>NC_134472.1:41159985-41216013 GCF_964194025.1 Convolutriloba macropyga
CTTTGCATTCTAGATTACAAGTACCACATGGGTACTTCGTTGATTGAGTTCTAGCTTTATCTCCCATTTTCAAAGAGTTCAAGTGTTCAAGAGTCCAAGCCCCTTCATAACGGTTAAGGTTGCGAAGGCACTTTTATTTAAAGAATTTCGTAATCGTTTGAGCCCCTTCCTACCAGTTAAGGTTGTTAAGGTTGCGCAGGCACTCTAACAAAATCAAAATTAAACAACACACTTGTACTAATAACGAAAGATGAACAGATCGCATAACTGTACTACTTAGAAATCGTCAGAGCCCCTTTCTACCAGTTACGTTTGCAAAGGCACTCCAACAAAAACAAACAACACAATCAAACAATCAAAATTTAACTATTGAGCTGTTTCTTTCCTCAGTTTCGCTCTTTCTCTCTCCTTCTTTGACGGCTTGTTTTTCTTTGGCTTGCACCGTTTCGACCTCTTCTTCTCGTCACTCTTGTAAAGGCTTTTCAAGTACTTTCTGTGCCGCCAAACAGTTGAGAGCAATCGGGCTTCAAGTTCAGTGGACGGGTGGGGTTTGTTTTAGGTCGTCTAAAACTTTGAAATCTTTACTCTTGCGATGGGATAGAAGGATTGTTTTAACGTCTAATATGTTAATTTTGCTCTCCAGCAATTTGCGAAAAATGTCTTGGGCTCCTTCACGTCTACAATACACAACGGCTTCGATTCCATGACTGAATTCACGCAGTATTTCGAGTAACTTTTCAACACTTATGGCCCTGTAGTTGTTGCTTTTATGTTTGTTTATCGAATAACTGATAACGTCGTGCGAAATTATAACTTTGAGTTTTCTGGCAAGTATAACCTGTCCTCTCAGTAGAGTTTGTAACACCTTCAATGGGTTGTTAGCGTTCTCGTCGAAGCTGAGCCCTCCAAGACTGTAACTTCTGCCAACTTATTCACTTCTGAATTTGCAGGGTATCCTTTTGATTGTAGCATTCAGCGAGCTTGCACCAATTATGTAAACCATAAATGCCGGCCTCTGAAATCCCTTTCAGGAAAAGGGCTCTCAATAATCCGGTCTTTTCAAACAAACAATGAAATTAATAGTTTTAATAAGTATACACTAAGTATACACTAAGTTACTTAGTTTTGAATACACTAAGCAAAAGTTTACCAGAGAAAACGAAAGTCTTACTTCTTAATGCAATAGTAATAAGTCATCTACAATATTCCGCTCTAATTCTTAGGGTTGCAAAAGTCATCACTCACAATTTTAGAAAAACAATTAAATTGGGGAATAAAAACCATTTTTAATAGGAGAAAATACGATCGGTCTACAGATCTCAAACTTCGGAACATAATATTACCAGTTTCTTTTCTCTTGAAATATCATTGCTCAAAATATTTTTTTCGCTTACTCAGCAACGATCTTCCAGCATATAAAATTGAACCTGTCTACCATGAGAAAACAACATGACAGGTCAAAAAAATAACGTTCGATATAAGAAAGAACATTAAGTTTTTAACTGATTCTTTTATTGCACAAGCCATTCCAATTTATAATAGTATGCCTTCTAATATTAGACTGAAAACAACATCGAAAGCTTCCTTAAAAAAAGAACTGAAAGAATATTTTTGGAAAGAATTTTTGAAGCACTTATTTTTTAATCTTCATGATGTACATATAAAATTGTGAGAACATTTTATGCTCGCATTTTAGGCCATTTTGTAATAATGTAAGGTCAAATTTTTAGTTCAGTAATTTAATGATTTTATAATTTTACATAATGTTATATTCTTAACTTTTTTATGAAAATCTTGAAAGTTTGTTACGAGTAAATTAATTTTAGATCACTCAGAATGCCTATTCAGTCAATCAAAGCGAGACAAATTCTCGATAGCCGTGGAAACCCGACTGTTGAGGTAGTGTTTTTTTAAATAGTGGTCAGTTGAATGGTATATAACCTTTCTCCTCAGAGATCGTTAATTGAATTAGGTCGACCTCACCACCGAGAAGGGAGTGTTCCGCGCAGCAGTACCCAGTGGTGCTTCAACTGGTATTTATGAGGCATTAGAGCTGAGAGATAAGGATCCGAAGTGCTACTTGGGAAAGAGCGTGCAGAAGGCGATTGACAATATCCACAGCACGATTGTACCCGCTGTTGTAGGGATGGTAAGATAAAATTACGCTCACAGTTTCAACAAAATGTACGACGCAAATTTAGCTCCAGGAATAAGTTAAAAATCATGTTTTTCGCTAGCAGTCGATCGGTCATTTCTTTATCTCAAAATTAATTCAACTCAAACATAAAAATGGCTTCCGAAATCATGAAGTGTTTTGTTTAATTATGAATGGTTTCCGAAGTCATGAAGGGTTCTTTTTCAAGTAGAACTTTGTTAATAGTTTATCCATCTGCAGACATCCTTTGCTTTTTCTCTTTTTCTCTATTTCCTCATCTATAAATAAATAAATAAAGGGCCGTGTACATCATCCGGCATCGATGGATGTAGGTCAGAAAATAGGGGATGATGAGTAGCACTTAGTAGCCGGATGCTGCACTCCAAGCTGTTCCCCTCCAGACAGTGTAAAGACGGCTCAGTCAAAAAAATAACTAAAAAGTGGAGGGGAAAAGCACCTATATATATATAGCACACATAAGGAACTGGTATAGAAGGATTAAAATAAAAATAGAATATCAAGGAATAAGCAAAGGAATAAAGTTAAGCAGCCAAACACTCAGTGCAGCCTTCCCTCCTCCACGACGGCGCTAATCGAAGTCTCACTGAGAACACGAGGCTCGAGGGCGCGACATCCCCTCAAGCAGAGAACACAGCTCCTCAGAAATGCGAAGCTGATTTTCGTTCGGATGTAGCTTATAGTGTCGGCGTACGGCTCTCCGCATTTTTCGCTGATCTTGGTTGCGAGTTGTTTCATAACGCGCGATGCTGATGGCCCAGCACCGCCCGAGCAATCAAAAACCATTGCGTTGAAGCTGCTGTGTTCAGTTTCGCGGATCCGCTCTTCGTACTTATTTCGCTTGATGCTCTCGTGATACTTGTATGCATCTTTTATGGTCTTAGGTCAGCTGTTCGCATGAGGGTTGAAAATCTTCACATCGGAGAAAGTGCGATAAAAGCGGGAGCCCCACAGATCGTTTGCCTTGATGTCCAGTCGAGCGTCATCATCAGAAATGGTGGAATTACCAGTAGTGGTGGTTTTGGCTCTATCTGGACATCGTGGAAACGTCATCCATCAGGTTTGCAAACACGTCTCTGATTTCGTTGTGTCGTAGGTGTGTATACCCGCCTTTGGCGCAATGTAGGGCATGTCTGAGGCTAAATTCTTTCCCGCATGGGCATTTGGCTGGCGTGTTCTTCGCTTCCCAGGTGTACCGAAGTGCGATTCCATCAAGGAACTCAGTCTTCGTGAGGTAAAAACCATGTTTTGATAACGGAAGCGCGTTAAGCCAGCTGGATGCTCCTTTCTCCGAGGCCAGCTGGATGGTATACTTCATTTCTGGTATTGTTTTCGATTCTTAATTTTTTCGAGATGAGTTCACGTAGCTTTCTGTCTGAGACTGATCTTGGTTTGTTCTAATTCACATTTTTGAATTTTGAATGAATCATTATTGAATGACGCCAATGGACTTGAGAGTTCAATTGATTGCTCAAGATTTTTGTGAAGATCTTGTGGGAGGGCGATGTTAAGCCGACCCATTCTGAGAGGGAGAGAAAAAAGTTCTTTCCTCTTGGATTATTTCTTTGCCGACGATGTTCGGTATGACTCGGCCAAGCTGCTCCTCCACCTTGTCCAGAACCCCGTCCATGGAAGCTGTAGTACGCGAGAGGAAGCTCAACTTCTGTTGAATCCCCTTCGTCAAACATGCATAGGTATTCTGGGGAGAGGTGAGAGCAAATTGACCAAGTCTGTCCAAACTTTTTGTGTATTCAATTTCTGCATCTTTCAGGAAATTTGTACTGGCCTCAGAGCTTCCGATAACTGATCCCAGGATTCGAGCGCCCTGCATGATTTCCACATTTGTGCCTGCAAACACAGTTGACGCTTGGCGTTTGCCTCCTGGCTTGAGTGAGCTTGTACCAAGCTGAGTGTACTTGGGACCAAGCTGAGTAAGCTTGCCGAAGAGTGCCCTGATATCTTTCAACTTACCGACGACGCTATCATCATCAGCATCCCTTTTTTGTGTCAAGGAATCATTGTTAAGACTTGTTATTAGTGGTGGGACTCTGATTCCATACATTGCCATCGCGAGGGGATCGCCTTGTGTTGTACCTTCCTGAGACAAATTGGTCAACTTACCGATGTAGAGATTGGACAGGTGGCTATAGGACTTCTGTAAGCAACATGCAAAGATGGGCATAAGGCTTTCACTTTCTAATACTGTTCGTCTATTGAGCACATTAAATGCGTTTTTGGCACCAATTAATAGAATTGCTTCGTTTTCGGGATCATCAAAATTGTGGCGAAGCAAATGTATGCATGTTCTATGCCGCATTTCTGGGCCAGGCACAGCTGCATGTTTCCACCGAGGGATGTTAGTGGTAGTAGTAGTAGTCTAAGACTTCAATTACCTTCTGAGGATATAAACAAGGATGATGATACAAATGGTATAACAAAGATAAAAATGATATAAATTATGTAACAGCTAGAAAAACATTAATTAAACAGAGAGTCATGCTATACAGAAACTACATCTACACCTAAGGTACCATGTGCAAGATAAGTCAAAATCATATTTATCATTTCTCATTGCCATTAGTAGTTTTTGAGTTGCGGTTTTGGATTTGCAAGTATCCTTGAAAAAATTGATGCTGACATTAATTAAATCCGCGGCGTCATTTATAATACGTTCAACTCTGAAGAAAAACGATTTTTCTGTACATCTTTTCTTAGCTCGTGTGAGCGCCAGACGTTCACGATCAAGTGTTCGTAGGTTTAAATCCTTTGAGTCCAACTTGAAAATTTTGTCAAAAGATATGCAATTCTCGTTGTTTAAGATTGCCGTAAAAACACGTATGTCACGCTCGATGAGTTGATAGCATATTGGCAGAGAGTTGGATAATTTTAGCAGGGAGGAGTAGTCATTGTAACCAAAGCACCATTGCAGGCCATGGATATTGAGCTGTTCTAACTTCCGTAGATCAGAAATTTCAGGAAACCAAGCAGGGTATCCATATAGAAGAACCGATAAAACACATGCCTTGAGTAAATTGAATTTAACTCCAGATGGAAGGTTGAACGGAACACTGTGCTTCAAGTAATTGAACGATCGACGAGCTTTTACTATTTTTGTTTGAATATGTAGACTCCATTTCAACGTTTTGGATACCTCAATTCCCAGATCCGTAATATTATCAAGCGAAGGAATCTCGACATCACCAAGAAGTATATTATCCAATGACATTCTACTAATATGTAAATAACCGCTTTTAGCTGAATTAAAAGACCAATAGTTACAATAAGCCCATAACCGCAACGAGCATAGATCATTTTGAGCACTATTCAAGCAGAATTCGCCATGGCAGAGCAATTTCGTGTCGTCAGCGTAGCAGAAAACTTTTGATACTTCGGGTACGTCAATCATATCATCAAGAAAAATTAGTCAAAACCAAATTGAATAATTTTCGAAAGCAGCGTGGAGTGGTCCACAGAATCAAAAGCTTTGCTGAAATCTAATTAAACAACAACTTGTTCCACGTTTCCGTCAAAATTCAGATATAACTCATGCAGAAATGTGAGCAATTGCGTAACTGTAGAATGTTTTGCACGAAATCCATGTTGTCTAGGATTCAGCCGATCTTTAATCTTTGGATAAATAAACAGAAATAGAATTTCCTCTAAAACTAAAGATAACCTCGGGAGTATTGAGATAGGCCGATAATTTTCAACGTCCGCTCGAGGTCCTTTTTTGTGAATAGGGGTAACATATGCACATTTCCAATTCTCGGGCCAAAATTGTGAATGAATAATATATGTGAAAACAATATGGACGAATGGTGCTAATGTATGTGCCGCTTTACTTAAAATAGTCGGCGGTATACCATCAAAAGCAGGAGTCGCGCTACTGGGGACCCTTAAAAGATAATTTTGAATTTCGTCAAGGCTGAACTGAACATCAGATAACTTGATCTCATTGCCGCACACAAGGTCATTCAATCGTATTTCAGTTTTCGGTTGAAAAACTGACTGAAAAAATTTGTTGAAAAGATTTGCTTTCACTGAGCCTTCAAAAGACACCTCGTTTTTGTAGAACATTTGTTTAGGGAAGAAACTTCTACCATTTAAACTATTCAACATAGCAAACGCTTCATTTGTATTAAACCTCTGTACACTAGTAACTCTGGATAAATGTCCAGGTGTGAGACCTATTGGTATTGGTGAAGTAATGCGTCGCATCACCGGACCCATAATCGTCGACTGCATCAGGCAAGATCGAACTCGGTGGAAACATGCAGCTGTGCCTGGGCCAGAAATGCGGCATAGAACATGCATACATTTGCTTCGCCACAATTTTGATGATCCCGAAAACGAAGCAATTCTACTAATTGGTGCCAAAAACGCATTTAATGTGCTCAATAGACGAACAGTATTAAAAAGTGAAAGCCTTATGCCCATCTTTGCATGTTGCTTACAGAAGTCCTATAGCCACCTGTCCAATCTCTACATCGGTAAGTTGACCAATTTGTCTCAGGAAGGTACGACACAAGGCGATCCCCTCGCGATGGCAATGTATGGAATCAGAGTCCTACCACTAATAACAAGTCTTCACAATGATTCCTTGACACAAAAAAGGGATGCTGATGATGATAGCGTCGTCGGTAAGTTGAAAGATATCAGGGCACTCTTCGACAAGCTTACTCAGCTTGGTCCCAAGCAGCTTGGTCCCAGCTTGGTACAAGCTCACTCAAGCCAGGAGGCAAACGCCAAGCGTCAACTGTGTTTGCAGGCACAAATGTGGAAATCATGCAGGGCGCTCGAATCCTGGGATCAGTTATCGGAAGCTCTGAGGCCAGTACAAATTTCCTGAAAGATGCAGAAATTGAATACACAAAAAGTTTGGACAGACTTGGTCAATTTGCTCTCACCTCTCCCCAGAATACCTATGCATGTTTGACGAAGGGGATTCAACAGAAGTTGAGCTTCCTCTCGCGTACTACAGCTTCCATGGACGGGGTTCTGGACAAGGTGGAGGAGCAGCTTGGCCGAGTCATACCGAACATCGTCGACCGGTCTACACTCGAGGACCGGTCTACCGTCTATGAGATCGGTAGGTGCGAGCACGCCGCTTGTGTGCTCATCCGAAAGAACGCGAATAGCATTACTGATCTTACCACGAGACATGAAATCGTTTAACATCTTGAGGTCAGAGTTTTGCTTTTTGTTCCTTGAATTCATTCTCATTTGGATTGCCTTTGCTTCACAGAACAGTTTTGAGAAATTGCAGCTGTTCCATGCTCGCAGTCTACGCTTGATGGTCTTATTGTTCGATCCGTCGTCCGTGTTCTTTGTTCGACTGAGGGTTAGGTGGGGAAGTATCATACAGAGGGTCAGAGATGTATCGGATCTATCCGTGTTTACGGCAATCGGGGAGAGGACACTGTGAAGGGCTTCGACGAACTGTTCCCCTGTTTTGTTCTTACCGAGCGTGAAGAACGAGGGCTTCCATGTGACGACCAAGTGGTATATTTGGCGCTCTGTTACCGCGTGATGAGGCTGGAAGTTGTCCCAAAAATTATCCGATGGTGCGGCGACGGAACGTTCGTGGGGGTGCGATTTTGCAGGATCTATGAGTGCAGTGTCGGTAACGGTCAAAGCCTTGTGTGTTGCCGGCGCTGCGATTGCTGTTTCGGTGGCTGCAGTGAGCTCAGAGCAGCTTTTGCAGCTGAAATTTTTGGTCCAATCTTTCGCTGCGGCTAGACCACAGCATTTCACGTGAAAATATTTATAACACGTATGACACCAGACGCCTCCCCTACGTAGGGACCCTTGCGGAGTGGACAATGGATATGATCAGCCATCAGGCTACGTGCTAGGAGCGGGGAAAGCTGCACTGAGGGTGACTAGATTATACAGGAGAGTAATAACAGCAACGATATTTAAAGTATTGAATGATGTTAAACAGAATAATAGTGAAAACATGGTCGATGAAGTGAAAACATGGTCAATAGTGAAAACAGACGTCTTTTGCTGCTAAATTCTGCAGTTTGATGAAAAATGAATCTCCTACTATTTTTTGTTCAGATACTTCCATATAATTTTTGTAGGAGTAACCTTTGCTGTGGATTTTATATATTTTTTAATAATGAAAAAGATGTAAGTTAATGAAATCTTGGTTCACAACCAATTATTATTATTATTTTCTTGGATTTTGGAGAACATGTAAGAAGCACCAAAGAGAAATTACAAAAGCGAAGTAGCATACTGGAAAAGATTGCTGGTAGCGACTGGGGCTGCACAAAGAGACACTCTCAGTGACTTACAAAGCTATTGGTCGGAGCGTCCTGAACTACGGTGCTCCCATTTGGGCTTCCACAATCAGCATTACTAATTGGAACCATCTGCCAATGCACCAAAACATTGCTCTTCGCGCAGTTACTGGCTGTGCAAAAATATCTGACGTCAATGACTTACACAATAAGGATGAAATGCTGCTTGTCAAAGCTCAAACTGAAATGTTAGCAGAATAATTCCTAGCCGGCAGTTATCAGAGCCATCGTGCTGATCACGAAGCAACCTCTTCAACCAGTTTTCGTCCCATGAGACCAAAACTAATAACAAGTCTTCACAATGATTCCTTGACACAAAAAAGGGATGCTGATGATGATAGCGTCGTCGGTAAGTTGAAAGATATCAGGGCACTCTTCGACAAGCTTACTCAGCTTGGTCCCAAGCAGCTTGGTCCCAGCTTGGTACAAGCTCACTCAAGCCAGGAGGCAAACGCCAAGCGTCAACTGTGTTTGCAGGCACAAATGTGGAAATCATGCAGGGCGCTCGAATCCTGGGATCAGTTATCGGAAGCTCTGAGGCCAGTACAAATTTCCTGAAAGATGCAGAAATTGAATACACAAAAAGTTTGGACAGACTTGGTCAATTTGCTCTCACCTCTCCCCAGAATACCTATGCATGTTTGACGAAGGGGATTCAACAGAAGTTGAGCTTCCTCTCGCGTACTACAGCTTCCATGGACGGGGTTCTGGACAAGGTGGAGGAGCAGCTTGGCCGAGTCATACCGAACATCGTCGACCGGTCTACACTCGAGGACCGGTCTACCGTCTATGAGATCGGTAGGTGCGAGCACGCCGCTTGTGTGCTCATCCGAAAGAACGCGAATAGCATTACTGATCTTACCACGAGACATGAAATCGTTTAACATCTTGAGGTCAGAGTTTTGCTTTTTGTTCCTTGAATTCATTCTCATTTGGATTGCCTTTGCTTCACAGAACAGTTTTGAGAAATTGCAGCTGTTCCATGCTCGCAGTCTACGCTTGATGGTCTTATTGTTCGATCCGTCGTCCGTGTTCTTTGTTCGACTGAGGGTTAGGTGGGGAAGTATCATACAGAGGGTCAGAGATGTATCGGATCTATCCGTGTTTACGGCAATCGGGGAGAGGACACTGTGAAGGGCTTCGACGAACTGTTCCCCTGTTTTGTTCTTACCGAGCGTGAAGAACGAGGGCTTCCATGTGACGACCAAGTGGTATATTTGGCGCTCTGTTACCGCGTGATGAGGCTGGAAGTTGTCCCAAAAATTATCCGATGGTGCGGCGATGGAACGTTCGTGGGGGTGCGATTTTGCAGGATCTATGAGTGCAGTGTCGGTAACGGTCAAAGCCTTGTGTGTTGCCGGCGCTGCGATTGCTGTTTCGGTGGCTGCAGTGAGCTCAGAGCAGCTTTTGCAGCTGAAATTTTTGGTCCAATCTTTCGCTGCGGCTAGACCACAGCATTTCACGTGAAAATATTTATAACACGTATGACACCAGACGCCTCCCCTACGTAGGGGACCCTTGCAGAGTGAACAATGGATATGATCAGCCATCAGGCTACGTGCTAGGAGCGGGGAAAGCTGCACTGAGGGTGACTAGATTATACAGGAGAGTAATAACAGCAACGATATTTAAAGTATTGAATGATGTTAAACAGAATAATAGTGAAAACATGGTCGATGAAGTGAAAACATGGTCAATAGTGAAAACAGACGTCTTTTGCTGCTAAATTCTGCAGTTTGATGAAAAATGAATCTCCTACTATTTTTTGTTCAGATACTTCCATATAATTTTTGTAGGAGTAACCTTTGCTGTGGATTTTATATATTTTTTAATAATGAAAAAGATGTAAGTTAATGAAATATTGGTTCACAACCAATTATTATTATTATTTTCTTGGATTTTGGAGAACATGTAAGAAGCACCAAAGAGAAATTACAAAAGCGAAGTAGCATACTGGAAAAGATTGCTGGTAGCGACTGGGGCTGCACAAAGAGACACTCTCAGTGACTTACAAAGCTATTGGTCGGAGCGTCCTGAACTACGGTGCTCCCATTTGGGCTTCCACAATCAGCATTACTAATTGGAACCATCTGCCAATGCACCAAAACATTGCTCTTCGCGCAGTTACTGGCTGTGCAAAAATATCTGACGTCAATGACTTACACAATAAGGATGAAATGCTGCTTGTCAAAGCTCAAACTGAAATGTTAGCAGAATAATTCCTAGCCGGCAGTTATCAGAGCCATCGTGCTGATCACGAAGCAACCTCTTCAACCAGTTTTCGTCCCATGAGACCAAAACTAAATGATACCACGTTAAGCAACACTAAAGCATTTAAATCGCAAAGTTCTGCGCACAAAAATGCTCAAAAGTATCCACCGACACACGGTCCATACTCCGTGTGTCTTTGTCAATGGATCACTAACTTCAACTACAAACCAATGTTTCGCTCTTTTGAATAGCTTGAAGGATTCCCCCATTCTTAATCACATGTTTTTCAATAGTAAAACAATTGACGAAAATGAAGTACCCGAATTTTTCAATATTTTTTTTGCATCAAATTTCAATGACAAAGTCTATGATGTTGACACCACATTTGGTGATAACATAAAGTTAGAACACGTTGTCTCATTTTTTTCTGTTGAATCGATTATAAAAGATATCGTCAAAATCAAGGAATCTTCCGCTTTGACCCACGACGGTTTCCCACCAAAATTCTGAAGAGTGCACCTTATCTATTTGGTACACTGTTTTATCCTTTGTTCTGTTCAGTTATATTATGCCGTACGTTTCCGGCAATTTGGAAGGTTGCTCGTATCACTTCGCTCTTCAAAGGTGGTTCTCGCAACATTATTAAATTTTATCGGCCAATCAGCTGACTTCCAAAAGTATCCCTGCTGTTTGAAAGAATTATATTCAATTATCTTTATTCATGCTTGAGAAAGGAGCTTCACCCACAGCAATTTGGCTTCCAGTCGCACAAAGGAGCAGTCTTGCAACTTTTGGATTACCTCGAAAAAGTTTTTAGCTGTAAATCTCAACACAAGTTTGCCATTCATTTTGACTATGAGAAGGCCTTTGATAAGGTCTCACACACTATCTTGGTTGAAAAACTTCGCCGCTTTAAGCTTGATGGGAATGTTTGCACACTTTTGGAGTCTTACCTTTGCAACAGGTATCAATTTACACAAATCAACAGGTCGAAACTTCTTTCATGTCTTAGCGGTGTACCGCAGGGCACCGTACTGGGTCCCTTTATTTTTGGGTTTCGTGAACGATTTACCGAGCATTTTCCTTGATTCCATGGTTTGGTTGTTTGCAGATGACATTAAAATACTTTTCACCAACCTGAATTTCCATGACGATCTTTGGCTTCTTTATTCTTGGAATATCTACAATGGAATGATTGCAAATGCATGTAAGGCTAAATGTTTGCACTTTAATGGCTCAGCTAAGATTTCTACGACACAGCATGAAGTACTGGAAAATGTCTCTTCACAGAGGGATCTGGGTTTATACATCATTAATGATCTCAAATGGGGTTTGCATGTTACTTCTAAACTCTGTAAAGCTCGACAATGTCTGAAAGCGAAAATACCTTTCAATACTCCGTCTCCTGTCAAGCTCCACCTTTACCGGAGCCTTGTCCCCTCCGTACTTTTATATTGGTTTCCTGCGTGGTATCCCGATGTATATATGCTTAAAAAATTAGAGAAATTCCTGCGTTCCTGCTTCTTATGGATATTTGGACGAAAATCATCTTACCTGAAGCAACTTAAAGACAACAATTTTCTGCCATTCTGCTATTAACTCGAATATATTACTTTCTCTTTTCTATCGCAACTGGTGTTAGATAAGTACAACTATGATAACTCACATTATGTAGTATTTCAGGAGCCTTCCCGGTGTTTGCGCGGATCATCCACAAATGTCCTGCAATTAAAGAACCACCATAAACACGCTAGCATCTCATTCTTCGGTCGTTCAGTATTAATGGCCAACTATTTGTTCAGAAACAAAATCATCGATGGATTTGACAGTTACAACAAGAAAGCTCTGAAGAGCTACCTCATGCAAAAAACATTCGATCCAGAAATTACATGTGTCTTCCTCATTTGCTTTGTCTGTAAATCATTCAAACTAATCAAGAGTATATGCTAAAATAATAATGGTTCACGAAAGAGAAAAGTCTTTCTCTCTCTCGGTTGAACCAAGACAGCAAGCAACTAGGTACACCTCCACCAAAGATAGCAGAAGAACAAACGGTGCCACGAATTGCACGTATGCGACTAGCACAACTGAGAACTGGATACTGTCCCCTGCTAAACTCTTTACTTGAGTAGGAACTTTGACAATGTTGATAATCGCTGTCCCAAATGTGATGTAGACCCACATGACGTAAACCACATTTTCAACTGCAGTAAGAAAACCACGGACCTGAAAGTGATTGACTTGTTGGAAAGACCAGTAGAGGTAGCCAAATGGCTGGACTTAATTCCTACACGACCACAATGCACAGAATAATCCTCCTTCCTTGCCCCTTTCCTCTGATGTTGACGATGTCCCTCCTGGTCCCCTAACCCGGGAATGTCATTCACCATGGCGTAGATGCAGAAAGGTCTCCGCACCACGAGCCAGTTGTGGTGTCAGTCATACACTACTACTAATACAACTGGGGTACCAGTTAAAAACGGCAATAAGCGCCTGTATCCCGCCAAAATTATCTGCGAATTGCAGCTACATTATTTTTATTTTTTATTTTTATTATTATTATTATTACCTTCTATGAAAAATCTTTAAAAGTTTTTCCCTTTTCTGCCGCCCCACCAAATTGTTCCCGCCAATGATTTTACAGCCCATACAGTAAGACAACATTTATCTCCCACTCTGTGGGTGATACATCAAAAACTCATCAGTAATGATTGTTGTGATCAGTAATGATTAGCCTAATTATTGTGATAAACTTATTAAATAGTTTCATGTTGGATATGTTGGTGTTGGCTCTCTAGTTACTGGATTCTGTCCCCGGCACACTAGTCCCATTTGGTACGCAGATCCGTGCCCACACCATCAACACACCACTTGTCTTGTTCCTTTACCCCACACCCTTTAGCTGCTTACGATGCGTCATCTAATTCTGCTTGACAAGAATCCTGGTGTCCGACCTATAGGAGTAGAAGTTTTGCGGAGAATAATTGTGCGATGTATTTTAGCGTGTGTTAAACAAGATGTGCACTTTCTAGGGGGCAATACCCAGCTGTCTTGGTCAAAAGTACGGCATAGAGCATGCCATTCACATGCTGAGACTTTTTTTAGTGAAGACAATAACGACGCACTACTACCGATTAAAGCTAAAATGCTTTCGACCAAATGAATAGAAATCTCGCACTTCACAACCTCTCCATGCAGTGTCCTTCTCTCACAAACGCTTTGAATAACTCTTCCAGCACCATCTAAGCTGTTTGTCGAGAAATACAGAATTTTGACTCCAGAAGGGACAACTCAGGGCGATCTCCTTGCTATAGCTATGTACAGCATAGCCACATTACCGCTGATTAGCGGTGTTCAAACCGGCAATATTGTACAGAAGTGGTATGCAGAGGATGGCACCGCTGCCGGAAAACTAACGGAACTCCGAGATTTTTTCGGTCGCCTTTGTTTTAGTGGCAAGCCTTACGGATATCTGCTGAACGATCCTAAATGGGAGTTAGTGGTTAAACTGTGGAAGAACCTGGAAAGGCGGGAATAATCCCTGCCAAAACTGATGCCGAAATCACTAAGCTCTCACGTTTTTTAGGCTCTGATTGGTGATAGCTCATCGTGCTCTGATTTTGCCCTTGCTACCTCTCGTAAATATGAGTTTATGCTCGAGAAACTCATCATTTGCGCAAACATCGCCGCAGAATGTTCACAGCCGCCTAACCAAAGGCTTCCAACAGAAACTTGACCAGCTCAACCGAACAACGCGCGCCTTAACCGACGCCCTGACAGCCGTGGAAACAACTCAATGAGAAACTTATACCAGCCATAATTGGTATCGAAACCCCGGATGGAACCCCTCGAAGTAGTTACGCCCTACCCTAGCGCCACGGTGGGTTGAATTTAGCCAACCCGACTGCAAGTACACGTAATAACTTCGACTCGGTTGACCTCTCCAACCCCCTAAACAACCCTGACCCTATCCAGGCTGAGCTCGTTCAAAAAAGTTTGCAACGGGATATAAAAATGGCCCGAATTAATGAAAAGAAAACCAAGCTAGATAGTCTAAAAGAAGCAATGAATCAATAGACAAAGTACTCATTGGAACTCTGCTTCACAAAATGGCGCTTCTAGCCGGCTAATTGCGCTGCCACTCAAAAAGTACAATTTCTGCCTAACCAAGTTGAGTTTTGAGATGGACTAGACGATTTCGATATGGCCGCGAGTTATCGAAAACGCCAATTACTTGTCCATGTGGTGAAAAGTTCAACAGCACGCATGCCCTCCACTGTGCATGTTACTTCTAAACTCTGTAAAGCTCGACAATGTCTGAAAGCGAAAATACCTTTCAATACTCCGTCTCCTGTCAAGCTCCACCTTTACCGGAGCCTTCTCCCCTTCGTACTTTTATATGGGTTTCCTGCGTGGTATCCCGATGTATATATGCTTAAAAAATTAGAGAAGTTCCTGCGTTCCTGCTTCTTATGGATATTTGGACGAAAATCATCTTACCTGAAGCAACTTAAAGACAACAATTTTCTGCCATTCTGCTATTAACTCGAATATATTTCTTTCTCTTTTCTATCGCAACTGATGTTGGATAAGTACAACTATGATAACTCACATTATGTAGTATTTCAGGAGCCTTCCCGATGTTTGCGCGGATCATCCACAAATGTCCTGCAATTAAAGAACCACCATAAACACGCTAGCATCTCATTCGGTCGTTCAGTATTAATGGCCAACTATTTGTTCAGAAACAAAATCATCGATGGATTTGACAGTTACAACAAGAAAGCTCTGAAGAGCTACCTAATGCAAAAAACATTCGATCCAGAAATTACATGTGCATTCCTCATTTGCTTTGTCTGTAAATCATTCAAACTAATCAAGAGCATATGCTAAAATAATAATGGTTCACGAAAGAGAAAAGTCTTTCTCTCTCTCGGTTGAACCAAGACAGCAAGCAACTAGGTACACCTCCACCAAAGATAGCAGAAGAACAAACGGTGCCACGAATTGCACGTATGCGACTAGCACAACTGAGAACTGGATACTGTCCCCTGCTAAACTCTTTACTTGAGTAGGAGCTTTGACAATGTTGATAATCGCTGTCCCAAATGTGATGTAGACCCACATGACGTAAACCACATTTTCAACTGCAGTAAGAAAACCACGGACCTGAAAGTGATTGACTTGTGGGAAAGACCAGTAGAGGTAGCCAAATGGCTGGACTTAATTCCTACACGACCACAATGCACAGAATAATCCTCCTTCCTTGCCCCATTCCTCTGATGTTGACGATGTCCCTCCTGGTCCCCCTAACCCGGGAATGTCATTCACCATGGCGTAGATGCAGAAAGGTCTCCGCACCACGAGCCAGTTGTGGTGTCAGTCATACACTACTACTAATACAACTGGGGTACCAGTTAAAAACGGCAATAAGCGCCTGTATCCCGCCAAAATTAACTGGGAATTGCAGCTACATTATTTTTATTTTTTATTTTTATTATTATTATTATTATTATTATTATTATTGTTAACATCAATATTACTATTGTTATTATCAGATCAGTTGGAAGAGAACCACTCTCGCGACCTTCTATGAAAAATCTTTAAAAGTTTTTCCCTTTTCTGCCGCCCCACCAAATTGTTCCCGCCAATGATTTTACAGCCCATACAGTAAGACAACATTTATCTCCCACTCTTTGGGTGATACATCAAAAACTCATCAGTAATGATTGTTGTGATCAGTAATGATTAGCCTAATTATTGTGATAAACTTATTAAATAGTTTCATGTTGGATATGTTGGTGTTGGCTCTCTAGTTACTGGATTCTGTCCCCGGCACACTAGTCCCATTTGGTACGCAGATCCGTGCCCACACCATCAACTCACCACTTGTCTTGTTCATTTACCCCACACCCTTTAGCCGCTTACGATGCGTCATCTAATTCTGCTTGACAAGAATCCTGGTGTCCGACCTATAGGAGTAGAAGTTTTGCGGAGAATAATTGTGCGATGTATTGTAGCGTGTGTTTAACAAGATGTGCACTTTCTAGGGGGCAATACCCAGCTGTCTTGGTCAAAAGCACGGCATAGAGCATGCCATTCACATGCTGAGACTTTTTTTAGTGAAGACAATAACGACGCACTACTACCGATTAAAGCTAAAATGCTTTCGACCAAATGAATAGAAATCTCGCACTTCACAACCTCTCCATGCAGTGTCCTTCTCTCACAAACGCTTTGAATAACTCTTCCAGCACCATCTAAGCTGTTTGTCGAGAAATACAGAATTTTGACTCCAGAAGGGACAACTCAGGGCGATCTCCTTGCCATAGCTATGTACAGCATAGCCACATTACCGCTGATTAGCGGTGTTCAAACCGGCAACATTGTACAGAAGTGGTATGCAGAGGATGGCACCGCTGCCGGAAAACTAACGGAACTCCGAGATTTTTTCGGTCGCCTTTGTCTTAGTGGCAAGCCTTACGGATATCTGGTGAACGATCCTAAATGGGAGTTAGTGGAAGACCCTGGAAAGGCGGGAATAATCCCTGCCAAAACTGATGCCGAAATCACTAAGCTCTCACGTTTTTAAGGCTCTGATTGGTGATAGCTCATCGTGCTCTGATTTTGCCCTTGCTACCTCTCGTAAATATGAGTTTATGCTTGAGAAACTCATCATTTGCGCAAACATCGCCGCAGAATGTTCACAGCTGCCTAACCAAAGGCTTCCAACAGAAACTTGACCAGCTCAACCGAACAACGCGCGCCTTAACCGACGCCCTGACAGCCGTGGAAACAACTCAATGAGAAACTTATACCAGCCATAATTGGTATCGAAACCCCGGATGGAACCCCTCGAAGTAGTTACGCCCTACCCTAGCGCCACGGTGGGTTGAATTTAGCCAACCCGACTGCAAGTACACGTAATAACTTCGACTCGGTTGACCTCTCCAACCCCCTAAACAACCCTGACCCTATCCAGGCTGAGCTCGTTCAAAAAAGTTTGCAACGGGATATAAAAATGGCCCGAATTAATGAAAAGAAAACCAAGCTAGATAGTCTAAAAGAAGCAATGAATCAATAGACAAAGTACTCATTGGAACTCTGCTTCACAAAATGGCGCTTCTAGCCGGCTAAATGCGCTGCCACTCAAAAAGTACAATTTCTGCCTAACCAAGTTAGAGTTTTGAGATGGACTAGACGATTTCGATATGGCCGCGAGTTATCGAAAACGCCAAGTACTTGTCCATGTGGTGAAAAGTTCAACAGCTCGCATGCCCTCCACTGTGCAAAAGGTGGGTACACTCTCTTTGGCCCTAACGAAATCCGAGACACGTTTGCGAGTGTGATGAACGAGGTTTGTTATGATGTCGAAATAGAGCCAAAGTTTCAGTCGCTTCAAGATGAATTCTTTCCACACAAAACCATATGCACTGATGACGGCGCTTGACTGGACATCAAATCGAAAACTGGACTCTGGGAAACTCGATTCTCTGGGACTTTTTTCGATGGCAAAGTTTTGAACCCACTCGCATCTTCATGCACGAAAACCATCAAAGATGTATACTCTATCAGGAACAGCCTAAAAAACTAAAAGTGGCCTGCACCGGTGATGATGGCCCCTCCGCCATCAAAGTTATGAAAAAGCTACCCGAAAAAATAGCCGTCAAGAGGAACGAGCGATACTCAGACGCCATCAGCCGAATCCAAACCAAGGTAAGTTTCGCACTCCTGCGAAGCTGTCTCTTTTGTCTCAGGGGATGTAGAGCCCTCAAGAAGTCATAAACACCCGCCGATTCTTCTGTGTCTGCAATTGTTGAAGGAGGACTATAGGGTTCATAATTCACTCGCCTCTAATTCTTTGGTTTCTTATTATCCCTGACTACCTCCGATTTGTTCAACTAATTTTTCTAGACAATGCTAAGGGCAGCTATTTGATTCAGCTTAGGTCAATGACCTTCGCTATATATCCATTGTGTTTGCCTTCTGTTTGACAATGTTATGAGCAAATACTTGATTTTTAAATCTTTTGATGCTTCATTGTTTAATTAACATTTTATTTAGTTTAGTAATGATTGTCTCCGTTCATCGGGTGACAAATTTTGAGGCGCAAAGAGCTTGGGGACCGTTCACCGATCCTCTTCTAACAGGTCTTTGTGAACCACTCTGAGATAAAAACAACGAAACTAGACCAGTCGTCTTTCTTAACGGAGAATCCGGATTGGCGATCCGGATTTCAAACACGGCATCTGTATTGGTAACCGTAAATGACCAAACAAATTGACAAGATTTTCAATTTGTAGCTTTGTAGTTCTGAGTTGACCGTTGCTGTGGTGCGTCTAGTAAACCAGTCTTAAATATAACTTTGCGTACGTTTTAACTTTCTTTTTACGACAACTAGCGGGCCCGAATAGTAATTTTAAAATCCTCACTGAGGCCGAACGTAGACTACCCCGTATTGTATCACCCCTTCTGAATTTTCTCACAAAAATGTTTTTAAAGTAGCTGTCGTACCTGTCCATTCCATACCTGAGCTGTTGTTATGAGGGTCCCCACTTTCTGACTGGAATCTAACTCCTATTGACAACCTATTTTCAATGTCCGAGACCTTTTTAAAAAATAAGAGCGAAAGAAATGTTAAAACATTCGTGAATCAACTGCATCACAAGATTGACAGTTACTTCCCTTTGTTTTCAATGAAGCCTGCTTTATGGGATTTTCTCCGGAAAAATTGAAGGTTGGAATTGTAAATCACAATTTTTTTTTCATCCATTGCAATTAGGATGCGTTTTTTTGTTATGTTTTTTGAAGGCTTCAGATTCATCCACTTAATTTTTAGTGAAATTTTAAACTCAAATGTGATCAAAGAGCTCCCGGAAATTTTAATTTTCTCCATCGGAATCACTTTGGTGCCTGAATAATTAGATGAGGCGTTATTAATGCAGAAGTAATGGATTCATGATGGGTGACATAGTCTCGTAGGCAACACGATTTTTGCAAATAGTCTTGTAGAGACATGGCCATGGGCTCATATCATGATATCTATCGATTAGAGGTTTAAAAATAATTAGGAATATACAGATAATTGGAAATACGTTTGAATATTTAATCTGTAACTTTTCTTCAATAGCCGCACAGTGATAGCTGGGGCTACAGATACTTAATCAAAATATAACATCTCAGCCTTTGATAAAAAAAGAAGTTTTTTACTATCTTTTTGAGAATGCAGACCTACGAAGCTGTTGCGGCTATTTTCTGGCAATCTGCCACCTATGTTTTCTTTTTCTTGATTGATTAATTCTTGTTGTTTTAATTATAGCTGCGAAGCTGTTAGCTGAGCGGAGCTATATTGCGGTGCTCTTGGTTTTTTTACAATTCAAAAAATTTGAATTGTATTGGGGCGCTGTCTTTTTTTAAAAGATCTGTTCACACATTTTCATGATTTTTGACGTCAAACTGGAGTAGTGATTTTGGTCACGCCGAAACAGGAAATGGAGCGAAAAAGCGAGTGGTTTTGCGGCGTGATAATTTTTGCTCTAATTTTAAAGTAAAGTGGGAAGACGGTGTTTGAAAATTCGCTTTCTCGCTAGTGGTTTCTTGTTCACATGCGGCAATTTCATTTTGATTTTCAGTATTTTTTTTCAATTTTTTGGATCGGATTTTTTCTAAGTGTTTTTCCAATCCATTCGTAGTTCATTCTAGGACTAGTTTTTTTGTTACAATCAGATTGACATTTCTCGCTGGTGGTTTTTTGTTCTCGCTATCGGCATTGATATTCTGTTTTTGTTTTTTTGATGTGATTTTTTAGAAATAGTTTTACCAATTCACTCATAGTCCGTTCTAGTTCTAGTTTTTTTTTGTTTAGTCAATGAAAATTCTTTGCATTGTACGTCAGGAATTGTCCTGCTATGTTTTTGGTTTCGTCGTCTGACGCTCTTTTTCGTTTTACATTTGTTCACACATCAAAGCAGAAAAGTCAAATTTTATGAATGACTTCTTCCTCTCGTTAACGGCGTTTGCGCGTGTGACGTCATTTCTCTTTCTCTCTCTAGCAGGGGTTTTAAGGCCTTTGCGTGATTCGATTTTGATCATACGTGACTTACCTCACTCAATAAAGTGACATTTCCACTTTAAAACTTAAGTTTAATTTGAATTATTTTAAGGTCAAAGGAACTCATATGCAGTAAAGGTCCCTAATAGAAGGCTTCTGCGAAATGAATTTCAACAAGCTTCATTAATTTATCGCTGAATGGTTTTTACCTAGCTTTTTGTGAGGCGTTGACTTTTTTTAGATGTATCTGTTTCTATCTCTATTATACTGCACGCAAGTCTATTCTTTCGCAGCTATTCCGGCAATCTGACGGCTATATTTTATCTTCTAATCTATTTTTTTGTTTTATTTTTCTAGTTTGTTTAATAGGTTTTATTAGTGTTTCTCTTACTCATTTTCTGTTCAAGAATAACCATAATATTGAGTCTTTTCTGTCTCTTTTAATATGAATAAATCTTCGATAATTATTCTTTTCCGAATACATTCTTTTATCGTTAGAAAGATTTAAATCTAAGCTAAATTTAGCTGAACCCATAATCTAAGCTAAACCCATAATCAAAAATTAATATTTAAAAAAATATTCAAGAAAAAACATAGTAAGTCATTTTTTTAATCATTTATAAGTTTAATGATTCTTTCGTAATTGTTATTTTTGAATGCATTTTGTATCATTCGAAAGAATAAAACCTAATTTTTCTGAACGAATAAAAGCTAAATTTTGATACCACATAACCCATAGTCAAAATAATTAAATTTTAATTTATTGAAGAAAAATTTTATCTATTATTTTTTTTAACAGGTAAATTGAAAATAACCCAGGGGTTAAATATTACAAGTTTGAAATTATATAAACAAAATTAGTACAATGTTAAAAATCAAAATTTGTGGTTCCGGTTTTTATAGGTAAAAATAACTTTTGAAGCCACCAACGTTCCTTTCCAACGTAACCATTTTGAATTAATGGAGCAGATGCTGTTTTAACATGCGTTTAAACTTAGAGCGTGATCTGATAGTCCGGACTTCACGCGGAAGTTTATTCCATTTTTGGATGCTTCTTTTTTGTAATGATCGACTGCTCAACCTTAAGAGAATTAGCTGTTCAGTTCTGTTGTTTTTTCTTACAAAGACATTACCACTTAGAAAAAAACTCTCAGTGCCGTCTGGTTTCAATAATGATATGTCATTCCTAAGTTTTGAAACACTCATCTGGCTTATTAAAAGTTCTGCAGGCAAAGATATGCTAATCTGTCAGATATTGCTAAGATATCTGTAGATCTCTCAAACTTCTTTTTCATATAGCAATTTTTAATTCCCCAATTGATTTGTCGATGAATTCGCTGCATTGCAGAGAAATTCAAGTTCTGAAAAAATAGAGCACTGAATGTTAAATGAAAAAGGACTAGGGATTTGAATAGCATCAATCGTGCTTCTTAGAGGTAACTGATAACGTAAAAGGTATATGGATCTAATCGCTGTGGCCATATTTGATAGGACTTTGTTGATTTGTACATGAAATTTAAATTTAGAATCAATTATTATACCCGAGTATCTGCAGTGATCTTGTGGTTTAATTTCTTGTCCCCGAAAAACTATTGGATCAAAATTTTCATTTTCCGTTGAGACGCAAAGAAGTTCAGTTTTACCGGTATTCATGGTTAATTTGTTTTGCTTTAGATAATTATCTGTTTTCTCCAGTTTTTCAGAAACACATTTTTTCCAGTTCGATGACATTGTTTCTGCTAAAACGGAAACTTGTGTCATCAGCAAATTTAATTATGTCGAAGTATCCTTGTACCATTTCTCGAAAATCATTAATGTAGAGATTAAAAACTAGTGGCCCTAAAACTGTTCCCTGTGGAAGACCATGATTTGTTTCCAACCATTCTGAGTAAGCATCGTTTATCTTAACACACTGCTTTCTGTTTTTAAGAAATGAAGCAAATAATTCAATTGCACTTTCTGAAAAACCGTAAGCTTCAATTTTTTTGAGAAAAATTTCTTGCGATAAAATTAAATGCTTTAGCTAGATCAATAAAAACAGCAACTGAAATTTTTAAGTTATCATAGTTTTCTTGTAATGCTTCGATTAAGCGTAAAATAGGATCTGTAGAAGACTCATGTTTTTGAAATCCAAACTGTGTACTGTTCAAAATTTTTTCTTTTTGTATAAATTCGTTAACCTGATTGCGAAGTATACGCTCAAAGAGTTCTGCAAACATTGGAGTAATTGAGATAGGCCTATAGTTCTCGCAAATTTTTACGTCCCCTTTTCTCTAGACGGGACTAATGAAAGCAAGTTTTAAATTTTCCGGGAAAATATTTTGACTAATGCATGTGTTAAAAACAAACTGCAAATGGGTTCCGATTGGAAGCTTTGCTGCCTTGATTGCTCAAGCATTAAAAACGCCTGGACACAGAGACTTATTGTTGTCGAGTGAATCAATGGCATCATATAGATCCTTTAGTGTAACTGTTCTGAAGCAAAACTTTTCCCTAACTTCTATGCGAGAAATATTTGGAGCGCTCACATATTGTCCATTGTGTAAGCCTAGTTTTTGAACTTCTATTGAGACAATTTGCAATATCAAGTTCATTTTCTACTTCTATTTCACCGTCGACTAGTTTGTCTATAACGAGATACTCCATTTCTTTGCCAATTCTTTTTTTGATGAAACTCGATTGTTCTTTACTTGTTGGTAGTTCTTTGACAAATTGTTTGCAAAACTCGTTTTGGGCTGTTTTTAAACGCCTATTAACCAAATTTCTCTGATATTTGAAAATGCTATGCGCTTGCTCCGATGGGTTCTTTTTCCAGATATTACAAAGTCTACGAATAACTATAAAATAACTACTCTATGAATAAGTCTCTGAATAACTACTCTATAAAAAGTCTTTCTCAGCTCTTTTCTCAGCTAAGGTTTTTCAGCATTTTTTCTTTCTGGTTGAAAGCTTTTTATAAGTAGGGCGTGGAACTCTAGAGTAGTACTGAAAACGTTTATAAAAACATTGTACATGCTATTTCCATCTTCACATTGATATAAGTTACTCCAGTCCTGATTTGAAAGATCAAGACTAAATTTTTTTGCATCGAACTTTCTTTTGTTTCTACTGATAAAACTTTGCTTCCTGTTTTTAGGTTCTACAAGAAAATTGGTAATGTATAAAACAATCAAGTTGTCCATTCCAACTGATGGCGAAAAAATCTGAACATCTTGAATTTGAATTTTGCTGGAAAACCCATGATCGATTAGTGTTACGCCTTGGCTGGTGGCTCGTGTTGGTTTTTCTGTGTTTGACAAGGTAAGGCCGGAATTACTCGCAAATTCATCCAATAAAGTGGATTCTCTTTTGTTGAATTAATTGAGATTATAATTGCCAAAAAGCAAAACTTCGTCAGTGATTGAGTACGCCGAGGAAGTCTCTGATGTTAATTCGTCAATGAAATAGTTTCCCAAGTTTTTATTTGGACAACACGAAGCATTAATTTGGATTTTAAGATCTAACCGATAGCCCAGATATTTCTACCCATAAGGACTCAAAAAAGCTTTCATTGAGTACTTTTAGATCATTTCGCTGTTTTGAAGATATGTCCCTAGGAACCAGATGGCAACACCCCCACTCTTGTTTACTCCTGTCTTTGATGACCTTGATTTTTAATAAAATTTGTGTTTCGGACTCAAAAAATTTTCTGGATAAATATGTGTTTCATTCAACCAAGTTTCAGTTGGGATCACTAGTGTTTTGAGTCAAATGTGTCAAAAAGTCAGTGAAAATGTCATTTTTGCTTTTTAAACTGCGTGCATTGAAAAGATAAATGTTTAGATTTTTGCAATCTTTTGTAACTATGTCTATCAGCATGTCCGATTCACGAATGTGAGAAAAGGGACCCGGATTTAGATGAATATCACCGCTTAGGAGCAAGCGCATGAAGTGTAAAAGAACTATTTTGCGAATACTCAAAAATCGAAAAAAGCGGAACCTAATTTTCACATTATTAATAATCTTGATTTTGGTTGTGTGACATAACCGAATATATAAATTTTTTATTTGAAGTGCTAAGTAAAAAAGCAAAAACTATTAGATTCATTATATAGCTTAGATGCAACATGTATTGCACTGTATATTTTAAACAAATTTATGCATGGTACTTTGTTTTATTTAATGGAGTTTTATGACAAGTGCTTTGTTTTGTTTTTGTTTTAACGTTATGAAAAATATCGTTAAAACTGTGATTAATTGCTCTCGAAGAGAAGCAATTTATGTAAACGTGTCTTTTTATGCAAAATTTTTGCTTGATTTTTTAAACCTTTGGAGTGACTTGTGCGCCCTTGACTGTCAAATGATAAATGCGCCGAAGTTGGTGTCATTTTAAAAAATCTTAATAGTGGTATATATTAAACTCTAATGAGGCTAATATTGAAGCCCATTAGTGAATTTCTTAGTCCCAGTTAGGCTACCCAACCCCCCCCCCCCCACCGACTGAAGCAGGCTGCAATTGATTAGGGCTCCCACTAGTCGTTCGAGAGCATTTCTTCCGACGGTATTGGATTATGTTTTTAGCATATTTTGTTATTCTTCTCTCTTACTGCTGCATCATACATACATATTACTATGGCATTGCAAGCCATATTTCTCAAACATTCAAAATTACCGATGTCGCTACTTTGAAACTTGAAAACGGCGTGAAGCATCTTGCGAGACGTTTTTTTCTCAGGCCTTTCCGAGTATCCTTTTTGCTAGTAATGTGTATATGGTGACGTCGGCACCATAGAGCCACTCCATATATACGTATATATATAAAATTACTATATTTTCTTGTTTTTTCCACTATATTTCCATTTTTCCGCACAAATAAAAATCTATCATTTTTTTAAACTAAATTTACTAAATTTTGCTATTATTAATTGTAAAACCTAAATTCACCATTACTATCTCTAATACCTTTATCATCAAATGGATCAATAGCTATTTTATATTGTTCTTTAGTTTCTACATGATGTTTTTTACTATCAATAGTATAATTAGTTACATATAGTTAGTTTTACCTTCATATATAGCATTAGTATAATCTTCAATTGTAATCTGTTTTTTAATAGTAGCTTTAGTTATACCTTTTAACTTTTTCTCTTCTTCTCTTTTAACAGTATTGTAACATTATGCTTTAGCTTTAAGGAAACATGCTTCTATAATAGTATCATTGGGTAATTCATCTTTCATCTTACTTAACTCATTTTTATGTAAAATATCTTTTATCTTATCCATTTCCTTTTCTATAGTACTATCTAATGGAATATTTATGTTTATAAATATACTATCTGTATCTGTGTAATGATAACTACAATCTAACTGTCTCTCAAAGTAATCATATATAGCCCTATACAAAAACAGTTTAGCTTTTTCTAATATAACAAAACCAATATAATTAAACTTATCTAACTTAACATTACCTCTTGTTTTATATACAGCCACTAGATCATCGTCAAACTCTACAGCATATTTAAAAACAATATTTTCTACTAATTTAATATATCTATCTACATCATTAACTAACTCTACATCTTGTCTATTATATACATTCTCTATTGTTTTTCCATTGAAGGCGTTATTCATTAACTTAAAAAATACATCCCCAAATTTATCACCCTTAGCTTTAGCCTCCTTTCTTTTCTTCATATTAAACTCAATATAAGGCCTTAACCACTCACTCTTACTATACTCTAACTTTTGCTTAATTGTAATATCTTCCAATTTCAAACCATGATCTAAATACCAATCTAACATCTCTCCATCAGTTACATAATCGTTTTTATCCGTTAACTTCAACATTAACTTCTCATTGGGTTTATATCCTTTCTTTTTATTTTCATTTTGATAGTCTGTGATTAATGCTAGCTTTTGTCTTTTCAGGAAAGAATGGATATTTCTTTGTTTTCTGTTTCAACACATCATTATACTTTATATCAATGGTATAGATATAACCCTTAGTAGAGCTAGAGCTAGTATATACCAGATCATCGTTGAAGCCGCTTCGCGGTTCACATACTTTAATCTCACCAGTAGGTAAGGCTTGAACCATAGCAGAAGCATATAATGAGTTGAAGTCTAAATACTTTAAATAATTCTCTTTACCAGCATACTCAGGATCTATCTGTTTATTCATACATTTTACATGACAATCACCTAATACTGAAGCTAACCCACCTCTAATACCATGTTGTATTGTATCATAAATATTAACTGTATTTTCTTTATAATACTTAAGTCTAACATTAGTTTATTTCAACCCACACAACCAGGTTAACCCAGGAGTAGAATATGTGTAACATGGATCTATTTCATAATATTCTAAACACATAGCTCTAAATTTCTCAAATACATCAACTGATAACAATACATCTGTTTTAAGATATAACATCATATAATCCTTTATTGTCTCACATTTAGTATCTTTCCAACAATCAATTGCTTGCTTATATTCTTTATCTGTAAAACCACTTTGTTTCAACTTAGAATAAAATGCTTCCTTAGGTGGTAATGTTGTTTCATGTAGTTTATCTATACTATCAAACCATTCATATGGGAATATACCTTTACGTCTTTCTAAGCCACATTTATTTAATGTTATACATTCTTCATTACTCAATGTTTTACTTATAGCATCTAAGCTAAGTGGATGGAAGAACCTAAACATATCTAATGCTTTAGCATAACCCATATCAATACTAATATAATTCTCACCAGTTTTAGTTAATACTTTAAGTCTAACCTTCTTTGCTAGTTTAGTTATAAATAGATGATTATCATAATTAGAAGAATTAAATGCATACATTGGTACAAATGTGTTTTTAGCTTGGAGGTTACATTTATTGTGAGCATATCCTCTAAATTTACCATTTAGATGATCATGATCTCTAACGATCTCTTCACCCAAGTTCTCATTACAATAATAACATCTACTATATAACGGAGTAAGTCTATTCTTTCATTGGAATATTGATTTCAAATATATCTTTAAATAATTTATTATAATGATCTACTCTATCCACAAACCAATCAACTACTTTATCGCCACAATTACATTCATACTTATCTTCTAATATATCAGGATAGTCACTTTTTATATATAAACCACAAGCAATAGGAATGTGTTTACCATCTTTCATTATACATTCAAAATCATAATACATTGCAAATGGTACTCTGTTTTTATAATGGAACTTATCAAACTTTAGGTTATCATCTTTATGGAATGTTCTTCTTCCTACATGTTTCTGTGTATTACATAATTCTAAATGTTTATTTAATGCATCTTCTGTTCTAAATGATACACAACATTTTAGACATGGATAACATTTATTATGATAAGATGATGTTCTTAATAGGAATGATACATTTTTACATAAGAAGTAATGATTATCCCAGTATAATATAATACATCCTTTAGGATCATTATGATTAATTAATACTGGATTAATAGTTTTATTTTTATTTAGATTAAATACATTAAATAATACTTTATCTTTATTTAGTTCTTGTATTTTCTTTAAGTGATAATAATCATAAGGAGGTATAACCCCATTTGGTAATTTTATGTCATTATTATATTCTGGTTTATTATAATTACTAACTCTACTTGGATTATGTGGCGCAGAATGTAGATAAGCAATTAGACACCATAGCAAACACTTATTATCAGTATTATGTATATTAAGTATATATCTAGATGTGAATGGTAACTCAGTATCACATCCACCACTAGGATAAAACCTATGTATATACATTGTCCTTTTAACAAATCGTTGCATACTCCATCCAGATTGATTCATTTCTTGTTCCTGCATTCTTGTCTCAAGTTCCCCATTCAATAAATCCAAGTCATGTGCACCATTATATTGCCTAGTCATTAACCTAAAGGTGAATTCGTTTTCTCCTAACTTATCATCTGTAGGTTTTGTATACTTAACTACATCGAAGGTGTTAAACTTAATATGGGGATGTATGTTATGCAATGACTCCAGTATATTCAAGAATTTAGGATCTTCATAACTACTACTAGTTATTATTATTTGATTATGCTTCATGTTATGATCTAATCCTAACTCATTAACTTTATCTCGCCACTTCTTATCAGCAAGTTTTCTCTGATTAACATTTTCCTTATGTTCATCTGATTCATTGTGGTCATTTTTATTGTTATATCTATTATTACATATATTGCAATATCCTTCAGTTGTATTCTTATCTATAGCCTTATCCTTATCCTTTCCCTCTACATTACCTAGATGCATCTTTGTTTTTAAATGTTGGTCAACACTATATTCAGACTTGTCTTACATATTACACAATCAAACTTACTCCCATTCTTTACTATTTCCCCAGTAACCAATCTTACATTGTTCCTATGTTTTAATGTTGTTACATGTTTATTATAAGCAGTATTATTATCAAGATACATATCACAACTATCACAAAACTTTATTCCATCTTCTGTATTGGTGTAACCACTTTGTGTATACTGCTCATCCAACTTTTGTTCTATATCTTCATTAGTAACTTTTATTCCATCCTCATTAGCACTATCAATAATTTTATTTCTATTATACATTCGCTCATTCTTTTTATGTTTAAGTGATTGAATGTGTCTGTTATAATTCTTTCGAGTCATCTCTGCATCACATTCTTCACATCTAATCCTATTTGTTTTAGGCTTTTGAACATAGACAAAATCATCAAATGAGTCTAAATCTGAGTCCTTATCTTTATCAGAATCTACATCTTTATCAGAATCTACATCTTTATCTTTATCCTTATCCTTATCATAACCTAAATCCTTATTGGTTTAACCACTTCGTGGATCGAAATCTGGATAATACTTTGCTTCTGCCTTTTGCAATGACTCATGCATATCTTCTTCTTGTTGTTTTAATTTTGTAACCTGTTTATCATGCGACTCTTTTATTTCTTCATTTATCTGATTAAACCTTCTGATTGCTTCTAAAGATTTTTCTATTTCTACCTTTTGTCTTTCCTTATCTACTGGTTGGATTTCTTCCCTTGGTTTGTTTTTATTTTTTAACATTTGGATTGCCATACTAGTAGAACTAGATGGAGCTTGTCCATGAGATTGAGCTTGCTCACTTTGAGATTGGACTTGACCTCTTCCAGTTAGAATGTTCCCGTTGTTTTCCTGCACATTCATTTTTATATGCCAAATACTGAAATAATATTATATATAGCTTTTCAATACTATAAAAATGATTAGTACCAAATGCGATAAATGTAAAAATAAGGCTTGGTGTTGGAGTTGTGATGAGTGTCAAAGTAAACCTTTATCATGTTTTGTATGTGATGAAATTATAACATATAGAGAAAGACATAATCATATGAGTAAGCATTATAATGATCCAGATCAATATCTAACATGTCATAAGTGTAAAGTAAATAAACATATCTCTCACTATAGATTCAAACATTACACTTGTAGGATATGCTTATATCTCAATAGATATAGATTTGGTCACACTAAAGAAAGATTTAAAGAACATGCAAAGAAATATAATATCCATGAAGCTGGTTCCCAAATCAAAGTTTAATCCTATTAAAATTTTACTTGCGTTCCCGTTATTTATTATATTGGTATTTATTATGGTAATTGCTTATTGGAATTATGATAAATATTCTGATTTAAGGAAGAGATTCAAAGGATATAGGAATTTGGTACCAGAACCATTTGAAACTAAAAAACGTAACTTTATTATTTATGGTCCATCTAATTCTGGTAAAACAACTTTTATAAAAGATTATTGTGGTTTGTATGAGACTGTTAATGTATTCTGTATTGATGGTAGTGAGTGGAAAGGATATACTGTATATGGCATTGATTATTTAAAATTATTAGATAATTTAGATAGTTTTGCTAATAGTCTTATTATATTTGATGATATGGGAGAAAACATTAGATTACCAGCTATAGACTCATTGTATTCTAAAGGTAGGCATCACAATATTAATATAATATGTGTAGGTCATACTGTAACAGATTTAAATACTAAAGCAAGAGATAATACCCCAGCTATATATATTACTTTAAATAGTTCACAACAATTCTTTGAAAGAGTGCAAGAGAAGTTTAAAATTGATTCTAATCTATATAGATTTAAACATTATAACTATGGTGTAATAAATTATAATACTATTAGCGACTATTATATTGTATTAGATAAAGATAAAAATGTTGTATATGATTCTAGGATAGGTGATCTTGATATTGAGAAGTATGTTGATTATACAGAGTTTAAGGAAAAGGAATATAATATACTAAGTAGTTATTTAACAGATAGAATGATAGAACCAACACATAATAAACCAAAAGAGGTAATGTTCTATTTTGAAGAATATTTAGAATTTAAGGGAATACATAAATCAATTAATTTATATAAAATATATACAAATATAAAAAATGTACTTAGTGAGATACATAGTGGCTATTATGCTATTGCTGGCATGGTTACTATGGTAGGATTTGGTTATTCTTACTTTCAAAAACACGGTAATAATAATGATAATAATTTTAATGGTATAGATATAATGAATATAGATAAAGCAAAAAATAAATTAAAAAATGGTAAGAATATGACAATAGGTTATGGTTTGATTGATAAAAGCAATTATAATCTCAATCATCCATTCAATATAGTATGTGTGTTAGCTATTTGCCTTGTAAGTATTTATGCAACTCATAATCATATTAATTCTATATCTAAAAATAAGAGTAATATGTAGAGAATGTAATAATGAAATTGATACTAGTAGTGGTTATCCAGAACAGAACTAATGGATCATTATAATATTTTTCATAAAAATTTAATGGTAAGATGCACGAATTGTATGCAAAGAATATATAGTGGTTATCATTTTAAGGATAGATGTATAGATAATCGTACAGGCCTTATATCATCAGTACATAGTTATATTGACTATATCAATATTTATGATAATGATAGTAATGATAATATTGATATCAATAAAGATGCTAAAGATGATAAAAATTATGATTTAAATATTGTTTTAAATGAACTGAAAGATAATATTAAAGAAGATTTAAAAGAATATATTGGGAATAATTTAAACCAAGAGATCATTAATGAATTAAAACTAGAGATTAAAAATGAAATAAAAAAGAAGTTAAAAAATGAAATAGAAGGAGGTGCTATAAATAATTTAAAGACTGATGTTAATATTAAGAATCCATCTAAAGAAATTTAAGTGCAGAATTACTAAGATTTTAATTTAATCCAGAATTCTAGTTATCCTTGTTATTCTGTGTAATTCCGAGTAATTTTGTAATTAACAAACTAAAAGGTATAATTGAGAGAATTATCTCATAAATATATGGCTTATAATTAATTTTTCGTTAAAAATTATCTTTCTAATTTATATGTGGTCTCTTCATATGTTTTCTAAGGGAAGACCTATTTAGAAAAATGTTACACACTTGACATGAACCTTTTCAGAGGAACACTCTTTACATAAACCTCCAGTCTTATAAAAACAATCTCTATTCTTTTCAATTTTGCAAAAACAACAAGTCCTAGTTGATTTAATTTCTTTAGATGGATTCTTAATATTAACATCAGTCTTTAAATTATTTATAGCACCTCCTTCTATTTCATTTTTAACTTCTTTTTTTCATTTTTTATCTCTAGTTTTAATTCATTAATGATCTCTTGTTTTAAATTATTCCTAATATATTCTTTTAAATCTTCTTTAATATTATCTTTCAGTTCATTTAAAACATTATTTAAATCATAATTTTTATCATCTTTATCATCTTTATTGATATCAATATTATCATTACTATCATTATCATAAATATTGATATAGTCAATATAACTATGTACTGATGATATCAGGCCTGTACGATTATCTATACATCTATCCTTAAAATGATAACCACTATATATTCTTTGCATACATTTCGTGCATCTTACCTTTAAATTTTTATGAAAAATATTATAATGATCCATTAGTTCATGTTCTGGATAACCACTACTAGTATCAATTTCATTATTACATTCTCTACATATTACTCTCATTTTTAGATATAGAATTAATATGATTATGAGTTGCATAAATACTTACAAGGCAACTAGCTAACACACATACTATATTGAATGGATGATTGAGATTATAATTGCTTTTATCAATCAAACCATAACCTATAGTCATATTCTTACCATTTTTTAATTTATTTTTTGCTTTATCTATATTCATTATATCTATACCATTAAAATTATTATCATTATTATTACCATGTTTTTGAAAGTAAGAATAACCAAATCCTACCATAGTAACCATGCCAGCAATAGCATAATAGCCACTATGTATCTCACTAAGTACATTTTTTATATTTGTATATATTTTATATAAATTAATTGATTTATGTATTGTATTCCCTTAAATTCTAAATATTCTTCAAAATAGAACATTAACTCTTTTGGTTTAATATGTGTTGGTTCTATCATTCTATCTGTTAAATAACTACTTAGTATATTATGTTCCTTTTCCTTAATTTCTGTATAATCAACATACTTCTCAATATCAAGATCACCTATCCTAGAATCATATACAACATTTTTATCTTTATCTAATACAATATAATAGTCGCTAATAGTATTATAATTTATTACACCATAGTTATAATGTTTAAATCTATATAGATTAGAATCAATTTTAAACTTCTCTTGTACTCTTTCAAAGAATTGTTGTGAACTATTTAAAGTAATATATATAGCTGGGGTATTATCTCTTGCCTTAGTATTTAAATCTGTTACAGTATGACCTACACATATTATATTAATATTGTGATGTCTACCTTTAGAATACAATGAGTCTATAGCTGGTAATCTAATGTTTTCTCCCATATCATCAAATATAATAAGACTATTAGCAAAACTATCTAAATTATCTAATAATTTTAAATCATCAATGCCATATACATTATATCCTTTCCACTCACTACCATCAATACAGAATACATTAACAGTCTCATACAAACCACAATAATCTTTTATAAAAGTTGTTTTACCAGAATTAGATGGACCATAAATAATAAAGTTACGTTTTTTAGTTTCAAATGGTTCTGGTACCAAATTCCTATATCCTTTGAATCTCTTCCTTAAATCAGAATATTTATCATAATTCCAATAAGCAATTACAATAATAAATACCAATATAATAAATAACGGGAACGCAAGTAAAATTTTAATAGGATTAAACTTTGATTTGGGAACCAGCTTCATGGATATTATATTTCTTTGCATGTTCTTTAAATCTTTCTTTAGTGTGACCAAATCTATATCTATTGAGATATAAGCATATCCTACAAGTGTAATGTTTGAATCTATAGTGAGAGATATGTTTATTTACTTTACACTTATGACATGTTAGATATTGATCTGGATCATTATAATGCTTACTCATATGATTATGTCTTTCTCTATATGTTATAATTTCATCACATACAAAACATGATAAAGGTTTACTTTGACACTCATCACAACTCCAACACCAAGCCTTATTTTTACATTTATCGCATTTGGTACTAATCATTTTTATAGTATTGAAAAGCTATATATAATATTATTTCAGTATTTGGCATATAAAAATGAATGTGCAGGAAAACAACGGGAACATTCTAACTGGAAGAGGTCAAGTCCAATCTCAAAGTGAGCAAGCTCAATCTCATGGACAAGCTCCATCTAGTTCTACTAGTATGGCAATCCAAATGTTAAAAAATAAAAACAAACCAAGGGAAGAAATCAAACCAGTAGATAAGGAAAGACAAAAGATAGAATTAGAAAAATCTTTAGAATCAATCAGAAGGTTTAATCAAATAAATGAAGAAATAAAAGAAACATATGATAAACACAATGCAAAATTAAAACAAAGAGAAGAAGATATGTGTGAGTCATTGCGAAAGGCAGAAGCAAAATATTATCCAGATTTAGATCCACGAAGTGGTTATGATAAGGATAAGGATAAAGATAAAGATGTAGATTCTGATAAAGATGTAGATTCTGATAAAGATAAGAAGGACTCAGATTTAAACTCATTTGATGATTTTGTCTATGTTCAAAAGCCTAAAACAAATAGGATTAGATGTGAAGAATGTGATGAAGAGATGACTCGAAAGAATTATAACAGACACATTCAATCACTTAAACATAAAAAGAATGAGCGAATGTATAATAGAAATAAAATTATTGAGAGTGCTAATGAGGATAATAAAAGTTACTAATGAATATATAGAACAAAAGTTGGATGAGCAGTATACACAAAGTGGTTACACCAATACAGAAGATGGAATAAAGTTTTGTGATAGTTGTGATATGTATCTTGATAATAATACTGCTTATAATAAACATGTAACAACATTAAAACATAGGAACAATGTAAGATTGGTTACTGGGGAATAGTAAAGAATGGGAGTAAGTTTGATTGTGTAATATGTAAGACAAGTCTGAGTCAATATAGTGTTGACCAACATTTAAAGACAAAGATGCATCTAGATAATGTAGAGGGAAAGGATAAGGATATGGATATAGATAAGAATATAACTGAAGGATATTGCAATATATGTAATAATAGATATAACAATAAAAATGACCACAATGAATCAGATGAACATAAGGAAAATGTTAATCAGAGAAAACTTGTTGATGAGAAGTGGCGAGATAAAGTTAATGAGTTAGGATTAGATCATAACATGAAGCATAATCAAATAATAATAACTAGTAGTAATTATAAGATCCTCAATTCTTGAATATACTGGAGTCATTGCATAACATACATCCCCATATTAAGTTTAACACCTTTGATGTAGTTAAGTATACAAAACCTACGGATGATAAACTAGAAGAAAATGAATTCACCTTTAGGTTAATGACTAGGCAATATAATGGTGCACATGACTTGGATTTATTGAATGGGGAACTTGAGACTAGAATGCAGGAGCAAGAGCTGAATCAATCTGGATGAACTATGCAAAGATTTGTTATAAGAACAATGTATATACATAGGTTTTATCCTAGTGGTGGATGTGATACTGAGTTACCATTCACATCTAGATATATACTTAATATACATAATACTGATAATAAATGTTTACTATGGTGTCTAATTGCTTATCTACATCCTGCTAAAGATCATCCAAGTAGAGTTAGTAAATATAGTAAACCTGAATATATTAATGAGATAAAATTACCAAATGGGGTTATACCTCCATATGATTATTATCACTTAAAGAAAATACATGAACTAAATAAAGATAAAGTATTATTTAATGTATTCAATCTAAATAAAAATAAAACTATTAATCCTGTATTATTTAATCATAATGATCCTAAAGGATGTAACATTTTATACTGGGATAATCATTACTTCCTATGTAAAGATGTATCTTTCCTATTAAGAACATCATCTAATCATAATAAATGTTATCCATGTCTAAAATGTTGTGTATCCTTTAGAACAGAAGATGCATTAAATAAACATTTAGAATTATGTTATACACAGAAACATGTAGGAAGAAGAAAATTGCATAAAGATGATTACCTAAAGTTTGATAAGTTCCATTATAAAAACAGAGTAGCATTTGCTATGTATTATGATTTTGAATGTATATTAAAAAATGGTAAACACTTACCTATTGCTTGTGGTTTATATATAAAAAGTGACTATCCTGATATATTAGAAGATAAGTATGAATGTAACTGTGGTGATAAAGTAGTTGATTGGTTTGTGGTTAGAGTAGATCATTATAAAAAAATTATTTAAAGATATATTTGAAATCAATATTCCAATGAAAGAAGACTATTACTCCGTTATATAGTAAATGTTATTATTGTAATGAGGAAATGAATAATGACATCGTTAGAGATCATGATCATCTAAATGGTAAATTCAGAGGTTATGCTCACAACAAATGTAACCTCCAACGTAAAAACACATTTGTACCAATGTATGCATTTAATTCTTCTAATTATGATAATCATCTATTTATAACTAAACTAGCAAAGAAGGTTAGACTTAAAGTATTAACTAAAACTGATGAGAATTATATTAGTATTGATATGGATTATGCTAAAGCATTAGATATGTTTAGGTTCTTTCATCCACTTAGCTTAGATGCTATAAGTAAAACATTGAGTAATGAAGAATATATAACATTAAATAAATGTGGCTTAGAAAGACGTAAAGGTATATTCCCATATGAATGGTTTGATAGTATAAACTACATGAAACAACTTTACCACCCAAGGAAGTATTCTATTCTACGTTGAAACAAAGTGGTATTACAGATAAAGAATATAAGCAAGCAATTGATTGTTGGAAAGATACTAAATGTGAGACAATAAAGGATTATATGATGTTATATCTTAAAACAGATGTATTATTATCAGTTGTATTTGAGAAATTTAGAGCTATGTGTTTAGAATATTATGAAATAGATCCATGTTACACATATTCTACTCCTGGGTTAACCTGGTTGTGTGGGTTGAAATATACTAATGTTAGACTTAAGTATTATAAAGAAAATACAGTTAATATTTATGATACAATACAACATGGTATTAGAGGTGGGTTAGCTTCAGTATTAGGTGATTGTCATGTAAAATGTATGAATAAAGGTATAGATCCTGAGTATGCTGGTAACGAAAATTATCTAAAATATTAAGACTTCAATTCATTATATGCTTCTGCTATGGTTCCATTCTTACCTACTGGTGAGATTAAAGTATGTGATATAATATATACTAGCTCTAGCTCTACTAAGGGTTATATCTACACTATTGATATAAGGTATAATGATGACTTGAAACAGAAAACAAACAAGTATCCATTCTTTCCTGAAAAGACTAGGGCAAACATTGGACAGTTTACAGATTATCAAAATGTAAATAAAAAGAAAGGATATAAACCTAATGAGAAGTTAATGTTAAAGTTAACGGATAAGGTAGATTATGTAATTGATGGAGAGATGTTAGATTGGTATTTAGATCATGGTTTGAAATTGGAAGATATTACAATTAAGCAAAAGTTAGAGTATAGTAAGAGTGAGTGGTTAAAGCCTTATATTGAGTTTAATATTAAGAAAAGAAAGGAGGCTAAAGCTAAGGGTGATAAATTTGGGGATGTATTCTTTAAGTTAATGAATAATGCCTTCTATGGAAAAACAATAGAGAATGTATATAATAGACAAGATGTAGAGTTAGTTAATGATGTAGATAGATATATTAAATTAGTAGAAAATATTAGTTTTAAATATGCTGTAGAGTTTGATGATGATCTAGTGGCTGTACATAAAACAAGAGGTAATGTTAAGTTAGATAAGTTTAATTATATTGGATTTGTTATATTAGAAAAAGCTAAACTATTCATGTATAAAGCTATATATGATTACTTTGAGAAAGAGTTAGATTGTAGTTATCATTACACAGATACAGATAGTATATTTATAAACATAAATATTCCATTAGATAGTACTATAGAAAAGGAAATGGATAAGATAAAAGATATTTTACATAATAATGAGTTAAATAAGATGAAAGATGAATTAACCAGTGATACTATTATAGAAGCATGTTTCCTTAAAGCTAAAGCATATTGTTATCGGTTACACCGCAACTCTGTTGATAATACTGTTAAAAGAGAAGAAGAGAAAAAGTTAAAAAGTATAACTAAAGCTACTATTAAAAAACAGATTACAATTGATGATTATACTAATGCTATATATGAAGGTAAAACTAAATATGTAACTAATTATACTATTGATAGTAATAGACATCATTTAGAAACTAAGAAACAATATAAAATAGCTATTGATCCATTTGATGATAAAGGTATGAGAGATAGTAATGGTGAATTTAGGTTTTACCAGTGAATTTGCAAAACAACTTCGTTGAGCTGCTTCGCAGATAATTAATAATAACAAAATTTAGTAAGTTTACTAAAAAAAATAGATTTTTTTAATGGAAAAAATGTAAATATAGTTGAAAAAACAAGAAAATATAGTAATTTTATATATATACGTATATATGGAGTGGCTCTATGGTGCGGACGTCACCATATACACATTACTTTTGCTCTAAATTAAAAAAAGGAATAATTAACATCGGAAAGTTGATAATTATTGATGAACAAAAGAAATAGTAGATTAGATTTTTGAGAATGCGCAAATTTAAGACTTTTTATTTGGAATTTTAAAACAATTTTTCAAACAATGAATCACAAATCCTGATAAAAAATAAAAACTTTTAATACTGCTTGATTTTCGTCTATACTTAATTGGTTTGTGATGTCAGGATCCCATGGAACAAGAAGTTTGAGTATAGTAAGAGTGAGTGGTTAAAGCCTTATATTGAGTTTAATATTAAGAAAAGAAAGGAGGCTAAAGCTAAGGGTGATAAATTTGGGGATGTATTCTTTAAGTTAATGAATAATGCCTTCTATGGAAAAACAATAGAGAATGTATATAATAGACAAGATGTAGAGTTAGTTAATGATGTAGATAGATATATTAAATTAGTAGAAAATATTAGTTTTAAATATGCTGTAGAGTTTGATGATGATCTAGTGGCTGTACATAAAACAAGAGGTAATGTTAAGTTAGATAAGTTTAATTATATTGGATTTGTTATATTAGAAAAAGCTAAACTATTCATGTATAAAGCTATATATGATTACTTTGAGAAAGAGTTAGATTGTAGTTATCATTACACAGATACAGATAGTATATTTATAAACATAAATATTCCATTAGATAGTACTATAGAAAAGGAAATGGATAAGATAAAAGATATTTTACATAATAATGAGTTAAGTAAGATGAAAGATGAATTAACCAGTGATACTATTATAGAAGCATGTTTCCTTAAAGCTAAAGCATATTGTTATCGGTTACACCGCAACTCTGTTGATAATACTGTTAAAAGAGAAGAAGAGAAAAAGTTAAAAAGTATAACTAAAGCTACTATTAAAAAACAGATTACAATTGATGATTATACTAATGCTATATATGAAGGTAAAACTAAATATGTAACTAATTATACTATTGATAGTAATAGACATCATTTAGAAACTAAGAAACAATATAAAATAGCTATTGATCCATTTGATGATAAAGGTATGAGAGATAGTAATGGTGAATTTAGGTTTTACCAGTGAATTTGCAAAACAACTTCGTTGAGCTGCTTCGCAGATAATTAATAATAACAAAATTTAGTAAGTTTACTAAAAAAAATAGATTTTTTTAATGGAAAAAATGTAAATATAGTTGAAAAAACAAGAAAATATAGTAATTTTATATATATACGTATATATGGAGTGGCTCTATGGTGCGGACGTCACCATATACACATTACTTTTGCTCTAAATTAAAAAAAGGAATAATTAACATCGGAAAGTTGATAATTATTGATGAACAAAAGAAATAGTAGCTTAGATTTTTGAGAATGCGCAAATTTCAGACTTTTTATTTGGAATTTTCAAACAATTTTTCAAACAATGAATCACAAATACTGATAAAAATAAAAACTTTTAATACTGCTTGTTTTTCGTCTATACTTAATTGGTTTGTGATGTCAGGATCCCATGGAACAAGAAGCGATTGACAACAAGATGATCAAGGATCTGGATGGAACAGAGAACAAGAAGATTTTGGGCGCGAATGCTATTCTGGCAGTGTCCTTGGCTGTCTGCAAAGCCGGAGCTGCCCATGCTGGAATTCCGCTTTATCAGCATATTGCTAATTTGGCTAAAACTCCACAGGTCGAGTCAACATTCTATATTATCGTCCCATAAAGCAAAGTTACCCTTTTCTGATTGAACAAAGTATTTTTCTTAAATTTGTTCTGTCAAACAAATCTATATAAGTGTAGCTGTAAGGCACTTGGATGAGTTCATGAGAACTATTGAGGGATATAAAGACAGTAGATTAAGTCAACGAGATCAGAAATTGACACACGTCTTGATCTCGATTGCAATCTAAACTTGACTGCGTACAGTATATAAATAAATAACAAACATTATTAATAGTTTTTGAGGAAATGAAACGAGATCTTTCATTTTTTCCAAAAAAGTTTAAACAAATTGTACGTATTTTTAATAGCCGCCGTTAGCCTCTCAATTGCTATTTTTTAGGCGCTCTCCTTTTTAATTGCTTTGAAACAAATTTGTAGCAATTGTATTAGTCCTGTGATTGTATTAGTAGCAATTGTATTAGTCCTGTGATTGTATTAGTAGCAATTGTATTAGACCTGTGATTGTATTAGTAGCAATTGTATTAGTCCTATGATTGTATTAGTAGCAATTGTATTAGTCCTGTGATTAATAGCCGCCCTCATCTTCTCAGCCGGCTATTATAGCGCTCCTATTTTTTACAATTCAGAGATTTTGAATTGTATTGGGGCGCTGTCTTTTTTTTTAAGATCTGTTCACACATTTTCAGGATTTTTGAAGTGAAATTGGAGTAGTGATTTTGGTCACGCCGAAACAGGAAGTGGAGCGAAAAAGCGAGTGGTTTTGCGGCGTGAATTTTTTTCGCTCTAATTTTAAAGTAGAGTGAGAAAACGGTGTTTGAACAAAAATTCGCTTTCTCGCTAGTGGTTTTTTGTTCACATGCGGCAATTTCACTTTGATTTTTACTGTTTTTTCGATTTTTTGGATGGGATTTTTTTCTAAATGATTGTCCCAATCTATTCATAGTCCGTTCAAGGTCTAGTTTTCTGTTTAGTCAATGAAAATTCTTTGAATTGTGCGTCAGGACTTGTCCTGCTATGTTTTTTTTACTTCGTCGAATAAAAAAATGTTTCGCTTAACCTCATTTTGCCGCTTTTTCAACATTTTGCGTGATATCTTTTTGACTTCTCTAGGCTAGTTTCTCTCTTCTCTCATTCTGCTAAAAGTGATTTTGAACATCAGTTGCTCAGCAAAGTAATTCAAAATCAACAGAGTCAGTATAAAAAATTGAAGTCAGAAGTAGAAACGGGATAAACCCATAAAGCCCAATTTTAGATGCCCGCTATTTGAACGTCGTACCTATAAGTCTTAGTTACCATCTCTAATGCTTATTGGTATTGATAGTAGCCCCTGTAGCCTCTCTCTAAGAAACAGAAGTACGTTATGTTCAACTACGAAATGCCATCAAAATAAATTGGACTTAAAAAATGTTTTTGTACAAAAATCTTTTTTTTTTAATATCTTCTATTCTTTCAATCCCAATCATGATTATTGGAATCAACGGCGGCTAATTTCCGGCAATCTGCCGGGTATGTTTGTATTAGTAGCAATTGTATTAGTCCTGGGATTGTATTAATAACAATTGTATTAGTCCTGTGATTGTATTAGTAGCAATTGTATTAGTCCTGTGAATGTATTAATAGCAATTGTATTAGTCCTGTGATTGTATTAGTAGCAATTGTATTAGTCCTGTGATTGTATTAGTAGAAATTGTATTAGTCCTGTGATTGTATTAGTAGCAATTGTATTAGTCCTGTGATTGTATTAGTAGCAATTGTATTAGTCCTGTGATTGTATTAGTAGCAATTGTATTAGTCCTGTGATTGTATTAGTAGCAATTGTTTAGTCCTGTGATTGTATTAGTAGCAACTGTATTAGTCCTGTGATTGTATGAGTAGCAATTGTATTAGTCCTGTTATTGTATTATTAGCAATTGTATCAGTCCTGTGATTGTATTAGTAGCAATTGTATTAGTCCTGTGATTGTATTAGTAGCAATTGTATTAGTCCTGTGATTGTATTAGTAGCAATTGTATTAGTCCTGTGATTGTATTAGTAGCAATTGTATCAGTCCTGTAATTAATAGCCGCACAGCGATAGCTGGGCCTATTATTGGCCTTCTCTTGGTTTTTTTTTATTTCGTCGTCATGATTTTTGTTACGACCATATGACGTCACAGCCACTTTTTGTTCATTCGTTCATGCAATTTCAACTGATTTGCGTGTGTGACGTCATTTTTCACTCTTAATGGAGCGATTTTTTTGTTCATGCGCGTGATTAAATTTTTGGTCACACCTTGACTTACCTCACTCTCAAAAATGACTTCCTCACTTTGAAATTGACTTTTATTTACTTTAATTCAAAGAGAAGGTCAAATGGGTTTGTGTCACTCTAAATGAAGGTTATTTGAGATCAGCTAATAGAGGCAGCAATAACTTATACAGATTTTCAATCAAAATATAACAGATCAGCCTTCAATGAAAAGAAGAATTATTTTGGTCTGTTTTTTTACTGTTTTTTAGACTGCCGATCTACGAATCTATTGCGGCTATTTTCTGGCAATCTGCCAGCTATGTTTGTATTAGTAGCAATTGTATTAGTCCTGTGATTGTATTAGTAGCAATTGTATTAGTCCTGTGATTGTATTAGTAGCAATTGTATTAGTCCTGTGATTGTATTAGTAGCAATTGTATTAGTCGTGTGATTGTATTAGTAGCAATTGTATTATTCCTGTGATTGTATTAGTAGCAATTGTATTAGTCCTGTGATTGTATTAGTAGCAATTGTATTAGTCCTGTGATTGTATTAGTAGCAATTGTATCAGTCCTGTGATTAATAGCCGCACAGCGATAGCTGGGGCTAATATTGGCCTTCTCTTGGTTTTTTACAATTCAAAGAATTTGAATTGCATTGGGGCGCTGTCTTTTTTTTAAGATCTGTTCACACATTTTCAGGATTTTTGAAGTCAAGTTGGAGTAGTGATTTTGGTCACGCCGAAACAGGAAGTGGAGCGAAAAAGCGAGTGGTTTTGCGGCGTGAATTTTTTTCGCTCTAATTTTAAAGTAGAGTAAGAAAACGGTGTTTGAACAAAAATTCGCTTTCTCGCTAGTGGTTTTTTGTTCACATGCGGCAATTTCACTTTGATTTTTACTGTTTTTTCGATTTTTTGGATCGAATTTTTTTCTAATTCATTGTCCCAATCTATTCATAGTCCGTTCAAGGTCTAGTTTTCTGTTTAGTCAATGAAAATTCTTTGAATTGTGCGTCAGGACTTGTCCTGCTATGTTTTTTTTATTTCGTCGTCATGATTTTTGTTACGACCATATGACGTCACAGCCACTTTTTGTTCATTCGTTCATGCAATTTCAACTGAATTGCATGTGTGACGTCATTTCTCGCTCTTAGTGGAGCGAGTTTTTTGTTCATGCGCCTGATTAAATTTTTGGTCACACTTGACTTACCTCACTCTCAAAAATGACTTCCTCACTTTGAAATTGACTTTTATTTACTTTAATTCAAAGAGATAAGGTCAAATGGGTTTGTGTCACTCTAATTGAAGGTTATTTGAGATCAGCTAATAGAGGCAGCAATAACTTATACAGATTTTCAATCAAAATATAACAGATCAATCTTCAATGAAAAGACGAATTTTTTTGGTCTGTTTTTTTACTGTTTTTTTAGACTGCCGATCTACGAATCTATTGCGGCTATTTTCTGGCAATCTGCCAGCTATGTTTGTATTAGTAGCAATTGTATTAGTCCTGTGATTGTATTAGTAGCAATTGTATTATTCCTGTGATTGTATTAGTAGCAATTGTATTAGTCCTGTGATTATATTAGTAGCATTTGTATTAGTCCTGTGATTGTATTAGTAGCAATTGTATCAGTCCTGTGATTAATAGCCGCACAGCGATAGCTGGGGCTATTATTGGCCTTCTCTTGGTTTTTTTTTATTTCGTCGTCATGATTTTTGTTACGACCATATGATGTCACAGCCACTTTTTGTTCATTCGTTCATGCAATTTCAACTGAATTGCATGTGTGACGTCATTTTTCGCTCTTAGTGGAGCGAGTTTTTTTGTTCATGCGCGTGATTAAATTTTTGGTCACACTTGACTTACCTCACTCTCAAAAATGACTTCCTTACTTTGAAATTGACTTTTATTTACTTTAATTCAAAGAGATAAGGTCAAATGGGTTTGTGTCACTCTAAATGAAGGTTATTTGAGATCAGCTAATAGAGGCAGCAATAACTTATACAGATTTTTAATCAAAATATAACAGATCAGCCTTCAATGAAAAGAAGAATTATTTTGGTCTGTTTTTTTACTGTTTTTTAGACTGCCGATCTACGAATCTATTGCGGCTATTTTCTGGCAATCTGCCAGCTATGTTTGTATTAGTAGCAATTGTATTAGTCCTGTGATTGTATTAGTCAATCTGAGGCTAAATCAACAACCTCGGGGGGGGGTTATTTTTGCTTTCAGTCTCCCGCATTCTTTTCATTGGTTTGACTTCGGCAATCGGAATCAAACGCTTATTGATTTTCTCTCGCTTAGCCCTCATTTAGTTTCTATGGTGAAGCATCAGGGCTGTAAATTCACGTAGATGAATGGCTGTGTAGTGCAATGCCCACATATCACCTTTGAGGCTGAACTTCTTAAGGTAGAAGAACACACTCAGTATGATGTCCTGCGGGTCGAAGTATTTGACCGCAAATCTGTAGTACGTGTTGTCTGTATCTAAATAGAAACAAAATTGTCTAGACATTTATGTATCAGAACCCCTCTACCCATCCGCATACAGTTTTAATACGCACATTGATATTCTAGAATAAACCCTAATTAGTTGGAACTTATATAAAATATTACCCTAAATAGGAACAAAATTATCTAGACATTCATATCAGAACACCTCTACCAATCCGCACAGTTTTAATAAGCAGATTGCTATTCTACAATAAACCCTAATTAGTTGGAACATATATAAAATATTACCCTTTATGTCTCGTATCACTTCGCAGTTTTTGCTGTCCATCCTCATGCGTTCGCAGACATTGAAATTAATCACGATTCGGCCTTCTGTGTTGAATTTACCCTCGGAGATTAGTCTCAGTATATCAGACTCGAGAGTACAAGAGTCCATTATTTCTGAGAAGTGGTGTTCAGGTATCACTACTGACTGGTTCAGATATCGTTCGTCGTTTGCGAACTTAAACAGCGTTATCTCAATATTGCTCCCGTTCTCCGATTCATCTCTCGCAACTCGAAGAAGGCGGGTTGATGTTTTATACTCAAAGAAGTATCCACCAAAGACACTTTCCATCATGGACTGGGACTGAAGTTCGGTTTGATTTTTTTTGAAATTCGGTTTGATTAAAATTTGAGTTTGTTGAGATGAATCGGTACCTGCGTGAGCCCTTTTTATACTACTAATCTTTTATTGATAACGGTAATCGTCGCGTAAATCAGAAATATCTTGGCGTTTTTATAGCTTTTTGTCCAGGTCCGTGCATATGGAAAACCTGTGTTACCACCTAATTTGGTGCGACTTAAGCCTGCATAAGTCGAATTTATCTTTTCGGCGTGAACAAGTTTCCATTAGATACATTCAATACCAACAACCATCTTCTTCATGAACAAACATAGTATCAATTTATCAGCAGGTGATACCATTATCAAATATATGAGCCAAATAACGGAGACTTCTTTCATTCAGTCCTAATTCCTAAACTTGTGCCTCTGCTGAGCAGTCAAGAAAAATTTACTCCGTTCTCTAACTTTCTGTCGAATTTGAAATAATTCTGAAATACAATCAGAATCGAATTTATGATATTTTCCAAAATCGGTAGCACTAATAATCCAAAGTTGTGAGGTGAGAATCGTTCACGTTATTGTTAGAACTAATATCAAGAAAATGGGGTATGGGTTTGTCAATATAGTGAACTGATGAAATGGGATATGCGGGTATGAGGGAAAGAAAGAGGGTTTTAGGAACTTTATGCTGGGTGCTCTTGAAGAGCGAAGCTCTTTTTTTACCGAAAGAGCTGAGCTCTTATTTTTGAGTTTAAAGTTTCCGATCGCTGAATACGATCTTCACTGGGTTGTTCATTTTTTTCAGAAAAAATTTCGCATTGGTTTGTCAGCCCACACGCATCAACAATTTTTGGTGCTTTTTTTTCAGTGAAATTAACTCCTTTTCGATTCATACCTTGAATTGAAAATTTACTTTTGGTTAATCTATCGGACTGGCTGACAAAATGAACTTTATGCTAAGCTAGTTAAATACGAAGAGTTGTGCTCTTCCTGCTTTTTTTCTCAAAAAAGATTTGAGTTTAATTACCGATATCCCTCAAGTTACTGAAAATTTTATGCATATTGACCAAAAGTCTGAAACTTTGAGTCCCGTTTGATTTTAATTGCTAATCAAAAACAGATCGGCATGCTATTTTGAGATGTGCTCTCAAAATTAATAGTTCGTGGTCTTGATAGTACTGCTAAAAGCATTCAAAAATTACAACAGAAAAAGCAAAAATTAGGAATCCGTAATTTTTGTGATGTGAGGGAGCTGCAAGTAACAAAGGAAACAGAGTTGAGGCCTTGAGCTTCAGAGTGATGTTCAAAATATTCGACTTTGTTTTTTTTCTTATATGCAGCTTTCTTATACCTCGCTAAGATTACTGAAATCAGTATGCTTTTTGATGTGAGAAAGCTGCAAGTTACAAAGAGAACATAGTTGATGTTTTGAGCGTCAGAGTGATGTTCAAAATTTTTGACTCTTTTCTTTTTGTTTCTTGTAGTTTTCTTATACATCACTAAGGATACTGAATTCTCCTTCTGGCTTCCGTCAGTCTTGGCTACCTCTCGTCGAATGGACCAAGCAGAAGTCGGGTGGGGGATAGTTGGGAAATAGATTTCGAAAAACTTATGTTTTTCGAAGTCTGTTTTCCGACTATCCTCCATTACAGGAATTAAACAAAAAAAAGATGCTTAGACTCCCGGTTTTGAATAAACTGGACCCTTGCATCTTTTCTGGCTTGTTCAATTGAACAACGCCAGAGACTTCCTTGTAGCCACTTCCTACAAGGAATAAATAATAAAAATTGATTTAATTAGTTTGTTTAGGCGTTATGATGAAATGCAATTTGTGTAATCAAGACTTTGCGAAACGACAAGATTTTCTATTGCATAGGCATCAAAAACATTCCGAGCTGCCTGATCAGAGTTTTCGATGTGGCCATTGCCAAACTGTTTTTATGCTTGCCAAAAACTTAGTCCGTCACCTAAAGAATGTGCACAAGTTTGATCGTTCAGTAAGATGCAACACATGTCAGACCTTTTTCGGTCAACAGGACGCATGTCAGAAACACTGCACGGATGAGCATTCAGTGACTGCTCCTGCTGCCAGAACAAATCCTGCTCATCTTTGTCAAAACGATGATTTTTTATTAGAGCGTGAAAGAAAAGCTATTCGGGAGCACTTCCAGTCCTTTCGACTGAAATTATCAGGAGACTCCAGTTTTGACCCTTTTGAGTTTCTTGTTAATAAGGAAAGTGATATCATTGACTTCATCAACAGCAAACTGGAAGATCTGATATTGATCAAATTTGGAATGTGTATTGAAGTGAAATTTGTGAAGCCGTTGACCGATGATAGCACTGTTTGCTTTTTTCACAGTCCAATGGAAAGCCTCTCGACGACTTTAACAGCCGACGAATATTTTTCACACGTCGATAAACTGTTGACTAAAATCAACGTTTTCTGCACAGCTGGAAGTGGATGGGTTATTGAAAAATTGCATTTAGTTGAGCTGAAGTTTTCAAAGTTTGCGCCTCTCCGAGCCGGATCATATATAGCTACACCGCCGGAACTCGAAAATCAACGAAAATCGGTTCTGAACATCAAGAATCTAAAGGATAATTTTTGTTTTTTCTACTCTGTGTTGGCTGCGCTTTTCCCTATAAAGCAAAATCAAGAAAGACCTCAAAGTTACCGTCAAAATTTTAGCGCACTTCACTACAATCCGAAAAAAATGCCAGATGCTCTAACTGACATACCGGCTTTTGAGAAAAATAATCACCTTAAAATCAACGTCTTCGCTTATGAACAGACAAAATTTTATCCTGTTTATTTGAGCAAGTACAGAGGCAAAACCAAAAGAATAAATTTGTTACTTTTATCAGAAGAAAACAATTGGCATTATTGCCTGATAAAAAATTTGGATCGTGTTATGAAAGTTTTGCTGCGTTCGCCTGCCACCGCCAACTCAAAGAACAATATACGAAAATTTTGCGAGCGTTGTCTACAGAGCATTGCGCGAGAAGATTTTAAGCTGCATAAATCTCTCTGCGAGCATCATCAAACTCAAGTTATTCAGATGCCTGAAGAAGGGTCAACGGTGAAATTCAAAAATTGGCAAAAAACTTTCAAATGCCCTTTCGTGGTTTATGCGGATCTAGAGGCTCTCGACGTTCGAACTGAGGCTTTTGAATCAGTTGAGGAACTTGTCAGAAATGGCTTAAATGAAAGCTCTGCTTCGAGTTTTGTTGTTGAAAAACAGAACCCTTGTAGTTTCGGTGCTGTATTAGTTGACAGCAGGAATTCCAACGTGCAACTAAAGAAGTTTTATAGAGGAGAAGACTGCATTTCAGTTCTGATGAGTACTTTGCGAAGTTGGGTTAAATGGGCGGACTCCGAGCGACAACGTTATCGCTTTCTAAAAATGTCAAATTCTGCGAAACAAGACTTTGTTGAGAACTGGACAGCGCCGTGTTGCATTTGTGAAAAAAATTTTCTAATTACTGAGGAGAAAGTAGTCCATCACTGTCATTTAACTGGAACTGTGCTTGGAGTGGCGCACTCAGCTTGCAATTTAGCTGTTACAGTTGGATCGTTTTTACCGGTTCTCTTTCATAATTTGTCGCGATACGATGCTCATCACATAGTGAAGTACCTTGTGTTGGAGGAAAACGAAATTCTCTCTGCAATATCAAGAACTGAGGAGACGTTTATTTCTTTTTCGGTTCAAGTTCCTGTTAAGACCTACATCAATAAATGTGGTGTTGAGAAAATTGTTCGAAACGAAATACGCTTTCTCGATAGTTTCAATTTTATGGCTTCAGGTCTTGATTCTTTGGCTCAGACGTTACAAGATGGTGATCTTAAGTTGCTTCGTAGCCATTTTGCTCAATACTCAGATGCTGATTTCAAAAGAATTAGAAGCAAAGGAATTTTTCCATACTATCTGGACTGTTTTGAAAAGTTTAAGCATGGTCTTCCCGTTTACGGTGAAGAGTGGAAAAACACATTAACAGGAAAGATAGATATCACAGAGGAAATGCATCAGAAAGCTGTTGAAATGTATCAGTTGTTCAAATGTGACAACTTTGGAGATTACCACGATGCTTATTTGGAAACTGATGTCTTTTTGCTGGCCGATGTATTTGAACTGTTCCGTTCAGTGTGCATTAATGTTTACCGTCTAGATCCAGCATACTTCTACAGTGCACCCGAATCTCAGCTGGGACGCAATGTTGATAACAACGGACGTTGAACTTGGATTGCTTTCGGATGTTGATATGCTCCTCTTTTGCGAAAAAGCAATCAGAGGTGGTCTCAACGGAGTAGGAGCCTTTCGCCACTTTCGAGCAAACAACAATGATCTGAATGGTTACAACAAGGATCAAAAGTCAGTTTATGGGGCGTTTTTAGACGTAACCTCGCTTTATGGTGGGATAATGATGAGAAAACTGCCAAAAGACGGATACCAGTGGGCTGAGTTTGCTGATATTGATTCTCTCATTGAGACTTATAAAAACAAAGATAGTGTCGGTTACTTTGTCGAAGTTGATCTCAATTATCCCGCCTCGATTCACAACGATCATTCTGATTTTCCACTGGCTCCTGAGAAACTTTTTATTAGCGACGACTGGTTGTCACCCTATAGTAAGCAGTTAGCTCAAAACCGGGCATCTGTTCCGAAGCTTGTGGAAACTTTATTTGATAAGAAGAATTATATCTGTCATATTGAAAATTTGTTGTTTTATCTGGAACAGGGACTGAAAGTGGTTGCTCTTCATCGCGTGCTCCAGTTTAATCAGTCAGACTGGTTGCGTCCTTATATTGAAAAGAACACTTCTATGCGTAAAATGGCATCAACTACCTTCGAAAAAAATTTCTACAAACTTATGTCCAACGCCTGTTTTGGGAAAACCATGGAGAATAAACGAAACCGAAAAAACATTCAGTTTGTTTCGGATCAGGTTAAAGCTTCGAAACTAACATCAAAACCGAATTTCAAATCGTTCCAAATTATCAGTGACAACTTATGTTCCGTTTACTTCTCCGTGCCAACTGTTAAATGGGATAAACCAACGCCTGTGGGAGCGGCCATCCTTGATCTTTCTAAACTCGCACTATACAATTTTCATTACAACGAGATGAGACCAAGATACGGTTCGCGAATTTGCGTCACGTATAAGGACACGGACTCACTTTTGTATCGCATAGAGACTGATGATCTGTATAAGGACATGGAGGAGTTCAAACATTTGCTAGATTTGAGCGACTATCCAACATCTCATCCACTTTTCGACCCGACAAACAAAAAAGTTCCTTTGACAATGACAGATGAATTAAATGGATCAGTTTTGGAGGAAAGTGTAATGTTGCGATCGAAAATGTATAGTATCAAATTTGTCAGCGGTGTTAAACAGAGTGCAAAGGGCGTTCAGAAGGTACTTAAGAAAACGCTTCATCACGACAAATACCTCCAGTGTCTTCAAACAGGTGTTAGCAGCATGGCGCCATCGACCAGAATACATTCCGCTAATCACCAGATACAAGTTACCACTACAAATAAAACAGCTCTGAGCTGTTTCAACTATAAGCGGTTTATTCTTGATAATGGCATTGACACCTTACCGTACGGTCATTATAGTCTTGGCCAGGAGCCACCAAAACCTTGCACAACCAGTACTGACTTTTCAAGCGATACCGACGACGACGATCGAGCTTCACTGTCAGCTGACGAAGAGAAGAACTTAATTGAGTTCAAAGAGCTCACTCCACATGACGCAGATTCTGTCTCCACGGCATCAACTTCATCTTTCGGTTGTTAAATGTTTTTTTTTAATAATGCAATTAGAACAAATTTTATAGTGACTATGTTTTAGCTCCACCTGATCCCGGGTTCTTTCCTTGAGAGTTCGATCAAAATGAACCTACTTTGAATTGGAGTGATCTGAGTGACAATGAGCAAGAGGATGATAGCGAGAAAGAGTGTGGGACTGGGAACCCTTTCATTTATGATGAGGCCATAGAAGACGAATTGATTGGCGAGAGCGATGATGAAAATTGTTCAATTGAATTATTGCCTGCAAAGTGATCGAGGCTGATGGTTCCTTACTCTGACTCAGACTAGAGAAATTAGAAATGTCAAATACAAATTTTTATTACATAATTTTGAACGTATGCTTTGACTGCAGTCGGCTATTAAAAAATCGTATCAAATTTACTTCATTAATCAAACCAATATTTTTAACTGCGCTCTCAACAAGGTGTCGAAATTGCTTCATCGCACTTATGCAGTCTTTTGAGTCATTGTAGTAGGCATGTCCAATTTTTTCAAAAATTTTCAATGCGGTGTAAAGACAGTACATGCCACACAAATTGGAAGATTGGGATTGTGGATGAGGTGATGAGGCAATTTCATGAATAGTATACTTGTCACAATTTGAATAAATAATATGCTCCCTTTCGTAGAAATCGACATAGAAACTTAGTGGAATTGGCAAGCTATTCCAAATTACTGTATTAGTTATTGACTTCTTTGCTGGCTTAGCATGACTCTCTCTACCACGCCGCCTCTTATTTGAGTTTGTAGTAGTTCCAGAAAAGGTTGAATGAATAGCAACAATCAGTATCCAATGTATTCCCCTCATATAAGAAGGGGAAGTGTTTATTATTTGGAAACGAGCGCTGCGTTGTGCTATTTTTGGAAAATTGTTGGCCGACCATACGCCTCCAAAAGTAAACTTTAGGAGACAAAACTTTTTAGCTACTTTCTTAATAGACACGTTATCCATTGAAAATAGTTTGGTTTTTGGAGATGTTTCTTTTTGCGTCAATAAAGACCTGACTGAACCTTTCTCCAATCAAAAAAAGTTCAACTGCCTCTGGGAGAGCTTCAGAGAAAAATAATTTGAGGGTTTTTGGTGCTCCTGTCAATTCGGGGAATAATGTGAGGTTTTTAGACGACTCCTGTGATGATGTCAGATCAAAGGTTACAATGAATTTGTTTGCAAAATCCTTCAGAGAAATTTTGTTTCCACCGTTTTTAAATCCCGGAGCCGTTAAACTGTTGTGATATATGCGGACATTGTTCTCTGTGTCGACGGGAGTGCCTGCTATTGGTAAGCCGTTACCGCGTATTATTTCGATTCGTTTCATGTCGTACTTGTGATACAAGAACGGTTTTGTGTCCTTCGAACCTCTAAACTTGTCGTTCGCGACCATGCACAACGTTAAGCGTCTGATTGGCTCAGTTCCAAATATGGACTCTTTAACAAAAGAGTTCTGTCCAGATTGCATGATGAAGCTTTTGCACAAGGATTCTATATAAGGATACCTTGCAGAAGCTTTTAGCAGTGCCCTTTCAATTGAAAGCCGAACGGACTCGGTCACAGTAATTTTGCGAACGAACAGCGAGGCTTTTTCAATAACTGCTGTAAACATTTTGTCTGAGTCGTCACCTAAGCTAATCAGACTGAACTCATTACTGGCGCGGTAGAGTTTTATTCGAATGTCAACTTCCGGGAGCATTAGTTTTTCGCAACTGAAAAAATCCACATATAGAGAGCCATAGAAATTGAACGTGTAGTCGCCGGTCAATGTGTCCTTTAAGCGGTATTGCAGCCATTCTGATTTATTGGCATCTGATGAGGGTTCTGGATCGTAAGTGTATCCCTGACAAGCTGCCCAAGTCTCCTTACTATCACTGTTTGTTGTCAACTCGGTCTCCAAAAAAGCGCGATGATGGTACGTGTTGTTGCTGTCCGAAATCAGAATTCCATTAGCGTATACTTCAACTTGTGAAAACAGACTGTGTAGCGCGTTATTTGCAAAAACAACCTTGCTTGCGTCGCTTGCCTTGATACGATCTTTTCCATCGGGCGTGTAAATAGCCACTTGAAGTCCTAATTGTAAAAAATTGAGGTCGATGCAATTGCGTTGATCTCCACAAATCAGAAAATCCAAGGTTGGACCTCGAGAACCAACTTGTGGGTAGATTTCCTGGTCGAATCCGCTTTCATAATTAACAAGAACATTGGGTTTTTCGAAAAAATCTAGCGCTGTATGTGTTACAGGGTTGGCAATATCTGCTGCTAAGGTCGTAAACTCGGTCATTTCGTACTTTATGTTTGACAAAATATCAGTTCGACTGCGTTTGGCTTTTGAATTTTTAAAAGTGCTGCCGTTGATCGTTTTTGCAGTCCGCTTGCGAGAGGTTGTCTTTCTTATCTCTCGTGTATTTGCTGATAAGGATTCCCTGGGGGGCTCCCGCCCGCCACCGGGCGTACGGACGGCGCGGCGACGCGGGCCCGGGCGACCGATGCGTGCGTGGAACGCGGTCCTTTCGGCGCCGCACGCGAGCGGGACGGCTTCACGGAGTCCGAGATTGTTTTTGAAACTGATTTTTTGATCGAATCTTTTGCAACAGCTTTTAGCTTCTTTTTTCCGGCTATCATCTGACCAATTTCTGGAATTGCTGCACTGACAAGATTCCGTCCAACCTTCTAGGCAATCGGCAATGCATATTTTTTCAAAAGAGGTAATGTGCAACGGCCAATACGCCCAGCTAGAGCACCAAGACCAGCGGCACCTGAACCAAATTGTCTGGCAGGGCCTACATGGGTAACAAAATTGTCTTGATTTCTTGAAATTTGAGCGTCGTAATGTGCGTCCATGAGCGACTGCTTTTTGTGATCGTAATGGGATAAATGATTTTTATTGGGGCAAAAGTTGGAATTTCAGAGTCAGCCAGCTGCGACCTATGGTTAGAAAAGGCATAAGTTGGCCTGTTTCGTCGCGAATAGTTATGGTTATTGATTGAAATGCTGACTTGACTACATCTTTCCACTGCAGGTTTGAGAAGGATTGGTGACAAATAGTTGCTACCTCGTCTAGTTTCCTATTTGATGTACTGTTGATCGCAATTGATCTAAGAAGTGATGTGAAAGTGTAGCCCAGTATTTCATCCTGTATGAGGTCACAATAGACAAACATTGTATGGCGCCCACCTGAAATGTCAACTGGAAATTTTGGGTTGACGCCAACTTTAAGAATTTCTGTACCAAGAATGTTTTGAAGGTCACTGGAAATGAGTTCTATACTGGATGGTGTTTCAAAGGGTTTTGTTCCGTTCCATGTCTGTTGGCCTTCATCTTCACTTGAGCTGGCGGCTGTTAGAAAACCGTCCTCCTCGTTTTCTGTAGGATGGAAATCATCTTTTTGGTGACCTCGTGGCAATATTTTTAGCTTTTGACTGTGACTTGATATACACCAATTGTAAGGCCAATCAGTTGCGTGTCTTGATCGAAAACTCTTAGCAAAATTTTTGCTCATCAAATGATCAATCGATGGGTAGTAGCCGGTGTCAATTGTGCATCTCGAGTTGGAAATTTTCGCAGGACTTTCCGTCGCACCTGTAGGTTGACGCCGACGACGGCCTATGTCAACGTAGAGCTCGTCAGCACTTGTTGGCTCTATTACCTTATCGCCATCATCGTCATGATCATCGTTATCATCTTCAGAGGACTCTGATTCCCCATGATTAGTTTCTAGTAATCCTTGTGTAACGTTTTGAAATTTAGCGGTCCATGAAATTTCGAGCAATGCCACTTGCCAGCGGCCAAATTTTTTGTTGAGATCAATTGTTTTTGGCAAAAAGTTGGTAAAAGATGCCATTGTGTTGCCGGGGTAAGTGTTTGTGGACGAGTTTGAAATTAAATTTATTGTGAAACTTCTAAGGCTGTCTAATGATGTCATATTAAATTTCGGAATATTTTGTTAGTTCAGCTTCGTAAAATCTGCCGTCTATCGCTTCACTTGTTTCATGGGAAACTACACGGTATGTTGGGGGTTGAGTGTGAGGACCTTATCTATTCGAAATATCTCGTGACTGAATTGTATCTGATAACCACGATGAAAGGTTTTAATATTTCTCTTTATCCGAACCGTTTCACCAACTGAAAATTTTGGTTTTTGGATCTTCTCGTTCAATGTTTTGGATCTTCTCGTTCAGACTTGGTTTGTCACCATACGATGTAGTATTCAACCTAAGACATAGAAAACCAACTCAAATAAGAGTATGTTCTACAAACAATGAAATTGGAAATTTGAAACCATCAAATAATAGCTTATAGAAAACACAACCAGCACATACATATTTAGAAAAACAATTTATTCACCCTAAAATAGGAAAAT
>NC_134472.1:41216213-41336213 GCF_964194025.1 Convolutriloba macropyga
ATATGATTACAGATGACGAGAAAATCAAAACATTCAGAGTCGAACTGGAAAATGAAACACAAATCGTGCAGACACCACAAGAAATAGCACGAAAGATACAAAACAAATTTGGTAATAGACGAAATCTTCAATCTTTTGATACTAGTAACAATAATATTAACAACATATCAGAACAAGGAACAAATATAGCTGCACATAGCTATCAAAACACAAGACCACGACAAAACTATAACCACAACAGTAGTGACACATATATGTCACCACCCCTACCAAATTACCCCCCGCCAGTACGTCCACCCCCACCATCAGACAACTACATAATTGATCAACCACACACACAGAACAATGTTAGACAACGTTTATTCACGAGAACAACAATCCCAACCACTAACAATCTAAGATTTCCATATGCGGTGACACCCCGCTCTAATAACAGAAAATCGTTCTTTCATCAATCAACAAACGAACAGACCCCGACCGAGACGGTCATGGAGACGATTTGGTTCCAAAACAAGGATCCAAAAAATCTTAGTAACCCTCACGGAATGAACTACAATCCACTCCTCTCGTACCGAAATTGGGCAGAAATGCCATTTGATTCTCGATCCTATAACTTCTTTATGGCACCATTACATACACTGAAAGACCGTGTATCAGAATTTTTTCCACCACTCCCGTCGGAAAATACAAATACTGTAAAAAGAAGCACGAAAAATATGGGTAGAGATAAAATACACCAATCTCAATACCCTAAGCTAAAACAATTCTACAGTCTTACGGAACGTTTCCTGTACGACTACGATTATGAGTTTCGATTACCAGTAGACTGTAACTTTGATCTTTTAGTGGCAAAAGCCTCTCAAGATCTATCCGCGTACAGCGTCTTTACACAGCAACACCAGATTTTTCAGCTGAGTTTTAACTTCCTCCACCCTACACCAAAGGACGTTCAAAGTAACAATTATAGAGTACATGAGACGAAATTAATTCACAATCTGATATACTATACATTCCTTAGAGACAAACAACATACAGAATCTAAAAGCTACGTCCATATCAATGACCAATTGACATCACCATATTTCCTAAATTACAGCTACAAATTAAAATGGAATTATACTATTGGAACATTGAGAAACTTTGACCCAATTAAGAACTACTACGTGTTCCAGCCAAAGGACGCACCAGAGCGACCGCTCATGGTACCTCTGGAAGCAATCGAACCTTGTGAGGAGTACCATGTATATCACCTCACAGGGAGCGTAACAAATAGGGCAATTACAAACCGCCTAAGCTTTAATAACGAACGAAAGATTCCAGATACAGAAAGAGAAGTTTGCAATGCCTTACAAGCATCAATAACAGAAACCCCCTTACAGGAAATCGTTAACTTACTTGGATACTATCTCTCAAAAGACGAATACTTCTTGAAAGAATATAATCATTACTGTGAAAGGAGTAACCATCCGAAACAAACGCAGAAGCTATAGTAACGCTATCATTGTAACAAGTAACAATTCAACGTCTCAGTATTTAACGAACTGACGTACAAAATACAACAAACTGTAACATCGCCAAACCATGTTTGTAATCCTTGCATATGTTTGTAAATCTTTATCATTTCAAACAAATTCTTCCAAATATTTAAATAAATTTGTAAATTCATGATTCTGGATTTTACCCCTGACTATGGAACATACCTCTCCTCTTATGTTATTTTCCATATCCATTTCTCATACTTAATGTTCACCAGTTTGAAATAAAAAGTTTAAAGCCAAAAACAAGTTTTTATTTTTTTAGATACAAACTTAACCTACTTTATAAAACTGTATATGTAAATATGCAAAGATTTCTCCATAGTTAGTTATATGCAACACACATGCAATTTTGTAAATAAAGCAAATAGGCAAATAAAATAAAAACAGAACAAACAAACTACATGAATAATGTGCATGAATAATGTGCATAACATTTGAATAAATGACTCATAAGCCATGTTAACAACACTGTGAGTAACACAATACTATAGGACATGACATTTTCTCATAAAACAGATTATAACATATTGAATACCTTAATACAACTTCCAATTTAACCATACAAAAAGTACATTACAAATTTATTATTCATAACAAACTTTAAATCTAAACTAGAGTAACATATACGAAACAGTCAGATTAAAAACAAAAGAGAACAGAATTTTCATTCAAATCGAAATTTTCACATGCAAATTTGTAAAAGTGACAAAACAAAATACATGAACTATATGTAATTCAAACAGCTACTATACGATGATAGCTATAGTAACAACTAACAATCCGATATCATTGTAACAATTCACATAGAAAACAGTATTCAGATCTCGGGAAACGTCGATCCTTAGATCGTAAGCGCGCAGACAGAGACGTTACATTAATTCATGAAAATGAAACAATAACTGTTAATTAGGACTAGGAAATTGTCATCCGTGCGCATACCCATTACAAACTACTATAAGCGAGATCTGTAAGCCTTTAAAAAATTCATAAGAGACTAGAGTTTAACGAAACAATATACCAAAGTGATAAGCAGCATTTTCACACTCTTACAGACACGAAAAACGATTCCTCAGTAACAACTCACAAAAGGGCAATCGTAGAAGTATGACAAAACAATTTTAAGAACTAATACCATTCAATAACTCATGATTTCAAACAGGAGCATTAATTGATACATGTTCAACTTCTATAACAACATTACCAATCAGCATGGCCGACAAATCACATGTCACTGAAAACAAACACGTTATTAGCCATTTCGTTGACATACTCTCCTTTATGTCACTCTCAAAACCATAACTTTTTAAATAACAATTAACACATAAACATATAACATACATCTCTAAGTTTTCTTTCCAACCGGAAGGGATACTACGTATTAGAACATGTAGTGAATCTAAAAACGATTCTTAACAACTAACAACTAACAAACCAAGCAAACCAGGTAAGTCAGGTAAGTCGATGCCGGACATCAGGACACCTACAACATCAACGACGGGCCTACCCAGAAGGATCTCCGCCCACTGGATAGTGTGGTGGTGGAATAGATACTTTTGTGGTTGTTGATGTTCACTCTTTGCTCTTTGGGTAACCGATGTTTCGGAATCGACTCACAGACGAGCCGATCTTCAAGCAACACAACCAAAAAGAAAGAAAATCCTTCAGAGAGATTACAGAGAAATTAATAAACTATAATTCTACTATATTCGATTGGAAGACTTTCAAAACAACTCTAAACCCCGGAAAGATGGAGTCAGACATGACTTCCAAAAAGGAATATTTAATATTTGAAAGACTTTATTCAGAAAGAGTGAAATACTCTTTCCTGATTGGATAAAAATGATATATTATTTTATCCTCCTTTCCCTTTATGTGTTTACCCATCTACCCTCTCTCAGCAGAAGAGAAAGTAATTTAGTCAGTACCAGTTACCATCCTGATTTAATAATAGAGTATATTTCTCTCTCTCTACTCCGCTCTTGTTTTGTATTGAGATAAACGTTAGACCGTAGCATTGGGGCCCGTGCACCGTCTACTGAAGCTCAGATAGAAGAGTAACAGACTAGAGGAATAGAACTTTAGTTAGTCAGGTAAGCCTTAAGATTAACTATTATTCTTGAGACAACCATAAGACAGTTCAGGAAGTATCCTAATAAAGGTAAGCTCTAGAACACGTCTTAATTCCAGGACTAGTTTTTTGTTAGATTCAAATTCACAATTCTCGCTAGTGGTTTTTTGATATCGTAAGACGTGTTCTGAGCTTGCCTTTTAATAGGATACTTCTGGAACTGTCTTATGGTCGTCTCAAGAATAATGATAATCTTAAGGCTTACCTGACTAATTTAAGTTCTTTGACTCTAGTCTGTTACTGTTCGATGGGAGTACTAGTGGATAGAGCACGGGCCTCAATGCTGCTATCTAGACTTAGTCTCAAATATATTTCACGAGAGGAGGTGAGATAGAATCATATACTTTATTGTTATATCAGTTCTGAGTATGAAGGAACCAACTAAAGAGTGAAAGGAAAGGTTCTAGCGTATTTCTAAAAGAGAAATTAATAAATATAATTTTATTCAATCAGAAACGAGTATTCGAGTTTCAATAAATAATTTATTCTTTTTTGAATAAATAGTTTTTTCAAGTTTTATTTCTGGATGTCAATCAAGATTGACTCCATCTTTCCGGGTTGTTGAGTTTGAAAGTTTTGTATTCTGTATAGTTTGTTCTTCTACTTTTCTTTTCTAGTAGAATAATTTGTAGTTGTAGGTAGATTCGTATTCGCACGCAGGTTTGTAGTCGTTGGGACGTTGTAGGTAGGTCAACTACTCAAAGACATTCTTTGAACATCAACAACCACAAAAGTATCTATTCCATGAACCATCAGAGTTCCAATGGTTCCCACAAGCGGCGGCTGCCGATGATCCAGTGGTATGTTGCTGTTCTGTCCTTTTAGTTGTGTAGTGTCTTACCTGACTTACCCGAAAGTTTCTTAGTTTTTATTGTTAGGGGTGAGTTGTGAATTAAATCAAAAAATATTATAGTGTTACTCGGTAGAGGTGTAGATGAAATTAGGTATTTATTAACAAGTCTATCGTGAATGGTTCACGAGGTTCTTGTTAACTATACATTCAATTATTTTTGTAATACTTTTACATGTATACATGTATCTCTTCCGGTTAGAAAAAGGAAAAGATCTGCTTTATTCATGTTAAATTCGTTGTTCTAGGAGTTTTGAAATGTGAGGTGTGAGTATGTAAAAATTCAATGGCAAGTAATTAATTGTACAAAAATTTCACCTTCTAAATTATTGTTACAATCACCTGATTCTTATGAGGTTAAATTTTGTTATGTAACACGCTCGGCAAGTATCGTGTACATTTGTTTACAGTTCTCGGCTACAATCAGTAGGGGTGAAAGACTCGAGAATGTTCACAGGTGTTTCATTTTTCATTGTGAGTTGTTAATATTCTATATGGAGGGAAAGCAGTGTTATCAGACACTGGGTGACATTTAATTCTTTCACTTTAAAGGTTATCTATTGAGAAGTATGTGTTCAACTTTTGAACAGTCGGATGGAAGGAGAAAAACTGTACCTCGAAGCTGGTCGATCCTTTTCTATTTTACATCAGAAATGGTTTACTATTTACTTCCATGAGTATTGGCTGTTACTCACGGCAGTATGTTCTTACATTGTATTGTGAAAATTTCGAATTGAGGATAATGTTGCAAATTTTTGTGTTGTTATATCTTTTCGTTTATGTATTTACTAGTTAGTTCATTCAAACTAGTTTTGTGATAAAGCTTTGTAGGTGTATTGTGAATTATAATATTATATTAGTGAAAAAAGGATCGTTAAAATCCATCCAGGTGCATGTTTCGTGGTAATACGTGTCTTTACATTTTGGCATGTATGAAATTCTTAACTTATTTAATTGCATATTTAATTACATGTGGGTGTCATTTGAGTCGTTTATTTACATATAGTACAGTTGTCATTACATATATTACATTGAAATTGTTGAGGTAAGTTATTCCAGAAATTTGGTCCATTTTATTGCTTAAATAGGAATATTAATGGGGCGTATTTGAATATATTCACACTAATCTATAATTCAGTAGTTTATTATTTCCCAATCTATTTCCCTGAGTTGTTTGTCTCAAGTGCGGTTGGACTTTGTCGATACAAAGGGTGTTGGTATTTTGTAGTGCGGTGGCAAGTCAAGGAGTGCGGTGGCACTTCGTGTAGTGCGGTGGCACTTCATTATTTATTAAAAATAGGTGAAGCGATGAAGCTTTTATTAAACTATGGAGTGATTACAAACTAATGTTTAGGACAGAATAGTGACTGACTTTCACTGATATACTTTATCAAGACATTACAAAATGTGAGATAATGGTGGGATACAATAGTGAAACAGTTTAAATCAGATATACAAAAGTGAAACAGATGAATGCATGGAAGACGGAACAGTTTAATGTGTATAGATCGGTGCGTTGAGATAGTTTTAAATCAGTTTTGTTTGTTGCGGGTAATTAGGCAATTGTTTGAGTTCCTCAAACTCTTTGATGAACTCTTTGTTTTGCGATAGAAAAAATGCTAGCGCATTATGTAGTAGGTTCGGTGTTATGTGTGGTACTGTTGCTTTTACAGCTTTTTGTATTTCCATTTCCTGATCCGTCGGTCATCGGGATCCTATATATTCTATGAATTTCTTTACTGGTTTCGCTGGAAAACTTCCGTTAATGTGATATGCGTGATAGTTCTCGGCTGGTTCTAGCGCTTCAATGGGTAGCATAAATGGTCGTTCGGGATTCTCGATGGGTTGGAAGATATAATAATTTTTCACGGGGTCAAAATTTCTCAGGGTGCCTTTCATGTACTTATCCTTAGTAATATATGCAAATTTCATGAAGTAAGGTGAAGTCATTTGGTCGTTTACATATATAAAGTTTTCATGAGGAAGGTTGTCTCGTAGGTAAGTATAATAAATTAAGTTATGTATTAGCTTTGTTTCACGTACTTTAAAATTGTTACATTGTACATCTTTGGGGATGGGGTGTAGAAAATTAAAACTTAATTGGAACATTTCATGAGTATATGCTTTAAATGCGGTTACATCCTCTGAAGCTTTTGCAGTTACATGATCAAGGGAGGGGTTACGGGGTAAGGTGAATTTATAATTATAACGATATAGAAACTTCTCTGTCAAGCTGTAAAATTGTTTCAGTTGGGGGTATCGTTGGTGGTGAACAATGTCTCTCCCCATATTTCGTGTGCTTGTTTTGATTGTTTCCACTGTTTCGCAGGGAATTGGTGGGAGGAATTCAGGAAGTCGATGTTGCTGTGAGTGGAGTTCCTCAATACGAAAATGGTGTAGTTTTTTTTCGTATGGGATGTTTGACCAATTAAGGAAGGATAAGAGCGGGTTGTATTGCTCGTTATCTGGGTCCGCGTACAGTCGGGGATCATCATTTTTGAACTATATTGTCTCGCTGACGCGTGTGCTGGGTGACTGCTCGTACGTGCTGATGTGGAAAAAAAACTTTTAGGGTTAGAAATTCGGGGGATGACTGCGTGTGGAAATCTCAGGTTATTCGGGCGAGTGTTTGAGATCTCTCCCCGTTGAACTAGGTTATAATGCTCAATGATTGGGTTTACATGTTTTGCCAATCTATTATGCACAGGTGTCGTGCCGTTTAATTCTGTGGGTGGCTCTGGCATTGGTTCTGGCATGGGAGGGTTGAAAGATGCTGGAGGCGGGTATACTGGCATTGGTGGATACTGGCTTTCATATGGGTTAGTGTAATAAACTTGTTGTATTGTTGGTGTTACTATAGGTGTTGCTTGGCAAAGCGATGATGCATGTACTTGATTATACTGATAGGAAAGGTTTGCTATGGGTTGGTGGTTGGGGTGATACTTGACTTGTTGGTGGGCTTGTTTTGCTCGTGAAGTGATCTGTTTCTTCTTCTCTGACAGTGAACTATAATGTTCTTGTCCGTAGGTGTTATCAATGTGGACAACGAGGCTCTTCACTTTGGGTTCCTGCTCGGATGGAGGTCGCTCTGATGGAGGTCGCTCAGATGTGCTCGGTGATTGTGGGCGTGTACTGGTTTGTTCTCCAGTATCCATGGTACTGGATTGTACAACGGTTGCAGCTGAGCTCGGAATCGTTGCTCCTGAACTAATCTCTCCCTCTTCCACGGAGTAGCTGAGTGGAGAGTCTGGTTTGAATTCACACTCTGATGACATACTAAAACAAATCTAGATGTAGTAGCAGATAATTGAATTATTGTAAGATCTTTTTAAATATGAGGTGATATCTACAGGTTATTGTATTAGTAGTAAGTGATTACTACAGGTTCGTGATGCTACATATCATTACTACATATTAGTGATGCCTACGATGTGATATTTGTGAATGGGTGCATATGTGAATAACCTTTTATAATCAGTTAGGTGAATAAACAGTGAGGTGAATAATTATTGAGGTGAATAATTAGTTAGAACAGGTTATAGAAAGGAAAGAACAGGAATTAGAAAGGTTATACACTGAAAGGTTATACTCAGTAGGAATTTAGTATAGGTTACATATGACAGCGAAGAGAATTATCTTAATAAGTCAGGTGATTTTTTGAATTTTTTAGTTTTTTTATGAATACCGTATTAAATTTCATAATTAGTGATGGATTATGAGTCTGAATAGGTTACTTCATTTGTGTGAGGTCTATCTTCCTCATCCAACATATCCATCGTTACATTCAATGGATTTATATTTTTATTGACTTTTAATTGTTGGAAATCCAAAGGTGGTGGGTTTTGGATTTCAAGTAATTTAACAGAAGGAATTAAATGCTTTGGTGTTTCGTCTTTTTGAGTAGTCTCGTAATTTGGTCTTTTATCGAATAAGTCAGGTGCACTTGAAGTTTGATATGGCGGTGGTGTTATTAATGGAGGTGGTGGTAATAGTGGAGGTATTTTTGGAAGTGATTGATCTCGGATCTATCAATTGTCGTGTATTGTTGCTAAAAGTTCTTGGTGTAAAGGTTCGAGGCTTGATTTTCCCGTTGGAACACTGGGTTTACTTTTGTGATTAGTGTTCTTAAGTTGTATGCCATTCTTTGATCGTCTGATTGTTGCGTTATACTGTTTGTAATTAGTATCAACATATACATCATTATCATCGTCGATCACAAATGGTGATTCGGTTATCTGAATATCTGATTTAGTCCTTGGTTGGTGTTTCATTGTGACTTTTAGTTTGTTCCTTTCTGTGTTATTATTCTGTGTTTCGTGGCTTTTATTATCATCATCTGATGAATTATCTGAATCTTGTGCTTCGGCAATCAATTGTGTTAGTGTGTGTGAAAATATTCCAAATATTCCAGATAAAATGATTCGTGTTAGACTTACTTGTTTACCAATAGCTTTGTGTATTGCAAAGGCGTTGTAAAATTTTTTTATTACATTAAATATAAATAGTAAGAAATTTACCATGGCATTGCTAGTATTGCTAGTATTGCATAGTATTGCTATTTTTTCGAGTATATACCAAGGCCAACCAAATACGGTTATGATTTGGTCTTTTAGCCATTTGCCATCGAATGTTTCTTTCCAGTTGATGGTGGGCTGGTCTATCTGGAAATTATAACCGTTAATGATAAGATCTTTCAGCCATTTGAGTGAATTTTTATAACGTTTATAGGCGTCTAATAGTCCAAGTTGGTCTAGTTCAACTAGTTTTTGAGCATTAGCTGAGGTAGCTTCATGCAGTGGTTCTGCTCTATCTCGGATATACTCTCGTAATAAATCTCGTTTTCGTTCTTTTATTAGTTGATCTTTGCTAAATATTCCGTTTTCAATTAAACTAGCTCAACTAAAAAGGTCATCAACTCTAATTTCTTCAGGTGAAATTGTATGAAGAATCGTTTCAACTTTTATAGGAAAAGGTGTTAGTCTATATCGTACTGTTCCCTTTATATCAATGGAGATGAGTTGATCAAAATTATTATGTGAACAAGGGACTTTTTTAGCCCAGGCGTTTGTCTTTCGTGTTAGTTGGTGTACGTATTGTACAACTCCTTTATACAGGATGGGTATTTTGTGGTAACAAATTTTATCGTCTGGTACCCATAGTTGTGAAACTTTTTTGGCGCATCGGTACATTTTCATGACATTTTTACCTTCTTCCTGTACAAATATTGAACGATCTCCTGTTAGTATGTAACCTAGTAGTGGTGTCTTTGTGTACTTGTGTAAGTGCTAGTTGTCTAATGTTCCTGGTTTGCTGGCATAGTTTTGAATAAAATTCAATGGCTTGTAGGCTGAGTTGTGAATAGATTTTACTCATATACAAGTCCATTTGCATTTCTAGGTGTGTTATTTCATTGACAAAACCATAGTAGTAGTAATTGTTGTGGTTTTTGGTTTTATTAGGTTGTTGCGAAATATCTTTACTATTAATTTTTATAAATTTTTCTTTATCAAAGGTGTTAATGTCTGTATCGTATGGTTTTCCTGTGTTCATATCAAATCCATGTTCATATATTATAAAGATGTCGTCGTATTCGGTTGGGTATAATGGTTTTGTGGATCCGCGGTAAATTTCTGGTTTACTATAAACTTCGAATCTGGTTGCTATTTGGGTGTTGTTGTTAGGTGTGGTTTTGTTTTTGTTCTGTTCATTGAATTTCTGAACTAAGGTCCAGTCGGTGTTTGTTTCGATCCAATACCTATCTTTGTATTTTACCATGTATGCATCAAAGCGTAACATTTCAAAGATCTGACAATGTAATTCAGGTTCCCAAACAATGGTTGATTTAGTTAGGGCTGTTGGGTGACAGTATCCTTTTTCTACATTGCATGGTAATTTGGTACCATCTAATGAAATTTCATTCGTTTCTAGGTTCAGTGTTAGTGATACTTCGCTTAATGACAAAGTCCAATCTAGGAAATCGAGTCGACTTTGGACTTTTCCTCCTCCTTTGCAATTGGATTGTCTATTTTTAGATGCTGTTAGTATCCAGGATTCGTCTGTGTAATCGTATACTAATCTACCGTATTGTTGTGTTAACGGGGTGATGTATGATAATCTGATTTCTCCTTGTGCTTTTTCTATTCTGTTTTGTAAACTTGGATTATTCATATAATTAAAAGATATATTATAATTTTTAGGTTGATATTTAGTATTTTTTAGGATGTTGATCCGTGCGAGTTCATTTCTGACTTCATTAGGGTCTAATATTTTTGTTCGTTGGGCATCCGAATAATAATAATTTTGACGACTTACTCGGATGTAATCGGTGTGTTGTGAACACAAATAAACAGTTTTTTTTATTGTTCCTTCGCCTGCGAACGCTTCCATTTCTATTGCTTTTCCTCTAGAGAGTAGTTGTATTCCAGTTTTTTCCATTTCGAGATCCATAGGTTTAAATGTGCAGGTGCTAATTTTATCAAGTTCATAGTATTTAACATTGCTGATTTCATTTATTTCACAATCGTAATGTTCGACAAATAAGTCTTGTGGTCCTGTTGGTGGTCCAGTTGAGATTGTGTTATTACTTGAATGTAGATTTTTGTCTATTATTCTTCGTGAGCGTTTGTGTATTTTGTTATGGTTTGTTTCATTGTGAATATTGTTATTGCTGGTTGAGGAATATTGTGATTTTTACGATATGGTTCTATTATCGCTCCGTTAAGACTTGTCTGTACTTGGTGTATTCCACTTATTTTCTGTTTTGATATTGGAAATTCTAGGTTTTTGGGTATTTGAGGGTGTATTTCGAGCTGCGGTTTTTCTATTTGTTGTTTATTTTTTTTGATTTCTATATTTCTGCTAATGAATGGTGTATCTATTTGAGTTGGAGGTCTTGGCTTTCCCCAGTTATGAAACCAATAGTCTGCTCGTATATTCCACAGATCTTCATAATCTGATTTGGTGATATTTATAATATTCGTGAAGTAAATATTATTTGTTTTGTGTTTAGTTCGGTCTTGTAAGTTTTTGATGCCTTTTACACGAAGTTTAATTGGTCCTATACCATATTCAAAGTATACTAGTAATAGGAATAGAAATAGAAATCGAAAGGTGAAAATAATATGTGCACCGACATGTGTACGTTAGTCCTGTATGTGGGTTGTAAAATGTTGCAAAACCAAGTGTTTGCTGTGTATATCGATCAAATTTGTATATGAAATCAGTGCAAATAAATGGTGTTGTGCGAGTGGTAATGGATGGGGTTGCTGCGTGAAAGGGATGGTTAAAAATTTGTTATATTTAATCGTTGATTGAAAATGTAATTCTAAACTTGGTGTTGATAGTACGTTAATTGCGTTTTGTCTCTGTCGCGTAGTGAGGTTTAGAAAATGTTCAAGTCTTTCTCTTGCCCAATTACTAAATATATGTCCTAGGCTAGTTGGTCCGTATAGAACTGGTGCTGGTGTATTTGACGTGTGATCTAATAGGAATCTTTCCGTATATTCACGGGTTCTACTTCTTGTTGGTGGGTTTTGGTTATGTATTGCTGGTAATATAGGTCCTCTTGGTCCTGTATAATTTTCATGTCTTATTTCCGGTTCAATGTTTATACTGGATATAATAGGTGAATGATCTGGTACTAACAATGATTCTATTTGGGAGTATGTATTAGATACGTTTTCTTCTAAAGATGTGTTTTGTGTTGAAAGGGTTAGGCTTGATCTTGGTGTTCTTTGTGAGCTCGAGATTGATTCTCGTGATGATGCTGACCAAAGGAGCATTGGGGTGCTATTGCTTGATGTTGTCTAAGTTGTTGTGCTTGTTGTCTTGTTGGTTGATAAAAGGGATTCACTCTAAGTTCTGTTGATGTGGGAGTGGCTATTGATGATTCGCTAGGTAATTCTGGTGAAGCAATACTAAAATTCTGTAATGTTGGTGTACTTGTTCTGCTGGATGGTTCAGAGCGTCCGGTGCTTAATGGTCTTATGTCGTTATTGTCTATTTCAATATATGTTGTACGATATGGGATCAAAGGTGCTTGGTTTGGATACGAAAATGAAGATCGTCTTCTTGCTTTTACTAGAGACCTTCTGGTTTGGACGCTTTCGCGCCTAACAGTGTTTGGATTCTCTCTACCTACTTCACTCTCTTCTGGTGATGTTGGTATAATAGTTAAATCAGTGACTTCGTTATCGTGCGGTCGTTCGATAGTATTATGATTATTGTTCGACGCAATTGTGTAATTTAAGCGCCCCTGTCAGGCGTACCTGGCGGGTTATTTTGGTGTCGATTATTTATAGTGAAATGTTTATTTTATTAATGAATTATTGTTTCTTGGTATTATTCTATTTTGTTGAATATTGTGTTGTGTTATTTGTGAATTTGATCGGAGATTCAGTTGTGTTGTATTTTGTTGGGATGTGTTGTTATACAATGCAACTGTGTTATTACGTGTAAATGCGAGTGTGGTGGGATTGTTTTGGTAGTTTGGGTCATGAGTGTATTGTGCGTTTAACGCTGTTGGTGGTGATAAAATAAATAATGGAGTTATGGTTTGTATAGGTTGGCTTGTTTGTGCGCATAGATTAGAAATCCAAACTTCGTGATTTTCACGTACGTTTATTTGGTAAATTAGAACATTTCCATGATATTGTGTACAATTAAGCAAATGTAATGTATCGTTATTATAATGAATATGACAATGTGAGTGTATGTTTAATTGTTTGTATTTGTTTCTATTATTAGGACATTCAACTACAATTGCTACTTCAGATTTTGGCTCTTTGTCCATCTATATTGTACATATCTAGGTCTAGTGTGTCCGTCTTTATCCTTTGTTTGAAATCTTAATGTAATATTGATTATTTTAGTATCTTTGGCTATTTTGAAGTGTTTGTCTATTTTTACTTTCCCTGACTTTTGTCTCGTTACGCGTAATCGCATAAAGGTATTTTGACAATCAATGTGTTAACAATTTATATTGAAAGTAAGATTTAGCTGGATGTTTTGGAATTCTACTAGTTCGTTAGCAATCTGTAGTGTTTGCTCGTAAATGGGTACAAGTTCTGGGTGTTCTTTGTACAAACTAGATTGTAGATTAATAGAGATATAGGTGTATCCTGCGATGTTAGTATCTATATTTGTATCTGTTACAAAATGTTTATGATAATAAACATACGGGATTTGTATGTTTATCGTTAGGTTGATATCTGTTTTTGAGTTTTTTAATTATGTTTTCTTAATACAAAACAAGGTGGAATTTCTAAATGGTGGAATCAATATAATGTAAGTGTTAATATAATATAGAAATCTGAATAATATTCTAAATCTGAAAACTATTACAATTCTGATAGATATGGATGTCTAAATATTTACCGTATCATGTAAACTATTACAACTGTCACAATTATGTGTACTCACTTGGCAAAGGTGATTATGCAATGAAGAAGGTGATTTGAAATATGTAGAAGCGGAGACTTGAAATGAAGAAGGTGATTTGAAATATGTAGAAGCGGAGACTTGAAATGTGTAGAAGGGTAGAGGAAGTGTATGATTGAAATTACTCCGAGTTGGTGTTTGAGGTTACTCCGTTTAGCTCGATAAGGGCTGGTTGGAATATATTTGTTTGGAATTGGAATCAGAGGAGGAATATATTTGTTTGGAATTGGAATCAGAGTAGGACTTGGAATCAGAATAGGAATCAGAGTAGTATCTGATAAGGGATTGATCAGGTGTTTAATAAATGAAAGGATTACCTGTACTAAATATTTTGTTGAAATATCAAGAGGAATTTCCTAACTGATCTCTTTTAAGAATTCTTGTTTGTTTGAGGAAATAGAGATTGAACAGTTTGTTTTTGATTTGACGAGATTGTTAGATTTGGCCTAAATTATTAAGCTTTGTTGATTCGAGATCTAGCTTGAGACTGATTTTTCAAGAGATTGAATTTATTTCAAGATTTCAAGATGGAGAGATTGAACTGGTAGTGAAAGTCAACTGACTAGCAAGAGGCAAAATCAATATTGTGATGGCGATTCTATATCGAATTGGGTCTATTTTCTATAATTCCCAATTAGCGTTTTGTTTGAGTTTTAGAATCCTTTTAAGCTTGTCTGCCATTCATCAGTAGTGGGGCCATTAGCAAGGTGTTGTAATTAGCAAGGTGTTTTAATTGGGATCTGAACAACTTGCATTTGGAATGTAATTGAATCTGAACAACAGGTAATGGCTATGAGTGGCTTCATTGTGATCTTTAAACTTGTTCTGCTCTGTTGAACATAGTCTTTCCGTCTGTATGCAGCGGATAAGTGTTGTTTAATAATGTCAATTTGTCTGTTTTAAGAGTATTTGAGGCTTTCTAAAGCCGTATAAGTGTGTTACTTTGTCGTACAGAGTACTTTAATTGCGTCCAGACAAGTGCTTGAAAGCATTTTCTTTTAATTATCATACTTAAGTCTTCCTTTTATTTTCAAGTGTTTTAATTGAATCCTTAATGGATTTATGCATGATTTTTCCTTTCTGAGATGGAGAAAATTGAAATTTATTGGTACTTTTTTGAATCGCTCAAGTTCTTAGGCGTAGACTTGGTGTTATTTTTCAAGTGTTAGAATTGGTTGTATCGTACTGAAGTGTTGTATACGAAGATCGTGAAGTACGTATTAATGTACTTTTTAATGTAGTAGGCGTTTCTGGGAGTCTGAGTTTCTGATCCCTTAATGGGTTGGAGTGTTTATTTAATGGATCTAAATGTTGAAGTGTGTTTGATTGACGTTTGCTAATTGCGTATATGATTTATCTATTTTCGTTCATTCGGACGATCCGTGCCATTTAGCAGAATATTGTGTGATGTAAGGTTATGACTGTCAGTTATGACTGTCGGTTATGCCTGTCGGTTATGACTGTCGGTTATGACTGTCATGATATAGGTGTTTAGTGCGGAGGGTTTAAATGTAGTGTTGAATGAGGAAGTGAAATAGTATCAAATATGCTGCCTGCACGGTGTGTGCGGGTAACTGTGTGAAGTGTTATCATTAGTGGTTATTGATTTAAACAGTTGTTAGTAGTATCGTAATGACCTGAGTGAACGGAAGAGTATGTAACGACGTGTGTAATTACGTGAGTGAACGGAGGAGTGTGTATACTGTTCACTAAACAGAATGTTCGTTAGACAGAAATTTGGATAGACAGCAATTATTCCTGTCTGATATAACTGTAATGTGACTAAATGTGAATACGTAGAGATGAATACGTGTTACTTAAGTAATTGTAAAATTGTGTTAGAGGTATGTTTATCTTCGTTATACGACTAATGGTGTGATATTGATGTGTATTTTAATGTGTGATATTAAGTGTTTAACTACCTAATTTGTCTATTTGTTTTTTCAGGTGATTGAAAATAGATTTCCGTGTGCGGTTTATGAAGTTGTTGGTGAAGTTATTTATCTTGTTTGTTATGTTGGGGTTTATGGTGTCGGAGTATTTTATGGCGGGAGTAGAGGATGGATTAATAATATCATCAATATTGTCAATATTATTTAGTCGTCGGAATAGATAATATTTCCTGTAATATTCCTTTCGTTATGGTGCTATAATTATTGGTGCTACCTTTAGATCCGTTGCACTAGTTCGTTACATTAGTTCGTTTACATTAGTTTACATTCCTTCGCTTCGTTTCTTTTAGATTCCTTTAGTTGTTACCTTCATTTAGTTACCTTTATTACCTTTGTTTAGTTTATATTACATTCGTTTAGTGTACCGTCGTTAGATTAGCGTTGTCAGATTACATTCGTTTAGATTACCGTTGTTATATTACATTCATTTAGAATAATGTTGTTTAGTATAGTTTAGGATATCAGTTTTAGATAGTAGAATTAGATTAATTCATTTTGTTTAGTTTTCAGTTAGTTAGTGATCAGTTAGTTATCAGTTATCAGTTAGTGATCAATTAGTTACAGTTATCCGTTAGTGATCAGTTAGTTGCAGTTATCAGTTTAGATATTAGTTAATTAGTTAGGTATTAGTTATTTAGTAGTTAGATATTAGTTATTTAGTTCAATTACTCGTTTTGCAGTCCGTTTTATTTACTTAGTTGTAATTTGTTTATAGTTCGTTTATAATAGTCGGTTAGTTAGTTAGGTATTAGTTAGTTTACAGTTAGTTTACAGTTTGGTAATTTTATTTCGTTTATAGTTTGTTTATTTAGTTTAGTTAGTTTACCGTTAGTTATGTAGTTAGTTTAGTGTAGGTTAGTTGCGTCTGTCTAGCTGATGTTCCCGGATGGTTGGGCATTAGACGATGCCGTTATTAGACGGTGCCAGTGCCGGTTCCGTCATTGTTTGGATTCTTTGTTTATTGGTGTATGTCTAGATGAGGTGTTCTGCTGATTATCATTATATTCGGTGAGGTGCTCTGCTGATTTTTTTTTGAGATTTGATATCGTACTTCTTAAACGTGACTTTTTAAGGCAACTAACGAATATATTAGTTGTTTATTTTTATCATTTGTTTAGTTCGATTATTAGATTAGGTTAGGTTAGATTAGTTTATAATAGTATTGTTTATTTGATTTATTATTTGTTTGTTGTTAGTTTTGAGACTAAAAGGATGATTAAAAGGATGATTGTTGTTAGTTTTTATCTATTAGATTATTTATTATGTTATTTATACTTGTAGTTAGTTATTCGTAGATTTGTCTTTGTTCGTAGAATAGTTATCCTTTTTGTTTATAGTTATTAGTTATTGTTTATTAGTTATTCGTTTATTATTATATCACTGATGATGCAGTTGGTGACAAGTGACAAACAATTATTATTATTGTGTGGCTGATGATGCCGCTGGCGAGAAGTGACCGATGTGAAGTGGCCGATGTGAAGTGACCGATGTGAAGCGGCTGGTGTGTGATGGTGTATCTGCAGATGGTGTAGCGTAGTTACAATAGAGTACTTACAACAGAGTAGTTATAATTAGAGTAGTTACAATCTGGGTTCTAGTTCACTGTTTTGAACTGTTGAACTTTTGTAGATTTGAACTTTTTTAAACATTTGAGAATTTTGATTTATTTCCTTGTTTTAGTGTATTTGTAGTGTGTAGTATTATATGATTTTGAATTGAATTCCTTTGTGACGTTTTTAAATGAGTGAGATATAGAATGGAGGTAGTGTATGTAGAAGTTGAGTGTGAAACACATAATAAGTGTTAGTAGAAGTGGTGTTAGTAGTAGTTAAATTTGATTACTGAACATGATTACTGAAGGTGAGAATAGATAATGACGAAGGTGGTGAAAAGGGTTTGTATTACAAATAATAAGTGTATTCATTATATTTATGAATCTTCAGTTCGATCAAACGATCATTCGGCGAAATGACCGTTCGACTCATAGAATACAGACTTTAATATTCATACAGGCTTCTAGTTTTGACACTAATGTAATTAAATATTACATTTGAACTGTTTGACTTTCGGCTAAACAGTTCATTCGGCTAAACATTCGGCTAAACAGTTCATAGGCTTGCATTATGGTATATTTTATTGGTCAGTTTATTAGTGTATACTAACGGTGAAAATAGGACAGTGTGATATGAATTAAATTCAAGTGCGAACTAAATACGAGTTCTTGATCTTTTAAGACATTAATTTATGGAGTGATATTGCTTGTATTATTCTATTAGGTGCCGATTTTATCATCGTATCAGAACTAATTGGTTAGTTATTACTCGGGTTTAAAGGAATAAAGAAAAAGTAAGTTCTCACAAATACAGAATATAAATCAATTTAGAGTGAAGGTGTGACCCAAGGTGTGAATTTCACATTTACTGATTATAATTGTTCAGTGAAATAATTATAGTTAATGAATTATAATTGCTCTATTGAAAAGGGGTTAACAAGTTATTTCAAGGTTTGTTTTTCAATTAATAATCTGTTTTGAATTAATTTCTGTTATTTTGAATTTGTTTTGACTTTTCTTTTTCTTGAATTGTATGGTGAATTTTCTTCCGGTTTTTCGGTTTTTGGTGTGAGATCCATGCAATTTTTCTTTATTATTGGTTTTTCTGGTTGTTTCAATGTTGGCACGTTTTTATCAAACAAGTAATTGTTGAGTTCTTCTTTAATATGTTTTTTTTGGATAGTATGGTACTATATGATTTCTGTGGATTGTAATTTTTTCTTTATCTTTGTCCTGTAGCATGTATGTTGTATCAGTTGGTTTTTCAATTATTAAATATGGGCCTGGTTTGAGGGGTATTGGTTTTTTTGATACACCTTCTATTTGTTGTTGGTTAGTTATGAGTACGAATGTTCGAATTGGTAAAGGTTTAGCTGTTCGAAATCTCGTATTCATTTCATTGGTTAGTTTTTTTGCGATTCTGTAGAATTCGTGTTATTGTTTGATAGGTTTCGTTAAATTGTTTTTCTTTATCCAAGAACCATTTTGCAAAAGTTCTTTTTTGCAATTTTGCAAGTTTTGGGTGATTAAATTGTTGTTCTAGGTGAGTGTGTGTAGGTTGTGTCATACAGATACTTTTATCTGAAGGATTACAATTTTGAAGTTCATCGGTTGTTGTTCCCAATTTAACTTGTTGGTTTACGTGGTTTCTGGTTAAATACTACTTCATAGATTGACATTCCTAATCTAGTTTGGTATTGTGTATTATGGGCGTAGGGGAAGAATTTTGCTTTTCGTGACCAATTATTGAATTTTTCATCTACTAATATTCTTGTGAACTGTCCAATAATACGATTTGTTCCTTCTACTAAACCGTTTGTCCAAGGTGCATAGGTAGTGAATTTTATTTCAAAATATTTACACAAGTGTGTAAGTTCGGTGTTAATATATTCCGACCCGTTATCTGATCGTAATTCTTCCGGTAGTCCGAATTTCATGAACCAATGTTCGAATAATGCTGTATATGCACAGTAAGCGTTATTTTTTGGAGCACACATAAAGGTGACAAATTGTGAAAATGCGTGAATGCATCTACTATTACGAAAATATATTGATGTCCGTCAGAAGGTGGGTTTATTGGTCCTTCATCATGATCATATCTATCATGATCATTTCGATGAAATGTGTTTTTGTTGAAGCAAGGTGTTCTGTGTTTGTTTTGTTGTGGTTGTTTGCAAATATTTTATTTGTCTGAAATTTGATACAATCTGCTAATAAGATCTTGATCCAAGTATGGAGGTTAGGGAAATAATAATTTTCCATCAGGTTCCGTTTTGTTTTTTCCAATCCTGTGTGACCAACTGTATCTATGCAGTGGTTTTCAAAGAATGCACATATTAGTAGTGTGAGTGGTAGGCAAATTCGTATCAGTGATTTTTTCTTAACTGTGATCAGCATTGTCATTAGTGAGGTGTTTTCGTCTATCACTATTGACTTAAATTTTCTGTAATATGCGAATAGTCCCTTATTTCCTCGAAATTCTGGTGTGACTGAATGTAGTTTGTTATTATGTGTTTTCCACATTTATACTTTGTGTATTACTGGGTCTAGAATTTGTGTTTCCTTTAGTAAAGGGTTGGTGATTTTTGTATTTTCGTCATAGAAGATGTCATTTTATTTTAACATTGTCAAATTCTTGTTTGGATGCTTGCACGTTATTAAATAATCGAAGATAGTCATCGTCGTGGTGTTTAATGTAAGGTCCGTTTTGGTTTTTAGGTATTATTAGGTCATCTTTTTCAATTACTGGTGAATTCCAATTTTTAATTTGCGGTTTATATTTTGGTATGAGGTTTGTTTTTGTTTCACTTTTAAATTTTTTGTATGAAATTGGTTGGTATTCGTTTCTATCGATATTAATTGCAAAGAAATTATTGTGGATATTAGCTATTAAGGGGTAGTGAGTTTGATCTGTTTTTTCTACGTTGTTATAGCAGATGCTATATTGGCATTCTATGTTAGTTCCAAACGGTGTTTTGGCAAAGTAAAATTTAATGTTCTCTGGTATTTCAACTGTGATATCTCTAGTTTTTGTGAATTGTTCTTCATTAATGGTTCTGCTGAGGAGATCTGGCAATGCTAGGTTTTTTCCTTCTGTCCATATAAATTGGAGGTTCGGGAATTTCATTAGTATGAATTGGAATCTGTAAACTCTATGATTAGGTTTATTTTTCTGGGTGAATAGATATATAATAGGTTTATGATCAGAAAATAGTATTATCGGGTGTTTTGATCCTGTTAAGAGGAATTCATATTCCGTTAGTGCAATTCGCGAATGAGAGTTGACAGTCTCATTTCGATAGGTGTAAATAATCGTGAATTTGCTGATATCAGATTCATTTTATTTTCTATTGGGTGTTGTTGCAGTAATGCTGCTCCGATTCCGGTGTTGGAAGCATTGGTAAGGATGTAAAATGGTTTACTAGTGTCTGGCTTGGTTATTTCGAGTTTTTTGGTTATCGTATGTTTCATTTTCTCAAATACTGTTTGGTGTTCTTTTGTCCATTTAAATTCTGTTTCTTTATGTAATAGTTTATAAAGGGGTTGTAGTTTGGGTTGCATTCCATAGACATATTTGGCTAAGAAATTTATGGTTCCAAGGTATTGTTGAAGTGATTTCATGCTATTTGGTGGCTCTAATTTTTGGAATCCTTCAATCCGTGAAGTCAAAGTTTTTATTTTTTTGTTTTCAATTATATGTCCAAGAAATTTTACTTTCTTCAACATGAAGTAAGTTTTATCAGGTGCTGCTTTAAGGTTTTCTTTTTGTAGTATTTTGTGATATTCTTCCAATGTTTCATACATTTGGTCGTACGTTGTTGTTTGAATGAAGATATCGTCTACTTAGGTGATTACTGTTCCTTTCACGAATAGTGGATATGAAAAATGAGTAAGGATTGAGGCAAATGCTGCTGGTCCAATTGATATACCATAGAATAATCGTTTAAAACAATACTGTTCAATTCCATTCGTGAAATGGGTATATCTCATGGATTCGTTATCTAAGGGAATTTGGTTATATGCACTGTTCAGATCTGCTGTTGTGAAAATTGTACCGTTTATTCGGGTTAATGCTACATCCACTGGTTCTATTGGCCAGTTGCGCTTTGATTCGTTTATCATACTGTTCAAGTATCTACCGTCTAGGACGATTTTTAGTGATTCTCCATTACGTAGGATGATCACTGGTTTTGTGAATGTGTTGCCTGTGGACAATTGTTCTTTGTTGACAGATGAAATTATATCGTACTTTTTCAATACGTCAAGTAGTTTTTGACTTCTGTCTCTTAAGTGAACTGGTACTTTGCTGATTCTCTGCTTTTTGAAGATTGCATCTTTTTTCATAGGTAGGTTAAATTTTACTTTTGTTTTTCCAACATCGAATTTTGTTGTAGCATATACATTTCTGTATTTCAAAGTTATGTCTACTAATTTGTCAAATTGTTCTTGTGTTAGGTGAGAATGTTGGAAATCAAACAATTTTATAAATTCTTTGTCCTTGTCATTGTATTTGGTGATATTAAATATACATTTGAAATTAGGTTTTCTTTCGAATGTTGCAACTTGGTATATACTTTCGTCGTTGTTTATTTGAAGTATATTGGTGATATCGTTTTCATTTTCATAGGTGAGGTGATATAGTGCTGAGAAAAGATCTAATGAGTTTGATTGGTAAACTTCCATATGAAACGTTTTAAATGTTGTGTTTTGATATATAAATCCAATTAGTTCATTTTTGAGTATCATTTTATGGTTATTTTTGTTAATTAAGTAAATGTCTGCGAAATTTTCGTTTTCTTTGGTGAAATCTTTAATATCGGTGAATGATAGGTTATGGTACTTATTAATAGGTTCAAAGTTATGTAGTGATCCGTGCAGAATTTTTCCGTTTGATTTTTCCATTCTTTTGAAAATATGAATAGGGAATGTTAAACATTTGTGTTCGTGTGGTTCGAAGTACTGGGTTTCCTTGTTGTATACAGGGTATATTCTAGAGTAATATGGGTATTCTTTGGTTGTGTTTTGAAAGAAATGGATTTCATTGTCAATGTCTGTTGGTGTGTTAATTGTTAATTTATTTGTGTTCACGTTTATTGTTTCACTATATTCTTTAAAAAAAGGTGCTCCAAGAATATTATGGTTACATTGTGTGACATAGAAAAATATATTAAAAATTGGGTGAGGATTACTCCTACTATTAGAGATTCTTTCCGGTGTCACGTTTAAATTTTTTTAGTGCCCAAAGTTTCGATTTTTGTATTATTTGCGGCAGTCAGCGTTCTAACTGATTTGGTTAATTGGAGGTGAGGATTATTGTATTTTAACTCGTTCCATGTGTCTTCGTTTAGGAGATTGAGTGTGGCTCCTGAATCCAATAGGAAATCAATTTCGAGTATTGGTTTTTGTTTAGTAAAATCGGTTTCTAAGCTTGTGTTTTGATACATCGGTAGTATCCATGTGGAATTTGATTCAATTGTGTTTATCGAGATGCAAGTGTTTTCTTGGGCGTCATAGAATTTTTCTAATATCTGCTGATCTTCATCCGAAGAATTTGTTGAGTAATTGCACTCTTCAATTCCAGTTGGATCTTGTTCAATTTCGTGTGGTTTGTCTTCAATATTATTTATTCTATTTCCGTTTTGTCGATGGTATGGTTTATGATTATATCGGTTTCCGTTCTTACTACTTTGTCTGTAGTTTTGATTATTTGATCCTCGATTTCTATCGTTGCTGTGGTATCTACTTCCGTTATTGCTATTAGAGTTTCTATCTGTATTATAGGGTGATCTGGACTGGTACGGTGATCGTGAATGTTGATATGGTGATCGTGAATTGTATCTTTGGTTATTACGATTATCTGAAATTGAACGGTTGGAATTACTATTTTTGTTGTTTCTATTATTTCTGTGGTAGCTTTTACTACGGTTCCTGTTATTTGAATAGTTTCGGTTATTATTGTTTCTGTTATAACTCTGTGATTTGTTTCTGTTTTTGTTGTCATATCTGTTTTGTGATCTATTATTACTATAAGATCGATGGTTGCTGTATGATCTATTATTGCTGTAGGGTCTACTCGAGTATCTACTATTTTTGTTATTATAGTTTCGATTACTTTGGTTACTTGGCTATCTACTATTTCGGTTAGGTGTTCTACTTCTGTGGTTGCTGTAAACAGGTGAAGTTGAAGTTAATTGTCTACCGTTGACGTTATTTGAACTTATTTGTCTGTTAGGTAAATTCTGGTTATTTCTCGTGTGACCGTTGAATGATCTTTCTCGTGGTTTATTTTGTTGTTCTCTCTGTGGTCTTTTGAAACATCTACCTTTGGTATGACCGTGTGAACTACAATAACTGCAAAATAATGCAAACTTTGGTCTGCCTTTGAAATTTTTTCTATCATATGTATTGTTGATTCCATTTAATACATTACAGACTGCGTCTTCGAATTGATCAAGATTGCTTTGGTTTAGATTATCTGTATTGCTACATATATCTGATATTTGGTTAATATCTATTTGCTGGTTACTGGTGCTTTGATTTACTTCATACAATCGTTTATGGTTGTTAGTGATAGTCCTGGTTAAGTCCATTTGATCTATTTTCTCTAGTAAGGTTTTAAATGGCATTTCAGGTTCTTGAGGTGTTGGTTTGTGATTTGCGTGTTTTTTCAACGCTGCTGTTTTTAGTTCATTATCTAAGCATCGTATAAAAGTTTGGTTCATTACACTATTTTTGTAATCTTCAGTGTATAAGTTGAATGCTGTTTTGACTAATGTTTCAATTCTTAATGCTAGTGATCTTAATGATCCATTTGTATGTTTTTGAATTTGTTGGAGCACTATTTTGGCTTGTTGTTTAGATTTTTCGGAATCAAACATATCCGAGAATTCTTTTGCAGAATAGTTCCCAATCCAATTTGGTTTCACTTGGTAAGGTTGAATACCATTTTTGAGCAGGTCCCTGTAAGGTGCGTAATCGTCAATTCATGGTTGGTCATTTTTTGTCTTTCTGATTCTATGTTATTTATCCTGTTTTTATTGTTATTGTTGTATTTATTTCCGTCTGTTCTTCGATCTTTTGAGTGATATCTATCATTTTGGTCTCTTTGCGTTGAGTTTCTCCTGTCATCCCTATTATTATTATTATTATTATTATTATTATTATTATTATTATTATTATTATTATTATTATTATTATTATTATTATTATTATTATTAGAATAATGTCTATTGTTACTACTTGATCGTTGTCTGTATCTATCATTTTTGTTTGAGTCTTTACTATAATGTCTTTGTCTATTATTGTTATTGTAATTATTATTATTTCTGTTGTACGATGAATGTTGTCTTGAGTTACTGTGGTTTGTGTATCTTGAGCTTGATCTGCTATTGTTGTATTTGTTGTGATTATTGTTTCTGTTGCAACTGTTAATTCTACTTCTGTTATAATTGTTTCTATTATAACTTCCACTTCTATTGGTATAATTATTATTCGAGTTGCGATATCCTTGACAGTTTCGACTATCTCTGTTATATGAGTTATTATTAGAATTGTTTCTTGATTGTGATCTTTATGGTTTTATGCTTCGGGAATTGTGGTGTACTGGTGATGTTGATGGTAATTTTCGTCCGTTGATGTTATTCGAATCCAATCTTCTGTTTGGTAGATTTTGATTGCTCCTCATATGACTATAGAATGATATTTCTTTTGGTGGTGCTATGCCTTGTCTTCGTGGTCTTTTAAAGCATCTTCCTTTTGTGTGACCGTGTGAACTGCAATAGCTGCAAAAGAGTGCAAACTTCGGTCTTCCTTTAAAGTTTTTTCTATCGTATGTGTTATTAATTCCGTTTAGAACGTTACAGATTGTTCCTTCAAATTGTTCTAAATCATTTTGGTTAATATGGTTTATGTTGTTACAAGCTACAATCATTTGTTTGAGATCTTCACTAATGTTAGTTGTAGTTTGGTTGACTTCATATAATCTTTTGTGATTGTTTGTTATTGTTCTTGTTAAATCCATTTGATCTATTTTGTCAACTAGTGTTTTGAATGGCATTTCTGGTTCTCTTGGCGTTTGTTTATGATTGGCATGTTTTTTCAAGGCTGCTGTTTTTAATACGTATCTAAGCATCTAATGAATGTTTGGTTCATTACGCTGTTTCTATAATCTTATGTATATAATGAGTATGCTGTTTTTACAATTGTTTCTATTCTCAGTGCGAGTGATCGTAATGATTCATTTGTGTGCTTTTGTAGTTGTTGTAACACTATTATTGCTTGTTGTTTTGATTTCTCTGAGTCGACCATGTCTGAAAATTCTTTACAAAATGTTTCCTAATCCAATTTTGTTGCACTTGGTAAGGTGGAATACCATTTTTGAGCAGGTCCTTCTAAGGTGTGTAAGATCAATGCTGCTCTTTTTACTTTCCACTGATGATGCCCAGGCTTGTTTACTGTTTCTATACCGTTGCTGAATATCATTGCTGCGATGATACTATTTAGATATTCTTCAACTGTATATCCAGGATCGGTGCCATCAAATGGTTTAATTGTTGTGGGTACTGACCAATTTGAGCTCAAGGTTTCTATTTGTGGTTCCTCGTTTATACTCATTGAGGTTAATTAATTGTTAATAAAATGGTAAGGGAGGTTCCGTTACAGAATTATTCTGGATTTCGTTGTTTTCAGATTGTTGTTGTCTCTGATCGTTTATTTCGGTTCTTCGTCTATTTTTTGTTTTTATTGCATTTCTTTGATTTTGTTGTGTATTGAATTCAATTATTGTTTGTTGTATTTGGTCATAAGCTTCGTTTAGTTGTGCTTCGTGTTTTCTCTGGAGATTTTCGCTCATTCTGTTAAATTTTTTCTCCGTATTTTCTAGAAGTTTGTTAAAATTTGCTTCTGTTATTCTTGTACTTTGGTTTTCATTAAAACTTGATGTCGCAATGTGAATATTTGTAACATTAGGTACTGCTGGGTTATAGGTGTATCGTTATTATTTACAAATCCAAAATGAATGTGATTTTGTTGTACTTTCTGTTTTTTGTTTCTATCTGTTATCATTGCAACTTGTGGATATGAATCACTTTCGTCGTCTGTATCATTTAGGCGTTCACGACTGTTATTTTTAAGAGTGAACAGGTTTGCACTCAGTTTCTTGTCTGGTATAAATGTTGATTTCCATTTCTCCGATTGTACTGTAAGTTTTTTTTGGTGTCGAAGTGAACGTTGTTTTTTTTAGTGTTGTCATTGATAGTGATCCAGTTTGTTCTCTATCATAAATATTAACTTTTTTGTATTGTGCTTTGATATAATTAATACTATTTGAGCTGATTTGCAGTATACTTTCGTAGTAGGGTGATGTGTGTGTTTGATCCCAGAGTTGTTGTAATTCTATTTTTTCTAGGTAATGGATTTCCTTTTCGAATGCTTTTCAAATTAAGGATCGTGTATTATTAATATATTCAATATGATCTAACCAAAATAGATAGCATATTTCTGATACTATCTTCAAGATATCTATTGCTGTTTCTTCATTGATTTCTTTCCTGATTTCAATTATTCTAGCTAACCAACTTCCAAAGCTTTTTATGTGTGATCGGAGTATTTCATTTATCGATGGGTTATTTGTATTTTTTTAAGATACGGTGTGCTATATTTGACTAATTTGTAGGTTGTTGGGTTTATAGTTGTTATTTTATCACTGTCTTGTTTTAAATCATGGTTATGTAAGAAGATTCGAACTATTTCTTCTAAGGAGTATTCTGTATCTAGTACTGGTGATTGCACTATACAGGTGATTAATGAAATAAAATTAAGAATAAAATGAAAAGGTTATTTTGTTGGTTCTCTGAATGCTACCAACACTGGTCGCACCAGATAAGACGTGTTCTGAGCTTGCCTTTTAATAGGATACTTCTGGAACTGTCTTATGGTTGTCTCAAGAATAATAATAATCTTAAGGCTTACCTGACTAATTAAAGTTCTATGACTCTAGTCTGTTACTCTTCGATGGGAGTACTAGTGGGTAGAGCACGGGCCCCAATGCTCCTATCTAGACTTAGTCTCAAATACATTTCATGAGAGGAGAGGAGAGAGATTCTTATACTTTATTGTTATATCAGGTCTGACTCTGAAGGAACCAACTAAAGAGTGAAAGGAAAGGTTCTAGCGTATTTCTAAAAGGGAAAAAATAAATATAACTTTATCCAATCAGAAACGAGTATTCGAGTTTCAATAAATAATTTATTCTTTTTTGAATAAATAGTTTTTTCAAGTTTTATTTCTGGATGTCAATCAATATTGAATCCACTCGCTAGCGGCATTTTGACATAGATTTTCTGTTTTTTTATTTTTTAATCTGTTTTCTGTTAGGAATGTTTTTCCCAATTCACCCATAGTCCGTTCTAGGTCCAGTTTTGTGTTTATTCCATAAGAATTTTTTGAAATGTACGTCAGGACTTGTCCTGCTATATTTTTTACTTCGTCGAATAAAAATTTTTTGCTTTACCTCATTTTGCCGCCTTTTCGACATTTTGCGTGAAATCTTTCTGACTTCTCTAGGCTAGTTTCACTCTTCTCTCATTTTGCTAAAAGTGTTTTTAGACAGCAGTTGCTCCGCAGAGCAATTCGAAATGAACAGTCAGTATAAAAAAAAGAAATCAGAAATAGAAACGGGATAAACACATAAAGCCCGATTTTAGATGCCCGTTACTCGAACTTTTGTTCTTAGTTACCATCTCTAATGCTTATTGGTATTGATACTAGTAGCCCCTGTGCGGTCCCCCTACGAAACATGTACATGTTCAGCTCCAAAATTACATCAATGTATTTTGCACTTTAAAATTATTTGTACAAAAAGTTTTTGCAGTTTTTTTTCTCTTCTTTCAATCCCAATCTTGGTTACGGGAATCAATGGCGGCTATTTTCTTGCAATCTGCCGAGTTTGTTTAATTGAAATTGAGGCTATTATTGGTTTTGCTGTTTTACTTTTTAGTCTGCATTTGTCCAATAACCCTACCTATTTTCTTCTAACCCCGTGTTGCGAATGCAAATGCTCTCCTGTAAGAAAGAGACATGAACATTTGAGTGTTTTATGAATCTTTATCTAACCAGAAAGCACGGTAATGTGGGTACGCACATAATGTTCCGACCCCGCTCATCACCACTCTTGACTGAATTGGCTACCAATTAATGAAGAGATAAAGAACTTTAAAACAACTTATCGTTCAATAAACAACCAATGGAATACCATGTTGCCACTCTAGAGGGCCGACGAAAGTTGTTGATGATCGGGCTACTAGAAAGGACAATAAAAAATCAAACAACACATCAATTACGACCAAAGTTCGATGTCACCTATGCTTCATTAGAAAAGATATGGGAATTGTCCTCAATGCGACTGGTTAGCATGTCGACAAAAAAGGGGCAAAGAGGTGCGAGATTCGAAAATACGTTTCTATTTCTGAAAACAATTAACTTCACAGTAGTTAATGTCATTAGAAATCAACTGAAATCACTAGAATTTTCATTTATATATCCAAAAGACGCAATTGAGATATGTCATTATTCAGTGTTCAATTGGGCAAAATTTCAACGCCATATAAATTTAAAACGTCATTTAAAACGTACAAATATATAAAAATCTCAAAAAATTTATGAAATCACGTCGTAACAGTTTTACTAAAGCAGAGAAACAAATGTCTGAAGCCAAATCTGTTATGCAGATTAAATAATAGCTCACTGCAAACGGGCTGTGACCTGTGTTTACGGAGACTGAGCTGCAAATCCACCCAAAAACTTTAAAAAATGAAACTCAAAAACCCAAATAATCTTTGAAAACAAGTTTTTTCAAAAGTCATAACAGACTTAATATGACGTGACTACAAAACGTGACGAATTAGGATGCAACACCTCAGGAAACCAATTGGGCCTGTTATTAATAAGACTAATCACGACCCCACAGAAAAAGGAATACATAAAGAAGCCAGAACTTCAAACAATTTTGCAGCATCAAACTGTTCAATGTGGAGTCAATCTTGATTGACATCCACAAATAAACTTGAAAAAACTATTTATTCAAAAGAAGACAAATTATTTATTGAAACTCAAATACTAGTTTCTAATTGGATAAAACTATATTTATTGTTTTCCCTTTTAGAAATGTGCTAAAACCTTTCCTTTCACTCTATAGTTGGTTCCTTCAGTGTCAGACCTGATATAACAATAAAGTATATGAACCTCTCTCTCTACTCCGCTCTTGAAATATATCTGAGACTAAGTCTAGATAGCAGCATTGGGACCCGTGCTCTATCCACTAGTACTCCTATCGAAGAACAGACTCCTATCGAAGAACAGACTAACATCACAACACAAAAAAGTTAAAATTTATGATAGAGAACAAACTGGATCACTATCCATAACAACACCAAAAAAATAACTTTCACTTCGACACCAAAAGAAAACCTTACAGTACAACCGGAGAAACGGAAATCAACACTTATACCAGACAAGAATCTGATTGCAAACCTATTCACTCATAAAAATAACAGTCGTGAACGCCTAAATGATACAGACGACGAAAATGATTCATATCAACAAGTTGCAATGATAACAGATAGAAACAAAAAACAGAAAGTACAACAAAATCGTATTCATGTTGGATTTGGAAATAATAACGAATACACCTATAACCCAGTAGTACCTAATATTACAAATAATCACATTGCGACATCAAGCTTTAATGAAAACCAAAGTACAAGACTAACAGAAGCAAATTTTAACAAATTTCTAGAAAATATGGAGAACAAGTTTAACAGAATGAGTGAAAATCTCCAAAGGAGACACGAAGCACAACTGAACGAAGCTTATGATTAAATACAACAGACAATAATTGAATTCAATACACAACAAAATCAAAGAAATGCAATAAGTACACAAAATAGAAGAAGAACCGAAATAAACTATCAGAGACAACAACAGTCTGAAGACACCGAAAATCAGAATAATTCCGTAACGGAAACTCCCTTACCATTTTATAAACAATTAACCTCAATGAGTATAAACGAAGAACCACAAATAGAAACCTTGAGCTCAAATGGGTCAGTACCCACAACAATTAAACCATTTCATGGCACCGATCCTGGATATACAGTTGAAGAATATCTCAAAAGTATCATCGCAGCAATGATATTCAGTAACGGTATAGAACCAGTAAGCAAGCCTGGGCAGCATGAGTGGAAAGTAAAAAGAGCAGCATTGATCCTACACACCTTACAAGGACCTGCTCAAAAATGGTATTCAACCTTACCAAGTGAAACCAAATTTGATTGGGAACTATTCTGCAAAGAATTCTCGGACATATTTGATTCCGAAAAATCTAAACAACAAGCCAAAATAGTGCTCCAACAAATTCAAAAACATACAAATGAATCATTAAGATCACTAGCAATAAGAATTGAAACATTAGTCAAAACAGCATACAGCTTATACACTGAAGATTACAAAAATAGTGTAATGAACCAAACTTTTATACGATGCTTAGATAATGAACTAAAAACAGCAGCGTTGAAAAAACACGCAAATCACAAACCAACACCTCAAGAACCTGAAATGCCATTTAAAACCTTACTAGAGAAAATAGATCAAATGGACTTATCCAGGACTATCACTAACAACCATAAACGATTGTATGAAGTAAATCAAAGCACCCGTAACCAGCAAATAGATATTAACCAAATATCAGATATATGTAGCAATACAGATAATCTAAATCAAAGCAATCTTGATCAATTCGAAGACGCAGTCTGTAATGTATGAAATGGAATCAACAATACATATGATAGAAAAAATTTCAAAGGCAGACCAAAGTTTGCATTATTCTGCAGTTATTGTAGTTCACACGGTCATACCAAAGGTAGATGTTTCAAAAGACCACAGAGAGAACAACAAAATAAACCACGAGAAAGATCATTCAACGGTCACATGAGAAATAACCAGAATTTACCTAACAGACAAATAAGTTCAAATAACGTCAACGGTAGACAATTACCTTCAACTTCACCTGTTTACAGCAACCAGAGAAGTAGAACACCTAACCGAAATAGTAGATACCCAAGTAACCAAAGTAATCGAAACTATAATAACAATAATAGTAGATACTCGAACAGACCCTACAGCAATAATAGATCATACAGCAACCATCGATCTTATAGTAATAATAGATCACAAAACAGATGTGACAACAAAAACAGAAACAAATCACAGAGTTATAACAGAAACAATAATAACCGAAACTATTCAAATAACAGGAACCGTAGTAATAGCTACCACAGAAATAATTGAAACAACATTAATAGTAATTCCAACCGTTCAATTTCAGATAATCGTAATAACCAAAGATACAATTCACGATCACCATATCAACATTCGAGATCACCGTACCAGTCCAGATCACCATATAATAGAGATAGAAACTCTAATAGCAATAACGGAAGTAGATACCACTGCAACGATAGAAATCGAGGATCAAATAATCAAAACTACAGACAAAGTAGTAATAACGGAAACTGCAATAATCATAAATTATACCATCGACAAAACGGAAATAGTGTCAATAATATTGAAGACAAAGCACACAAAAATGAACAAGATCCGCCTGGAGTTGAAGAGTGCAATTACTCAACAGATTCTTCGGATGAAGATCAGCAAATATTAGAAAAATTTTATAACGCACAAGAAAATACTTGCAGCTCGATTAACACGATAGAATCAAATTCTACATGAATACTACCAATGTATCAATGCACAAGCTTAGAAACCCATTTTACTAAACAAAAACCAATACTCGAAGTTGATTTCCTATAGGATTCCGGAGCCACACTCAATCTCCTAAACGAAGACACATGGAACGAGTTAAAATACAATAATCCCCAACTCCAATTAACCAAATCAATTAGAACCCTGACTGCCGCAAATAATACGAAAATCGAAAGTTTGGGAACTATAAATCTAAACGTGACACCGGAAAGAATCTCTAATAATAGGAGTAATCCTCACCCAATTTTTAATACATTTTTCTATATAACACAATGTAACCATAACATTCTTGGAACCCCTTTCTTTAAAGAATATATTGAAACAATAGACGTTAACACAAATAAATTAACAATCAACACACCAACAGATATTGACAATGAAATCCACTTCTTTCAAAACACAAACAAAGAATATCCATATTACTCTAGAATATACCCTGTATACAACAAGGAAACCCAGTACTTCGAACCACACGAACACAAATGTTTAACCTTCCCAATTCCCATTTTCAAAAGAATGGAAAAATTAAACGGAAAAATTCTGCACGGATCACTACATTACTTTGAACCTTTTAATAAGTACCATAACCTTTCATTCACCGATATTAAGGATTTAACCAAAGACAACGAGAATTTCGCAGACATTTACCTAATTAACAAAAATAATCATAAAATGATACTCAAAAATGAACTAGTTGGATTTATATATCAAAACACAACATTTAAAACGTTTCATATGGAAGTTTACCAAACAAACTCGTTAGACCTTTTCTCAGCATTATATCACCTCACCTATGAAAATGAAAACGATATCAATGATATTCTTCATATAAACAACGACGAAAGTATAAACCAAGTTGCAAAATTCGAAAGAAAACCTAATTTCAAATGCAAATTTAATATCACCAAATACAATGACAAGGGCAAAGAATTTATACAAATGTTTGATTTCCAATATTCTCAACTAACACAAGAACAATTTGTCAAAATAGTAGACATAATTTTCAAATACAGAAATGTATATGCTACAACAAAATTTGACGTTGGAAAAACAAAAGTAAAACTTAACCTACCTATGAAAAAAGATGCAGTCTTCAAAAAGCAGAGAGTCAGCAAAGTACCAATTCATTTAAGAGATCCAAATCAATATCTACTCGGCGTATTGAAAAAGTACGATATATTTTCACCTGTCAACAAAGAACAATTGTCCACCGGCAACACATTCACAAACCCAGTGATCATCCTACGAAAAGGAGAATCACTAAAAATCGTCTTAGACGCTAGATACTTGAACAGTATGATAGACGAATCAAAGTGTAACTGGCCAATAGAACCAGTAGATGTAGCATTAACCCGAATAAACGGTACAATTTTCTCAACAGCAGATCTGAACAGTGCATATAACCAAGTTCCCTTAGATAACGAATCCATGAGATATACCCATTTCACGATTGGAAACGTACAGTATTGTTTTAAACGATTATTCTATGGTATATCATTTGGACCAGCAGCATTCGGCTCAATCCTTACTCATTTTCTATATCCACGAATTCGGAAAGGAACAGTAATCACCTACGTAGACGATATCTTCATTCAAACAACAACGTACGACCAAATGTATGAAACATTGGAAGAATATCACAAAATACTACAAAAAGAAAACCTTAGAGCAGCACCTGATAAAACTTACTTCATGCTGAAGAAAGTAAAATTTCTTGGACATATAATTGAAAACAAAAAAATAAAACCTTTGACTTCACGGATTGAAGGATTCGATTCCAAAAATTAGAACCACCAAATAGCATGAAATCACTTCAACGATACCTTGGAACCATAAATTTCTTAGCCAAATATGTCTATGGAATGCAACCCATACTACAACCCCTTTATAAACTATTACATAAAGAAACAGAATTTAAATGGACAAAAGAACACCAAACAGTATTTGAGAAAATGAAACAAACGATAACCAAAAAACTCGAAATAACCATGCCAGACACTATTAAACCAGTTTACATCAATACTGATGCTTCCAACACCGGAATCGGAGCAGCATTACTGCAACAACACCCAATAGAAAATAAAATGAATAACAACACCTAATCTAATAATCAAACTAATCAAGCTAATCAAATGATAAAAACAACTAATATACTCGTTAGTTGTCTTAAAAAGTCACGTATACGAAGTAAAATCTCAAACCCAAACCAATACACAATCTCGTAATTACAATGACAATCAGCAGAGCACCTCAGCGAGACATACACAAATACCTGCAAGCACCTCAGCGAGACAAACACAAATACCTGCAATGAATTAATTACAGTGAAGGAGTTCCATCAATGACGGCACCGAGATCGACATCAGCCGGCACCGATATAATACACGGCACCGGCACCGGCACCATACACGGCACCGGCACCATACATCGGCACTATCTAATGCACAACCATTCGGGAACATAAGCTAGACACACGCAACTAATCTACACTAAAGTGTTCTAATAATATTCTGCTAACTATCTACATAAATAACGGTAAACTAACTAAACTAACTAAACCCGGTAAACTTGCTAAACTCAGTGAAAGCACTAAGCTAACTAGACCTACATTGCTAACTATAGATAAACAAATAAACTAGTGTAAAAAACTGTAAACTAACCGACTACTATAAACGAACTATAATTAAACTACAACTATCTAAATAACACGAAATACAACACGAGTAATTAAACTAATTATTTAAATTAACTATCAACACTATAAATAACTAAATAACTAATACCTAACTAACTAACTAATAAATAAAGAACTGATCACCAGCTAACTGATCACTACCTAGCCGAAATCTAAATAATCGTAATAAAATTCAGTAACCTAATTCTACTAATCTAAAGCTAATATCCTAAACTAAACTAATATCCTAAACTTATCCTAAACTAATCTAGACTAAATACCTGAAGACATCTTCAAACAACTACGTTTCGAACTATGAATCAATAACAGCTAATCAACAACAATAACTCCACTGAACGAATGTAATCTAAACGAATGTAAACTAAACTAAACGAATGTAACAACTAAAAGAATCGCAGTAAATGAAGGAATGTAAACTAAGGAAATGTAAACTAACCAACGTAACTTAACTGAAACTAATTGAAGTAAATTTATCGAAAAACGAATAACTAATAACTGAACTAGAGTCATCTAATAACTACTGAACTAAATTAACGGATTCCGACGTTAGCACCAATAATTATAGCACCATAACAACGGGAATAATTCAATATTAGAGGAAATATTATCTATTATGACGACTAAATAATATTGACAATATTGATGATATTACTAATCCATCCACTACTTCCGCCATAAAATAATCCGACATCATGAATCCCAAAATAACGAATAAAATAAACAACTTCGCCAACAGCTTCATAAAACGCACACGAAACTCCATTCTCTTATCACCTGAAATAAAGTAAAAAATAAATTATTATCTGGTAACATCCACATCAAATCACCTTCTTTTAGTCACACCATTAGTCGTATTACGAAGATAAACATACCTCTAATACGATTTCATCACTACTTAGTAATACATATCCTCCTCTAGTCACATTGTAATTCATATCCGAAAGCATATATTCTGTCTATCCAACATTTTTTTAAGTGAGCAGAATTCACAATACACACTCTTCCGTTCACTCACGTCAATACGATACTAATAACCACTGTTTGAATTAATAACCACTGTTTATATCAATAACCACTATTGATAACACTTCAGTCTACACATAATACATACACATAGTTACCCGCACACACCGCGCGTACAACACCTTTTACACTATTTCATATTCTAATTCTACACTACATTTACAACCTCTACACTAACGTTCACAACACCTCCATCACGACAGTCATAACCGACAGTCATAACCTTACATCAAACAATATTCTGCTAAATGACACGGATCGTCCGAATGAACGAAAATAGATAAGTCATATACGCAATTAGCAAACGTCAATCAAACACGCTTCAACATTTAAATCCATTAAATAAAGACTCCAACCCATTAACGGATAACAAATTCAGACTCCCAGAAACGCCTACTACATTAAAAACTACATTAATACGTACTTCACGATCTTCGTATAAGAACACTTAGGTACGATAAAACCAATTTTAGCACTTGAAAAATAACACCAAGTGTACACCTAAGGAGTTGAGCGATTCAAAAAGTACCCACAAATTTCAGTTTTCTCCATCTCAGAAAGGAAAAATCTTGCATAAATCCATTAAGGAATCACTTAAAACACTTGAAAATAAAAGGAAGACTTAAGTATGATAATTAAAAGAAAATGCTTTTAAATACTTAAGACTTTCAAACACTTGTATGGACGCAATTAAAGTATTCAGTCCGACAAAGTAACACACTTTTACGGCTTTGGAAAGGCTCAAATACTCTTAAAACAGACAAATCGACATTGTTAAACAATACTTACTCACTGAATACAGACGGAAAGACTGTGTTCAACAGAGTAGAACAAGTTTAAAGATCGCAACTGCCACTCAATGAATCCACTTGAAGCCACTACCTGTTGTTCAGATTCAATTAAAGTTGTTCAGAAGCCAATTAAAACACATTGCTAATGGCCACTATTGATGAATGGCAGACACGCTTAAAAGGATTCGAAAACTCAAACAAAATGCTCATTGGGAATTATAGAAAGAACCAATTCGATATAGAATTGTCATCACTATCTCAATTTTGCTTCTTGCTGGTCAGTTGACTTTCACTACCAGTTCAATCTTCTCAATCTTGGAATAAAATCCAATTTCAAACTAGATCTCTAATTAACAAAGCTTAATAATTTAAGCTAAGTCTAACATTCTCATCAAACCAAAAACAACCTGTTTAATCTCTATTTCCTCCATCAAACAAGAACTCTTAAAAAAGACCAGTAAGAAAATTCCTCTTGATGTTTTCATAGAATCAGAAGTCAGTCTTTGATACAGGTAATCTTTATCTCATTAAAACACCTGATCAACCCTCTTTCAGATACTATTCTGAGTACAATTCCAATCAACGAATATATTCCAAATCCCATACCAGGATCATACCCAGTTAAACGGAGTAATCTCCAACACACTTCCTCTCTACATTTCGCCAATTCAGTCTCAGCTTCTACAAATTTCAAATCACCTTCTTCATTAGTTAATCACCTTTCTCAAGTGAGTACACATAATTGTGATAGTTGTAATAGTTTGCATGGTACACTGAATATTTAGACATTCATATTTATCAGAACTGTAATAGTTTTCAGATTTAGAATAATACTCAGATTTCTAGATTATGTTAACACCTACATCATATTGATTCCACCATTTAGAAATTCCATCTTGTCTTCTATTAAGAAAACATAATTAAAAAATACAAAAATGGATATCAACCTAACGATAGACATACAAAACCCGTATATTTATTATCATAAACACTTTGTAACTGATACAAATATAAATACTAATATCGCCGGATGCACCTATATCTATATTAATCTACAATCTAGTTTGTACAAAGAACACCCAGAACTAGTACCAATTTACGAACAAACACTACAGATTGCTAACGAAATAGTAGAAGTTCAAAATATCCAGCTAAATCTTACTTTCAATATAAGTTGTTAACAACATTAATTGTTAAAATACCTTTATGCGAATACGCGTAACGAGACAGAAGTCAGGAAAAGTAATAATAGACAAACACTTCAAAATAGCCAAAAATACTGAAATAATCAATATTACATTTAGATTTCAAACGAAAGACAAATACGGACACACTAGAACTAGATATGTACGATATAGATGGACAAAAGGCGCAAATCTGAAGTAGCAATTGTAGTTGAATGTTCTTATAACAGAAACAAATAGAAACAATTAAACTTACACGCACAATGTCATTTTCATTATAATAACGATCCATTACATTTGCTTACTTGTAGAACACCACAAAAAATACCTTATAACGTGCACAGCAATTAAAAAGAATAATGCCTTAGTAGATCTTCACTGCGGAGAAGACTACTTTTATCATCTACTGAAAAAACCAATCACGTTACATTCTATGATAGATTACGAGAATCTCAGACGACAACTAACTCAAGAAAAGTGTATTGACATTTCTAAATTTAAAACACCATTTGTAATAGTCTCTGAAAACAATACCGAAATATTCACCTAAAACCGCCAAAATTGATGCCTTTATAATATTCTACACTACAATCAGTCTAATCACAATACTAACAACACCGTGTATAGTAGCCATTTCGATATATCTAGCATTTGAAATTATACGTACCGCCCTTCGAAGAAATAGAGTAATACATGCAACTATGCCAATCTATTTAATGTAAGAAGGACAAGGTTTAAACGAGGAAGACACAAACCATTTTTGCAAAAAATTTCTTGAAAATATTGAACTTGAAATCTTCCAATTCCTAAAAACAGCATTTATAATAAATTTTTTTGTGTTAATGTGCTATAACTTATTAAAATCTATATTTGGACCATAAAAACACGAATCAAAATTGATCCCGACGGACGCGTTGAAGAAGCTAATTACTATACTTTAAGAGCCCATAACTTTTACTTACAAGTAGCTTTTCCAGAAAATACACAATATTATGGAAATGTTCTAATATACCAAATAAACGTACGTGAAAATCACTAAGTTTGGATTTCTAATTTATGCGCACAAACAAGCCAACCTATACAAACCATTACTCCATTACTTATTCTATCACCACCAGCAGAATTAAACGCACAATATACTCAAGACCCAAACTACCAAAACAATCCCACCACACTCGCATTTACACGTAATAACACAGTTGCATTGTATAACAACACATCCCAACAAAATACAACACAACTGAATCTCCGATCAAATTCACAAATAACACAACACAATATTCAACAAAATAGAATAATACCAAGAAATAATAATCCATCAATAAATAACCATTTCGCTACAAACAATAGACACCAAAATAACCCATCAGGAACTCCTTACAGGAGCGCTTAATTTACACAATTGCGTCAATTAGTAATAATCATAATATTGAACGACCGCACGACAACGAAGTCACTGATTTAACTAATATACCAACATCACCAGAAGAAAGTGAAATAGGAACAGAGAATCCATACACAGTTAGACGCGAAAGCGTCCAACCCAGGAGGACTCTAGTAAAAGCAAGAAGAAGATCTTCATTTTCGTATCCAAACCAAGCACCTTTAATCCCATATCGTACAACAGATAACGAAATAGACAATAACGACATAAGACCAATAAGCACCAGACGTTCAGAATCATCTAGCAGAAGAAGTACACCAACATTACAAAATTTTAGTATTGCTTCACCAGAATTACCTAGCGAATCATCAATAGCCACTCCCACATCAACGGAACTTAGAGCGAATCCCTTTTATCAACCAACAAGACAACAAGTACAAGATTTTAACTTTGTACAACAACAACATAGACAACATCAAGCAATCGCACCCCAAAGCTCATTTTGGTCGGCATCATCACGAGAATCAGTCTCGAGCTCACAAATAACACCAAGATCAAGCCTAACCCTCTCAACACAAAACACATCTTTAGAAGAAAACATATCTATTACATACTCCCAAATAGAATCATTGTTAGTACCAGATCATTCACCTATTATATCCAGTATAAACATTGAACCGGAATTAAGACTACCTGAAAATTATACAGGACCAAGAGGATCCATACTACCAGCAATAAATAACCAAAACCCACCAACGAGAAGCAGAGCTCGTGAACATACGCAAAGATTTCTATTAGATCACACAACATTTACACCAGCACCAGTTTTATACGGACCAACAAGCCTAGGAGACACATTTACTAATTGGGCAAGAGAAAGACTTGAACATACTGTAAACCTCACTACCCGACAGAGACAAAACGCAATTAACGTACTATCAACACCAAGTTTAGAATTACACTTTAAATCAACAATTAGATATAACACCATTTTTAACCATCCCTTTCACGCAGCAACCCCATCCATTACCACTCGTACTACACCTCCGCCGTTTATTTGCACTGAATTTATAAACAAATTTGATAGATATACACAGCAAACACTTGGTTTTGCATCATTTTATAACCCACACACAGGACAGGACTAACGTACACGCGTCGGTTCAACTAGTCATATTACACGTAATACTTTTCACCTTTATATTTCTATTCTTATTACTAACATACCTTGAATACGGTATAGGACCAATTAAACTTCGTGCAAAAGACATCAAAAACCTACAAGATCGAACTAAACACAAAATAAATAATAATTACTTAACGAATATTATAAATATCACCGAATCAGATTAAGAAGATCTGTGGAATATACGAGCAGACTATTGGTTCCATAACTGGGGAAAATACCATACAATATCTAGAAAAAACTCAGCTCGAAATACACTCTCAAATACCCAATAACCTAGAATTTCCAATATCAAAACAGAAAATAGCTGGAATACACCAAGTACTGACTAGTCTTAACGGAGCGATAATAGCACCATATCGCAGAAATCACAATATTCCTCAATCAGCAAAAACAATATCAACAAATGAAACAAACCATAACAAAATACACAAACGCTCACGAAGAATAATAGATAAAAATCTAAAACAAAGTAATAACACAATCACAGCTGGACCACCAACAGGACCACAAGACATATTTGTCGAATTTTATGATTGTGAAAATAACAAAATCAGCAATGTTAAATACTATGAACTCAATAAATTTAGCACCTGCACATTTAAACCTATGGATCTAGAAATGGAAAAAACTGAAGTACAACTACTATCTAGAGCAAAAGCAATAGAAATCAAAGCATTCGCAGTTGAAGGAACAATAAAAGAAACTGTTCATTGGTGTTCTTAACACACCGATTACATCCGAGCAAACCGTCAAAATTATTATTACTCGGATGCCCAACGAACGAAAATATTAGACCCTGATGAGGTCAGAAAAAAATTAGCACGAATCAACATACTAAAAAATACTAAATATCAACATAAAAATAATAATATTTCTTTTAATTATATGAAAAACCCAAGTTTACAAAACTCGAATAGAAAAAGCTTCAGGAGAAATTAGATTATCATACATCACCCAGTTAACACCACAATACGGAAGATTAGTTTACGATTATACAGACGAATCCTGGATACCGACAGCATCTAAAAACAGACAATTCAATTGTAAAGAAGGACGAAAAGTCCAAAGTCGACTCGATTTCCTAGATTGGACATTGTCATTAAGCGAAGTATCACTAACACTGAACCTAAAAACGAATGAAATTTCATTAGATGGTACCAAATTACCATGCAATGTAGACAAAGGATACTGTCACCCAACAGCCCTAACTAATTCAACCATTGTTTGGGAACCTGAATTACATTGTCAGATCTTTGAAATGTTACTATTTGATGCATACATGGTAAAATGCTAAGATAGGTATTGGATCGAAACAAACACCGACTGGACACTAGTTCAGAAATTAAATGAACATAACAAAAACAAAACCACACCTAAAAATAACACCCAAACAGCAACCAGATTTGAAGTTTATAGTAAACCAGAATTTTATTTCGGATCTACAAAACCATTATACCCAACAGAATACGAAGACATCTTTATAATTTGTGAACATAGTTTTGATATGAACACAGGAAAACCATACGATACAGACATTAACACCTTTGACAACGAAAAATTTTAAAAAATCAATAGTAAAGATTTTTCTCATTAACCAAATAAAACCAAAAACCACAACAATTATTACTACTGTGGTTTTGTTAAGGAAATAGCACACTAGAAATGCAAATGGACTTGTATATGAGTAAAATATATTCACAACTCAGCCTACAAGCCAATGAATTTTACTCAAAACTCTGCGAGCAAACCCGGAAAAATTAGACAGCTAGCACTTACACAAGTACACAAAGACACACCACTACTAGGCTACATACTAACAGGAGACCGTTCAATATTTGTACAGGAAGAAGGTATAAATGTTATGAAAATGTACAGATGCGCCAAAGAAGTCTCACAACTATGGGTACCAGATGATAAAACTTGTTACAACAAAATAACCATCCTGTATAAAGGAGTTGTACAATACGTACACCAATTAACACGAAAGACCTACGCCTGGGCTAAAAAAGTCCATTGTTCCCACAATAATTTTGATCAACTCAGTTCCATTGATATAAAGGGAGCTGTACGATATAGACTAACACCTTTTCATATAAAAGCCAAAACGATTCTTCATAAAATTTCACCTGAAGAAATTAGAGTCGATAACATTTTCAGTAGAGCTAGTTTAATTGAAAACGGAATATTTAGTAAAGAACAACTAATAAAAGAACGAGAACGAGATTTATTACGAGAGTATATCCGAGACAGAGCCGAGCCACTGCATTAAGTCACCTCAGCTAATGCTCAAAAATTACTTGAACTAGAACGACTAGAACTACTAGACGCCTATAAACGTTATGAAAATTCACTCAAATGGCTATAAGATCTTAACATTAACTGTTATAATTTCCAGATAGACCAACCCACTATCAACTGGAAGGAAATATTCGATGGAAAATGGTTAAAAGACCAAATCATAACCGTATTTCGTTGGCCTTGGTATATACTCGAAAAATAGCAATATTATATTCCATGGTAAAATTTTTACTATTCGTATTTAATGTAATAATTGAATTTCACAACGCCTTTGCAATACACAAAGCTATTGGTAAACTAGTAAGTTTAACACGAATTCGTTTATCTGGCATATTTGGAATATTTTCACACACACTAACACAATTGACTGCCAAAGCACAAGATACAGATAATTCATCAGATGATGATAATAATAGCCACGGAACACAAAATAGTAATACACACAAAAAAAACTAAACGTCACAATGAAACACCAATCATGAACTAAATCAGATATTCAAATAACCGAATCACCATTCGTACTCGACGATGATAATGATGTGTATGTTAATACCAATTACAAACATTATAATGCAACAATCAGACGATCAGAGAAAGGTATACAACTTAAAAATACTGATCACCAAAGTAAACCCAGTGTCCCAACGCTAAAATCCAGCCTTGAACCTTTACACCAAGAACTATTAGCAACAATAAACGACAAAGGATTGATTCGAGATCAACCATTACCAAAAATACCTCCACTATCACCTTCTGTTAAATTACTTGAAATCCAAAACCCACCACCTTTGGATTTCCAACATTTAAAAGTCAATAAAAATATAAATCCATTGAGTGTAACCATGGATATGTTGGATGAGGAAGATAGACCTCACACAAATGAAGTCACTTTTTCAGATTCACAATCCATCACTAATTATGAAATTTAATACGAAATTCATAAAAAATTAAAAAATATAAATAAAAACTCAAAAAATTAAAAATTCAAAAAATCACCTGACTCATTTAAAACATTAGTAGATAATTACCTTCGCTATAATATATGACCTACATTACGTTCCTACTAATATTATCACCTACCTAATTAAAATAAGTATTTCACAATATTATTTTACCATTTCATCGATATACTCACACCAATTATACACACCTCTACCATATAGAATACGCACAATGTAATAACCTTTCAATGTTCTAACTGATCATTCACCCATTCAAATTTTACTAGGAGCAATAACCTACTACTAATACAATAACCTGTAGATATCACCTCATATTCAAAAGACTTATTACAACGATTCAATTATATACATCAAATACACCTAGATTTGTTTTAGTATGTCATCAGAGTGTGAATTTAAAGCCGACTCTCCAATTAGCTACTCCATGGAAGAGGGCGAAATCAGCTCAGGAGCAACGAGTCCTGCAACCATTGTAGAATCGAACACAATGGATACTGGAGTGCAGACCAATACACAACCACAATCACCGAGCCAATCCGAGCGACCCCAATCACGAACTCCATCCGAGCAGGAACCGAAAGTAAAGAGCCTCGTCGTCCAAGTCGATAACACCAACGGACAAGAAGTGCGATATAACTCACTGTCGGAGAGAAGGAAACACATCGCTTCCCGAGCTAAGCAACCCCACGAACAAGTCAGGTATCAACCCAACCATCAACCTATAGCAAACCTTTCATATCAATATAATCAAGTGCATGCATCACCGCTATGCCAGTCAACACCTGTATTAGCACCAACAATGCAACAAATTTATTACACTAATCCGTATAGCAATGAAAGCCAGTATCCACCAATGCCAGTATACCCACCTCCAGCCGCTTTCAACCCTCCCATGCCTGAACCGATGCCAGAACCACCTACAGAATTAAACGGCACGACACCTGTTCATAATAGACTAGGAAAATATGTAAACCCAATAATTGAACATTACAACCTAGTTCAACGGGGAGAGATCTCAAACACTCGTCCCGATAACCTGAGATTTCCACACGCAGTCACCCCACGTACTAGTAAACCCAAAAGTTTCCTGCACATCAGCACGTACGAGCAATCACCCAGCACGCACGTCAGCGAGACCATATGGTTCAAAATGATGATCCCCGACTGTTCGCGGACCCAGATAACGAGCAATACAACCCGCTCTTATCCTTCCTTAATTGGTCAAACATCCCATACGAAAATAAACTACACCATTTTCGTATTGAGGAATTCCACTCACAGCAACATCGACTTCCTGAATTCTTCCCAACAATTCCCTGCGAGACAGTGCAAAACAATCAAAACAAGCACCCGAAACATGGGGAGAGACGTTGTTCACCACCAAGGATACCCCCAACTGAAACAATTTTACAGCTTGACAGAGAAGTTTCTATATCGTTATAATTATAAATTCACCTTACCCCGTAACCCCTCCCTTGATCATGTAACTGCAAAAGCTTCACAGGATGTAACCGCATTTAAAGCATATACTCATGAAATGTTCCAATTAAGTTTTAATTTTCTACACCCGACCCCCAAAGATGTACAATGTAACAATTTTAAAGTACATGAAACAAAGCTAATACATAATTTAATGTATTATACCTACCTGCGAGACAACCTTCCACATGAAAGTTTATATATATAAACGATCAGATGACTTCACCTTATTTCATGAAATTTGCATATATTCTTAAGAATAAGTACATGAAAGTCACCCTGAGATATTTTGACCCTGTAAAAAATTATTATATATTCCAACCCATCGAAAACCCCGAACGACCACTTATGGTACCTACTGAAGCGCTCGAACCAGCCGAGAATTACCACACCTATCATATTCACGAAAGCGTACCAGCGAAACCAGTCAAAAAGTTTATAGAATACATAGGATCCCGACGACCGACGGATCAAGAATTGGAAATACAAAAAACTTTAAAAGCAACAATAGCACACATAACACCTCAAAAATCTGACTAACTATCCGCAACAAACAAAACTGATTTAAAACTGTCTCAACGTACTGATCTGTAAACATTAAACTGTTTAACTTTTTTATCTCACCTATATTTCACCATGAATGTCTTAGCTGTAATGTGTTGATGAAGTATGTCAGTAAATGCCAGTTAATGTAAACATTATTCCAAATTGTCATGCTGTTCTAAACATTGATTAGTTTGTAATCATTACATAGTTTAATAAAAGCTTCACCGCTTCACCTATTTCTAATAGACTAAGGATACACCTAAACTCTTTCTACATCTCAACCCCCATCTCAACTCATTTCTCCATCTCAACCCCCTCCGACATTTGCAACTCAACATCTACACACAGAAATTTCCACCTAGTAAATTATATCTCAAACCCCCCCCCCCCCCCCTTATACCTAGTTATAACATTTAATTATAATAAAAGCAAAATTGAAGTGCCACCGCACTACAAAATACCACCACAATTTGTATCGACAGGTGCAACCGCACTTGAGACAAACAACTCAGGGAAATAGATTAGGAATTAATAAACCACCTAAATTATAGATTAGTGTGAATATATTCAAATACCCCCCATTAATATTCCTATTTAGGCAATTTAATAATTCTGAACAATAAACGGAACACATTTCTGGAGTAACTTACCTCAACAATTCCAATGTAATATATGTAATGACAACTATTCTGTATGTAAATAAACGACTCAAATGACACCCACATGTAATTATATATGCAACTAAATAGCAATTATTTAAGTTAAGAATTTTATACATGACAAAATGTAAAGACATATATTACCACGAAACATGCGACTGAATGAATTTTAACGATCCTCTTTTTAACTTTATAGTATCAATATTCACAAAACACCTACAAAGCGTTGTCACAAAACTAGTTTAGGAACGAACTAACTAGTAAAGACATAAAGGAAACGATATAGGAATCCAAAAATTTCCCACATCGACCTCAATTCGAAAATTTCAAAATTGCATGTTATAACACAGAACTGTGAGTAACAGCAAATACTAATGGAAGTAAATAGTACACCATCTTCTCTGATGTAAAACAGAAAAGAATCGACCAGCTTCCAGGAACACTTTTTCTCCTTCCACCCCACTGTTCAAAATAATTGAACACATACTTCTAACAGATAACTTTTAAAAGGGAAGAATTAAATGTCACCCGGTGTTTGATAACACTGATTCCCCCCATACAGAATATTAACAACTCACAATGAAAAATGAAACTCCTGTGAACATTTTCGAGAACTTCACCTCTACTGTTTGTAGCCGAGAACTGCAAACAAATGTACACGATTCTTGCCGAGCGTGTTACATAACAAAGTTTAACCTCATAAGAATCAGGTAATTGTAACAATAATTTAAAAGGTAAAATTGTTGTACAATTAATTAATTGCCATTGAATTTTTACATCCTCACATCTCACATTTCAAAACTCCTAGAACGATTGTGAACGAATTTAACATGAATAAAGCAGATCTTTTTTTTCGAACCGGAAGGGATACATGTATACATGTAAAAGTGTTAAAAAAATTATTGAATGTATAGTTAACAAGAACCTCGTGAATCATTCACGATAGACTTGTTAATAAATACTCAATTTCACCTACACCTCTACCGGGTAACACTATAATATTTTTTGATTTAATTCACAACTCACCTCTAACAATTAAAACTAAGAAACTTTCGGGTAAGTCAGGTAAGTCACTACACAACTACAAGGACAGAACAGCAGCACACAACTGGATCATCGGCAGCCACCGCTTGTGGGAACCATTGGAACTCTGATGGTTCATGGAATAGATATTTTTGTGGTTGTTGATGTTCAGAGAATGTCTTTGAGTAGTTGACCTACCTACAACGGCCCAACGACTACAAACCTGCATGCGAATACGAATCTACCTACAACTACAAGTTATTCTACTAGAAAAGAAAAGTAGACGAACAAACTATACAGAAAACAAAATTTTCAAAAACTCAACAACCCGGAAAGATGGAGTCAGTCTTGATTGACATCCAGAATTAAACTTGAAAAAACTATTTATAAAAGAAGATAAATTATTTATTGAAACTCAAAAACTCGTTTCTGATTGGACAAAATTATATTTATTGTTTTCCCTTTTAGAAATGTGCTAAAACCTTTCCTCACTCTTTAGTTGATTCCTTCAGAGTCAGACCTGATATAACAATAAAGTATATGAACCTCTCTCTCTACTCCGCTCGTGAAATATTTCTGAGACTAAGTCTAGATAGCAGCATTGGAGCCGCGCTCTATCCACTAGTACTCCTATCGAAGAGTAACAGACTAGACCCATATAACTTTTATTAGTCAGATAAGCCTTAAGATTATTACTATTCTTGAGACGACCATAAGACAGTTCCAGAAGTATCCTATTAAAGGGTAAGCTCAGAACACGTCTTAAAGGCACTACAATTATAAGATGCTTCGATGAAGAGCTGTAAACCCTCAGTTTCTACTCACCTTAATATCGACGAGTCTTCCTTATAAAAGATAAAAGATTACGTAGAGATGACAAAAAAAGAATCCTAAATAGAATAGTAAAGAAATCTCGAAAACTTTTTTGAAACTAAATTGTCGAAGCAATCAGTCACAACGTATAACCAAGCTCGAAAGAAAAACGTTTGAATCAACAAAAGTAATTCAGACTATTTATTAGTGATGTTGAGTTAATTAGTGACGAAAATGAAAGAAAAAAGGAGACAGTTGAAAAAGAAATCGTTAACATTATTTAACAGTCATTAAAACAAACAGCTATAAACTGAAATCTTTAACTAGGTTGAGTTATAGGTCGTGGGGAAGCAATTGAGACCTATCGTTATCTGTTATATGGTTTAAGAAATTCAACAAGAAAGACAAACACAGCCAAAAACAAAAAACCAAAGTTTTGCGAGTTAACTGTGTCTCAGACCAAAAACAAACTATTCAACAAAAACAATTACTCTATCCAGATACGCTTTTTACAACGCCGTGCTTTTTTCCTGCTATGCTTTCCTTCAATTGGATTTATCAATAATGTGAAAACACGACAATGAAGTAAAAAAAGTCATAAAATATGCAAAATAAAAATACAGAAAAAAGATAAAATTTTGGCAACAAGCAAAAATTCACCGATATTTTCTTATAACAAATATATGACATTAGATGACAGACATGAAGTGACAACTGAAAAGGTTGTCTAGCTGCATCTGTACCTACTAAAAAACTAACTGCATCTTTGATGCGGGACACTAAGTCATTGGGCTACAAAAAGAACAACAAATGAATGCAAAACTCAAGGAGTCCAGTAATTTTTTACGAAAACAAGTAATCAGAGCCATAAAAACTCTGAAAACATAATATAATCTCGTTGGGCCTCGTTTTCTGTAACAGTATTTGTCATTATTTGAGCCCTGATTTGAATTTCTTGTCAGTAATTTACATAAAAAATATCTGCAAAACGGAAATATTTTTTTAAAAAAATGGTCGCGCCCCATTAAAATCCAGAATTCTTTTTAATCGTAAGGATCCAGAGTGCGATCAATATCAGCCCAGATAATGCTGCGCGTCTAAAGAGACGCTCAAGTGTTCAAATGGTTGCCAAATAGATCAATATTTAAGCAAAATTTTTTAGTTTGTCAAAAAGAAATAATGCTTTTTTGTATAATTGATTTTATATTTGCAATAAACTGGCAAAGTTATCCTTCCAGAAGACCCTTAAAGCACGCGGGAGTAGAACTATATCTTTTTTGAACTTAGGAAGTATATGGCCGCAGTTTTAATGTGCCTACTTCTAGCAAATTGAAAGCAAGTCGCCTAAAAAAAGCAAATTTGCTCGCAATTTTGACGAAAAAAAGTCTGAATTTTGAAAAAAAGCATGAATTCTAGCCAAAAAACTCGGATCGAACATTTCAGAAACCCTCCTTTATTTTTAAAAAAACATAAAAACATTAACACTACAGCCAATAAATTAACATAAAATGAATATTTGAAATTTGAAAAAAAAACTTTGTAACTGAATATTCTACGCTGGATCGGCTTTATAATGATATCATTCACAACTCCCTTCGATGGTTATATCGATCTGCCAAAATTGTCTGAACAAAAAAACCCATTTGAGTATATATTTCGACCCCACTAAAGTGGGTGGGAACAATTAGGTTCGAAGCAGTCATTAATAGCCGCCGTCAACCTCTCAATGCGATTACTTAGGCGCTCTCCTTATTTTACAATCCAAACTATTTGGATTGTATTAGTGTTCTGTCTTTTTATTTAAGATCTGCTCACGCTTTTGTCGGTTTTTTCACGTCAGTCAGAAGTCAAATTGGAGTGGTGATTTTTGTCACGCTGAAATATTATAAGGAGCAAAAATTAGAGTAGATTGAAGGCGCGATTTTTTTTTTGAAACTGCCTTTAAAGTAGAGTCAGAAATGATGTTTGAACAAATTTTTGTTTTTTTTTCACGTGCCTCAATGTGACTTCTGTTCTTCAGAGTTATTTTCCTTGAGTGGTTTTAGTATGATATATATGTGTTCTAATGGCACCTAGTTGAAATGACTAGAATTCATCAAGGGGCATCTGACGCTTTTCGTCACCTGAAAACTTTTTTGTCAAGAACATAAAACAATATTTGATTTCGCCCACTTACTCTGTTTTCTTATCACTTAGTATCATCAATGACAGGTCTCGGTGGTTGATAATGAGGCGCAAAGGAACCTAATTAAAGGCACAAGGTAATAGCTTATTAGTTTCCATGACTTTGACGCAAAGTTTTCTCAAAAATTTTAAATTTTTTTGAGCTTTTGTTGTATTTTTGTAAATTTTGTTGTCATATGGTTTATTCTCATGAATAACAGGCATCATAGGTTTCTAATAGGTTTTATTTTAGTCCATCAACTCTTTTCTGTTCAAAGCTGATGCCTTCTATGACTTTGACATCTATTGTTTTCAAAAAATTTTATCGAATTTTTGAGTTTGTGCGAGTTATTGTTGTTAACTTTATTGTCTAATATATTTGCCTCATTTTTGACCGTTTTCATTGGTTTCTAAAAAAGCTTTTCCTTTTTGTTTAAAATCTTTTCAACTTAAAGCTATTGCTTTCTTCGACTTAAACGCTGCCTGTTTTTTTTAAAAAAATCTATTAGTGAATTATTGGGTTTAGCAGGTATTTGTTGAACTTATTGCTGTCTTATCAGCTAACCTCATTAATGACAGTTTTCATCGGTTGATAATGAGAAACAAGTGAATTCAATTAGTGGCATTGTTCTTGGAAGTCGTTTTTTGATTTTGACCATGCCTTTAAAAACTACATCCTAGTTTTTAGTCTCGCTTGTTTCTTTAGTTGCTCTCAAACGAAGTTTCTAGCAATTATATTAGTACTGTTGGTCTTTTTAATGCGATTTTTCGCTTGACCGATTTTTCGTCTGACGCATTTGACTTTTCGTCCTTAATAACAGGTTAAACAAGTAGCTCCCAGCGGGCATTGAGTATCATTATAGGCCCATAGCCGCGTTAAGTAGTTCCTCAAGTGCTTAGTGTGTTGAAGCGACTGGGAGGACCGTTGTTAAGGGTTAAAAGGTGATTTTTAGGAGCATTTGAGCCTAAAATGCTGAATTTTTCGCGTTTTTTCTTTATTTTTTTGAATTTTTTGTTTAAGCAGTCTAACAATGAGGCCATTGAAAGATGATAAAACTTTTTTGCAAGACAAAAGCACTTTTTATGGCCATCTTAAGAGCTATATGTATTGGTACTCCAAACAAAAACACGCAAACCTTAAAATTTTTCATAATTTTATTTTTCAATTCTTTGACAATTTTTGCCATTTTGAAATTTTTTTCAGATATAGGTGTCATTGAGCCTCCTCTAGGGTTTTACAAAGGGTTACTGCATAGTTTTTAGTTGTAATCGAATGGTTTCATCATTTTAAACTCGCCAATTTTATCATTATTTTTTTAAAACACTTGCAATTTTCTGACATTTATTGTTGTTATGGAAGTGTTCCAGGGCCAAGGGTGAGAAAACCTCCCTGATTTTGATAATAAATTCCTGAAAATTTTTTACGGGCCATGAAATAGTTTTCATTTTTTATGACAAATTCTAGCAGTTTTTTTTTAAAATTGCAATTTGTTTCAAGTCTTTTTGAAAATTTTGTCCTTTTTAGCTTTCTACAGCCACAAGAGCCCACAAAATTCCGCCAGGGTTTGATAACAGGTTACTGCAGGGCTAATGGATATGTTTTCAGCTTTTTAACATCATAAAATATAGCACTTTCTTGACAAAACTATCAATTTTTTTTGTATTTATTATTTATTGTCACTCAAGTTTTTTCAGCCCCAGTGGCCACAAAACCTCCTTGAGGGTTTGATAATAAATCTCTGAAAAATTTATATAGTCCATAGAATAGTCCATTTTCATCTTTTTAATTTCACAAGTTTTGGCAATGTTTTGATAAAACTTGCAATTTTTTCAAGTTAGTTGAAAAATTGTCATTTATTAGGTTTTTCCAGCCTTAAGAGCCAAGAAACCTCCTCTAGGGTTTGAAAATAGGGTACTGCGTAGCTTTGAGAAGTAATGGAGTGTTTAAAGATTTCAACATTCGGAATTTAATCAATTTTTAAAAAAAACTTTACCAATTTAAATTTTTTTTACTATTTTGAAATGTTGTCCGGCGCCACTGGCCCAAGGACCTCTTCCATGGTTTGATGACAAGCCGTTGCATTTTTTCTAGAGTTAATGGAACTGTTATCAATATTTCAAATACTCGAGTTTTAAAAATTTTATGATAGATTAAGAATTTTTTCAAATTTTCGGAAAATAATATGTTCCAACTTTATGGAGTCAGTGAAACTAATCAAGGCTTGAAAAAGGGATACTGGATAGTGTTTTCGGAGAATGAAGTGCTTCTGAAAATAATATTATTAGGAATTTGAGCACGATTTTGAAATTTTTGAATGTTCTTGTCCTTTTCTGAGTTTAACGATCATTACTGACCAATAAAACTTTTTATGTCTTGCAGATGGGTTACATGACAGAAATACAGAGACAAAAATAGGTTTGAACATTTTTTTCTTTTTTTCACTGCGAAATCTGGCAGGTGTTTTAAAGATTTTTCTTTCTTCAGTTTTTGTGTATGATTAATAACTAACAAGGCTGGAAAACAAGGGTAGAATTTGCAGAGTCGGATCTCATCATTGAAAATATTCCTTATTCTCTCTATCTCTGACGGTTGGGGTTTCTTTCCTTCTCGCTCACGTTTTATCCCTCACATTCTCTCTCTCTCTCTCTCTCTCTCTCTCTCTCTCTCTCTCTCGCTAATTCTTTTTCTGATGCCGCACTTCAGCTGCTGTTATATGGCGTGATCTCAGAAATGTTCTATCATAAATGACTTAACTAGCTCTTGTTAGGAAATCATTGTTAACTTCTCTCAAACGAAGTTTGTAGCCATTATACTAATCCTGTTGGTCTTTTTAGGCGATTTTTTGCCTGAACGATTTTTCTTAGGAATCATTTGACTTATCGATCGCAGAAACGGGATAAAGAGGTAGTGCCCAGTAGACATTAGGTTCTCTAAGAGCTCTTTTGTCTTCAATTATGCGATTTTCAGAAACTTAGAGTCTCCGAGACTGATACTTATGGTGTGAAGGACCAGTTCTCAGCAATTGATAGCTCATCCCCACCCCACTCCACACCAATCGCAACCACCATTCCCCGCTTCTGCACGTTCAGGCCGTAAGGGCCCCGTTCAGCCAATGATCCACTCCCGCCGTTATCCCTCCATCGCTGCCGTGCACCCCCTTCCCCCTGCTGCGCTCACCCCACGCCCCTTGCCCCTTCAATTAAGCTAAAGCTAACCTCACTAGACCGTGGCTGGCTACCGACGGAGCCAACCGCTTGCCGGTCGTTTGAGAGCAATTCGCCCAACGTTAGTCGGTAATGTTTTGTTCTTGTGGTAGAATTGGTTAATCTCAATGGTGTCAAACTAATTTTTCTCATTGGATATCTAACACGGCTTATTTTTTGTCAGTTCAAAACTAAATCACTTCTTTGGATTGTAATTCAGGGCCTGTCCTGCTGTTAATTTGCTTTAATTTTTGGTCTCTTTTGTTGTTTTACATAAGTCACGATTTTGACGTTTCACTTCTGACTTATTTCACTCAATGTTTCAACTGAATAGATTTTAAATTCTTTTTACTCACTCAACTACGCAATGTGGTAAATACTGTCACAGTCAAAAGACCAAAATCAAAAGACAGGGGATAAATGGCTTAAGCGCAGTCATTGGGTCATTGAATTAGGTTATCAAAGTTCATTAGGGTGTTTGCTAGCTGACATTGGTATTAAACTTATTAGTTTTCAGCTTCGAAGCTGAATTATATATAGTTTTAGAATCCAATTAGAGCTGCACACCAAATTAGAGCATTTTTTGACACTAAAAACAGAAAAAAAATTTGGTCAGTTTATCTCATTCTTTTAAAAAAATTTCTGTTTCAATCACGATGTGCCTCAAGCGCGTCAACGGCGGCTAGATTGCGACAATCTGGTGGCTATGTTTTTGTAGATGAATGCAAATGTCGCCTGTGAAGAGAAGTGTTTAGGCCAATCTGCTGCGCAAAAGTCAGAAACAGAAAGAGAATATAGCGATTTTTGTTCATTCATGTGAAAAGAATTTGAGCTAAACGGGCGATATTTTTGAACACGTGCGGCTTTGTAAAAGCGGTTATTTAGTTTTTAACTCCAATTTTTTCAGCCAGTTCGTCTCAAAAATCATAGCCAGTGAGATGAAATTTGAATATGTTTTTACCCTTTTTACCCTTTATAGTCCATAGAATAGTCCATTTTCATCTTTTTAATTTCACAAGTTTTGGCAATGTTTTGATAAAACTTGCAATTTTTTCAAGTTAGTTGAAAAATTGTCATTTATTAGGTTTTTCCAGCCTTAAGAGCCAAGAAACCTCCTCTGGGGTTTGAAAATAGGGTACTGCGTAGCTTTGAGAAGTAATGGAGTGTTTAAAGATTTCAACATTCGGAATTTAATCAATTTTTTAAAAAAACTTTACCAATTTAATTTTTTTTTTACTATTTTGAAATGTTGTCCGGCGCCACTGGCCCAAGGACCTCTTCCATGGTTTGATGACAAGCCGTTGCATTTTTTCTAGAGTTAATGGAACTGTTATCAATATTTCAAATACTCGAGTTTTAAAAATTTTATGATAGATTAAGAATTTTTTCAAATTTTCGGAAAATAATATGTTCCAACTTTATGGAGTCAGTGAAACTAATCAAGGCTTGAAAAAGGGATACTGGATAGTGTTTTCAGAGAATGAAGTGCTTCTGAAAATAATATTATTAGGAATTTGAGCACGATTTTAAAATTTTTGAATGTTCTTGTCCTTTTCTGAGTTTAACGATCATTACTGACCAATAAAACTTTTTATGTCTTGCAGATGGGTTACATGACAGAAATACAGAGACAAAAATAGGTTTGAACATTTTTTCTTTTTTTCACTGCGAAATCTGGCAGGTGTTTTAAAGATTTTTCTTTCTTCAGTTTTTGTGTATGATTAATAACTAACAAGGCTGGAAAACAAGGGTAGAATTTGCAGAGTCGGATCTCATCATTGAAAATATTCCTTATTCTCTCTATCTCTGACGGTTGGGGTTTCTTTCCTTCTCGCTCACGTTTTATCCCTCACATTCTCTCTCTCTCTCTCTCTCTCGCTAATTCTTTTTCTGATGCCGCACTTCAGCTGCTGTTATATGGCGTGATCTCAGAAATGTTCTATCATAAATGACTTAACTAGCTCTTGTTAGGAAATCATTGTTAACTTCTCTCAAACGAAGTTTGTAGCCATTATACTAATCCTGTTGGTCTTTTTAGGCGATTTTTTGCCTGAACGATTTTTCTTAGGAATCATTTGACTTATCGATCGCAGAAACGGGATAAAGAGGTAGTGCCCAGTAGACATTAGGTTCTCTAAGAGCTCTTTTGTCTTCAATTATGCGATTTTCAGAAACTTAGAGTCTCCGAGACTGATACTTATGGTGTGAAGGACCAGTTCTCAGCAATTGATAGCTCATCCCCACCCCACTCCACACCAATCGCAACCACCATTCCCCGCTTCTGCACGTTCAGGCCGTAAGGGCCCCGTTCAGCCAATGATCCACTCCCGCCGTTATCCCTCCATCGCTGCCGTGCACCCCCTTCCCCCTGCTGCGCTCACCCCACGCCCCTTGCCCCTTCAATTAAGCTAAAGCTAACCTCACTAGACCGTGGCTGGCTACCGACGGAGCCAACCGCTTGCCGGTCGTTTGAGAGCAATTCGCCCAACGTTAGTCGGTAATGTTTTGTTCTTGTGGTAGAATTGGTTAATCTCAATGGTGTCAAACTAATTTTTCTCATTGGATATCTAACACGGCTTATTTTTTGTCAGTTCAAAACTAAATCAATTCTTTGGATTGTAATTCAGGGCCTGTCCTGCTGTTAATTTGCTTTAATTTTTGGTCTCTTTTGTTGTTTTACATAAGTCACGATTTTGACGTTTCACTTCTGACTTATTTCACTCAATGTTTCAACTGAATAGATTTTAAATTCTTTTACTCACTCAACTACGCAATGTGGTAAATACTGTCACAGTCAAAAGACCAAAATCAAAAGACAGGGGATAAATGGCTTAAGCGCAGTCATTGAGTCATTGAATTAGGTTATCAAAGTTCATTAGGGTGTTTGCTAGCTGACATTGGTATTAAACTTATTAGTTTTCAGCTTCGAAGCTGAATTATATATAGTTTTAGAATCCAATTAGAGCTGCACACCAAATTAGAGCATTTTTTGACACTAAAAACAGAAAAAAAATTTGGTCAGTTTATCTCATTCTTTTAAAAAAATTTCTGTTTCAATCACGATGTGCCTCAAGCGCGTCAACGGCGGCTATATTGCGACAATCTGGTGGCTATGTTTTTGTAGATGAATGCAAATGTCGCCTGTGAAGAGAAGTGTTTAGGCCAATCTGCTGCGCAAAAGTCAGAAACAGAAAGAGAATATAGCGATTTTTGTTCATTCATGTGAAAAGAATTTGAGCTAAACGGGCGATATTTTTGAACACGTGCGGCTTTGTAAAAGCGGTTTTTTAGTTTTTAACTCCAATTTTTTCAGCCAGTTCGTCTCAAAAATCATAACCAGTGAGATGAAATTTGAATATGTTTTTTACCATCTGAATCAATTATTAGTTTTGAGAACGTTCGAGCTTTTTTGCTATTTTGTCCTGTTGGACTTTCTGAGCAATCTTTGCAATCTGATCAATTGTCTATTGCATTTCGGGATTTTTTCATTAATGGCTCTCGAATGAGAAGCAGTTATTTTAAACGTGTGTCTTTTTTATGCAAATTTTTCGCTTGACAGTTTTGCGTTTTTCTAGACTAATCTTTGACTTCTCAGGTGTGTTTTTTACGCACTTCTGCGTGTTCAATTCCTCTCATTCGGAAATAAAAATTATTTTTCAAACAAAACTGATTGTTAGAGACTCGATGACCAAGCCCTGATACCGAGTTGTTAATAGCTCCGTCGAGGTGACGGAATTGGACTCAGGAGGTCGGGGTTCGAATTCTGGCGTCGGCTGATGCTTTGGCAGCCATAGATAAAATATTATTTAGGCTACAGTCCATGAATTGAAATGCGCCGCCTGTCAATCGAAAGCAATTTTTCCGGCAGTCGGTTTATGTTTGAACTTAGTATTTTTTCAGTGGCTTAGGCGATCTCTCGATTTGATCGATAATAACTTTGAGTGGTTTTGTTAAAACGTAGAGTAATTGTCTGCTCTCGAACAAAGTGCGAAGAAATTGTACCAAACGTGTCTTTAATGTAAAATTATTGCCTGATCGTTCTAGAACATTATTTTGATTTCGGTTCTCGAGTGATATATTTACGCTTGACTTTTTGATTTTGTGAGTCATTTGAATTGCGCGCAAGCTAAATTCTGAGATGTAGTCGATAATGTTACCAACTCTCATCTGAGAGGTCGCGGTTTGAAATCCCTCCGTAGAAAGATGTGTTGCACCATAGAAATTCTCTATGGCGAGTCGTTTGACAGCAAATAGTCCGACGTTAGTTGCTTTTTTAAAATGAACTTTTGCCCCTGAACATTTTTTTTATTGATATTGGCCTTTGATAATTGAAAAAAAATTTCGAAAAATTTTCAATAAAACCCTCGATGCATGTTAATATGTTTAAAACCGCTTCTATCTTGCTGAATTCTATTCACAAACGCATCTGCGATTCCTGAAGTTTCATTTACGCCAAAGAGAAACAACAAAAACCTTTTAGAACAATGACCGTAGCAGAATTATTTACGAAGTCGCTAAAAGTTATGATGTAAATACCTCCAGACACAATTAAGTGTCGATGAAAACTATCCAGCAGCTCATCTTCCAGCCAAAAAAATTTGCTCTTAAAGATCCAAAACTTTCAAACTACTTATTGTCCCTAGATAAAACCAAGAGACGCGTCTTTCAGCCCTTTAATTATTGGCCCTAAATATCGAAAAACAAGTTACAAAATCACTACCCTTTTTGGTCGTTAAATTTCCATTACCAAAACGTGTACCTCAATAACCGATATAAAAACAATAAAAAAATCTACAAAACCTTACGATGCTCGACCAATTTTAGTTTATGGCCCATCTAAAATGCTCAAAAAATGATGAAAGAAGAAAATTTGCACCATTTTGATTATGAAAGATCAAAGTCAAGGAAAAATGTTTGAAGATATCATAAAAAAGAGAATCGTAACCGGAAGACTCCTGTATCGACTCGAAGCATTATAATCTACTTCAGCTCAATTCAACTAGTTATCAAAATTAACCTGTACTTAACTTCCTATCAGAAAAACTAAATGTGATACTAAAAATATATGAAGAAACTTTTTCACAAAAAACAACTCGACTATGAAACAACTCTTGGCAAAAGATCGTGGAAAACAGGTAGTTTTAATTCAATAGTTTTAATTCAATAGATTCAATTGATAGAAACAGCATAGACAACCGCACATTCAGGGAAAAGAGAGAAAATTAAAAGAAGGAAAAACCAAAAATTTCAAATAAAACCGCCAACACGGCGAAATGTTCTACAATTATTAACTTGAACAAACTCTTTCAAAAAATCCTTCTCTCAATCGGTGACACACCTAATTCAGTTGCGAAAAGCTGAGCAGGTCTTTCACATTATAGATTATCAGCTTAATTGTTATATATCGTATAAAACCCCTTTTGTCATCAACTACATCTATAACCCTGCTTAAAGTTGTTAATCATCCCTTTAGCCTTCAAACAGCTCAACGCCCTAGTTAAGCGACTAGAGAGAGACCCGGAATTGTTAACGAAATACACGGAAACAATCGACGAAGATCCGAAAAAGAACTACATTGAAGAGGTTCCCTTAGATAAAACGACTTCAAACCTTTGGCACATTCCGCATAACACTGTCATAAACGCTAACAAATCAAAAATAAGAAACGTTTTGAACGCAGCATGAAAATATCTTGGTGTCTCATTAAATAACCCACTCATTCCAGGGCCTGACTTGATGCAAAACTTGACCGGTCTTATCTGCAGGTTCAGGCAGAAAAAAATGCGATATCTGCGGACATTGAAGGCATGTTTATGCAAGTAGGTGTTCGACCACAGGACTAGAAGTTTATAAGATTTCTGTGGAAGAAAGGCGAAAAGATAATTTGCTTCCAATTTAGAAGGCACATTTTTGGAGGAGCCAGGTGTTCAGCGACGTGTTGTAACTTCGCCTTACGATGAACAGCGGAGGAGAACTGTCAGCAGTACCATTCAGCAGCCAAGGCAGTCTTACGTTCCTTTTACATGGATGACGTGTATCACGCAACAGACACAGTCGAAGAAACAATTTCTGTTTCAAAGGATCTGAAAAAATTACTTTTGCTAGGAAGTTTCAACGTAACCAAGTGGTCTTCCAATTCACTTGAAACAATGAAGTCAATCCCTAAAGAAGACCATAATCCTAACAATACAAAAGTGTCTACCATTCTGCCGCCTACTCCAAAACTCGGAGAACGAGACAAACAGAGATCAACAATTGTTACCGAGAGAGTATTAGGAATACAGTGGTCTGTGTCTAGAGACTCTTTCGTTATCAACTGCAAAAAATTTAAAAAAGTAGATCTAGAGAACCCCAACCAGAGAAAGATTTCGAAGAGTGTTTTAAGACGTGTTCTGAGCTTACCTTTATTAGGGTACTTCTGGAACTGTCTTATGGTTGTCTCAAGAATAAGGTGTACTCTTAAGGCTTACCTGACTAACTAAAGTTCTATATCTCTAGTCTGTTACTCTTCTATCTGAGCTTCAGTAGACAGTTAACGGGCCCCAATGCTAATGTCTAACGTATATCTCAATACAAAACAAGAACGGAGTAGAGAGAGAGAAATATACTTTATTATTATATCAGGTAGGTAACTGGTACTGACTAAATAGCCTTCTCTTCTGAGAAGAGGGAAAACAGGTAAACATCCAAAGGAAAGAAAGGAAAAGATATTATTCCCTTTTTATCCAATCAGGGAAGAGTATTTTCAGTCTTAATTTATTTAAATAATAAAGTCTTTCAAATAGTCTTTTCTGGAAGTCAGACTTGACTCCATCTTTCCGGGGTTTTGAGTTTTTTGAAAGTCTCTTGTATTCTCTCTGAAGGATTTTCTTTCTTTTTTGAATGTGTTGCTTTGTATCGGTTCGTCAGCAAGTCGATTCCTAGACATCGGTTGCCCAAAGAGCAAGGAGTGAACATCAACAACCACAAAAGTATCTATTCCATTACCACATCCAGTAGGTAAAGGTCCTTTCGGGTAGGCCCAGTGCTGATGTCTGGAGGCGATCCTGATGTCCGGTGACTTACCTGACTTACCTGGATTGGTTTAAATTGTTGTTGTTAGTTGTTAGATGTTCAGAAAAGTTTTTCTCTATTATAACCTGTGTTAGGTTTCAATGTTCTGTTATACTTAGTATCCCTTCCGGTTGGAAAGAAATTTGAAATCTATATGTTAAGTGTTAAGTATATTATGTTATATGTTTTATGGAATTCAATGGAAAAATTGAGGGTAATTGGGTAGGTTGTCAACACAAGTTGTTGATACGATCGGGAAGTGACATGTGACTTTTTGGTCATGTTGGAATAATACAAATTTTGTTATCGAATATGAACATGTATTAGTAATTTAATTTCTCCGCGAAATCAGAAGTTATTCTGATGCAATCAATTTGAAGTTGAAATGCTTTTGTTCTATCTGTGTTGGAATTTCTTACACTGAGATGGTTTGTTTGGATATTCATGTAACACTTCGTTGTTTTATTTTAATTTTAAACCTTATTTTCTATTCGAATGTTGTGTAGTTAACTAGATTGTCGAAGAATTTAAAGTTTATATCTGTTAAATTGTCATTTGAATGACTCATAGTCTGAATGATGTTATGCGTAAAGCTTATACATAAAGCTATTATGTCTATTGCATTACTCATTGTTTATTAGTTGCATTTTGTTCACACTGTATAGTGTGTATTATTATTTGTTCTACTTTCCGTCAGTTTTGTGTTAAATTACAATTGTTAGTTATTTTATGGAATTTGCTTATTTACAAAATTGCATATAACTAACTATAGGAAATTCTTTGCATATATACATGGACAATCTAGAAATAAGGTTAGGGTCTTAGAAAAAAAATAAAAATTATTTTTGTTTTTTAGATTTTATTAGGTATTAAACATCTAAAAATTAGTACAATGGTACATGACTGTAAATAATACAAATCGTTAATCTGAGGTATGATTAATCAATATAATGATATGAAAGGGTTTTACAAAGTTTTTGAGTACGAAGTATGGGATTACACAAATACATTTAGAATGAAGGGGTAGATTACTGAGTTATGAAAAGATAACTAATTATCGAAAATGAACTTAAATAACCATATATGCAGAGATCATTTTCATGGTTAGTTGTTTATTGTTACTGTTGAAATAGATTTAAACGATCAAGCTGTTACTTGTTACTGTATTGGGATTGTTATAATCTCTCCGTCTGTTCCGGATGGTTTGTCCGTTCTATATAGTGATTATATTCTTTTACAAAGTGGTCATCCTTCGAAAGGAAATATGCAACTAATGTCGTAATATCATGTATTGGGATGTCCGTAATTGATGCTTTGACTGTATTGCATAACTCTTGTTCTAGTTCTGGTATTTTCCGTTCGTTATTGAAATTAATTCTGTTCGTAAAAGCGCGGTTTGCTACACTACCTTCGAGGTGATAGACATGGTATTCCTCGCAAGGTTGTGAAGCTTCGAGAGGTACCATTAGAGGCCGTTCAGGTGTATCTTTCGGTTGAAAGACGTAGTAATTTTTTATTGGGTCAAAGTTTTTAAGTGTGCCCAAAGTTCAAACGATATCCGTAGTTTAAGAAATAGGGCGATGTGAGCTGGTCGTTTATGTGAATGTAGCTTTTCGAAGTATTGTGGTTTTTATCCCGTAAAAAAGTGTAGTATATGAGATTATGGATAAGTTTAGTCTCATGTACTCTGTAATTATTATTTTGTACGTCTTTTGGCGTTGGGTGAAGAAAATTGAAACTCAGTTGAAATATTTGATGTTCATATATATTATATGCAGATAGATCTTGAGAGGCTTTCGCTATTAGTAGATCATAATTACATGTTACTGGTAGCTGGAATTTGTAATCATAGTCGTACAAAAATCTTTCAGTTAGGCTGTAGAATTGTTTGAGTTTAGGATACAATGTCTGGTGGAGCTTGTCTCTCCCCATATTTTTGTACTACGCTTAACTGTGTTCGTATTTTCTGGTGGCAGAGGCGGGAAGTACTCTGACACACGGTCTTTAAGATTGTGTAGGGGTGTCATGAAGAAGTTGTACTCTCGCGAATCGAATGGCATGTTAGCCAATTTCTAAATGACAATAATGGATTGTAATTGCTACTGTGTGGGCTATTAAGTGCTCTAGGATCTTTGTCCTGAAACCAAATGGTTTCCATAACTGTTGCCGTTGGTGTTTGCTCATTTGTTGATTGATGGAAAAATGATTTTTTATTATTTGATCTCGGTGTTACTGCATATGGGAATCTTAGATTGTTCTGCCTGTTATTGGCTGTTTTCGTAAATAATTGTTGTTGAACATGAGTTTGTGTTATCGGGTTTTCTATAACATGGTCAGATGGTGGTGGCGGTCGCATTGGTGGTGGGTAATTTGGAAGTGGGGGTGATGTAAATTTGTACTTGTGCCTTGTTCACTAGTAGTAGTAGTTCTGTTATTATTAAATGATTGTAAATTCCGTCTATCCTCATTTTGTTTTGATTGGTGAAATTTATTTCTAATTTTACGCGCTATTTCCTGTGGAGTTTGGGTAATCTCTGGAGTGTTATCCAATTGTACTCGCATAGTTGTTACTGTTTCATCAGTGTTCCCCATTTGGTCATCTGTTTGAGTTCCACAGTCCGAGGCATTGTCTCTGATTGTACCGGGACTTGATCGTCCGGATCCTGGGCTTAGTTCCCCCTCTTCAACGTCATAGTTGAAGGGTGAATCTACTTTGTATGGTGAATCGTAATCCATACTGGTAGCCATATGCTAAAACTCATGGATGATTACTCTTTGAATAACATAATGGTTACAATTGATATAACGACTGTTATAAAAACTGTTTGTACTTTTATTAGTTATATACCCACTCGTTAGTGGTTACTTTGTTATATGTCTTCATGCATTTTGTTTTCAATAAAGTAAACGTTCTATTATTTAAAATGGAAGGGGGAGTGGGATACAAAACTATTGTTAGTTGTTCCCTAATTCAAATCTGATCTTAAATTTCGTATGTATCAGCCGAATGAGTGTCAAAGTATGTGACTTCATTTGTGTGTGGCTGATCATTTTTGAGTATGTGTAAGCTATGACTGCGGTTATGCATTTTGTTAGCCGTTAATTTTAGTTGTTCAAAATCAATTGGTGGAGGGTTTTGTATATCGAGAAGTTTTGATGTAGGTATTAAATGTTTTTGTTCGTTAGATGTTGATGAAGGTTTCGGAATTTCATACGGTGTTGGTTGATTAATTGGTAATGGTGTTTCATATGGGTGGTTGTTAAATAAAATATTATGTTGTTCGATCTTTGGTGCACTAGGGATAGGTGCTGGTAAACTGTTTCCTAGGCATTGGTATGCCGGAGGTGGTGTGACCAGTTGTGGTAGTATTGTTTGTAGTTTATTCTCTTTTATTGTTTCTAACGGTTTCTAACGGTTCTAACGGTTTTAAATGGTTCTGGTTTATATTTTCTTTCTGGTAATGGTGGTTTCTGTATCTTTGTCGATGATTCCAAAGTTCGTAATCGTAATCCGCTTTCCGTTCTACGAATTGTAGTGTTATAATGTTTATAATTCTCATCAACATAAATTTCTGTTGGTATTTCATTGTTATTATGAGTTGATGTTGTTACTTCTGTTGAATGTCTACGAAAGTTAGGTTTATGTTTTCTTGGTCTGTTATTTAAGTTCCCATAATTGGAATTATTATCATCACTGTCGTTATCTATATCTTCTTCTTGTATTTGAGCTACTAACTGTGTAAGTGTTTATGAGAATATTCCAAAGATTCCGGTTAATAGTATTTTTGTTATGCTCGCTTGTTTTCCAATTGCTTTATGAATAGCAAAAGCGTTATAGATTTTTATAACAAGATTTGTTATGAATAGTATCATGCTAATCATAGCATAAATGATAGCCATTTTCTCTAAGATGAACCATGGCCAATCAAAGATTGTTAAAATTTGTTCTTTTAGCCATGCGCCGTCAAAAATTTCTTTCCAGTTAACACTTGGTTGATCTATTTGGAAGTTATATCCATTGATGTTCAAATCTCGTAGCCATCTTAGTGACTGTTCATAGTTTTTGTATGTTTGTAATAACCCTAATTGTTCGAGTTCTAATAGTTTTAGTGCATTAGCTGATTGTGCTTCTTGTAATGGTTGTTCCCGATCTCTCATGTATTCATGTAGTAGATCTCTTTTTCTTTCTTGCACTAATTGTTCCTTACTATAGATTCCGCTTTCTATTAAACTTGCTTTACTAAACATGTTGTCAAATACTATTTCCTCAAGTGATATAGTGTTTAGTACTATTTTGACTTTAACTGGATACGGTGTTAATCTGTATCTAGCTGCTCCTTCGGTATCTATAGATATGAGTTGATCAAAATTACTATGTGAACACGGTACCTTTTTTGCCCAAAGGTACGTTTGGCGTGTTAATTGATGTACGTATTGTACTCTATTTTTGTATAGAATTGGTATTTTATCGTAACATTCACGTGTTTTTGGTACATAAAGTGGTGATGATTTGTTTGCACATTTGTACATTTTCATGACGTTAACTCCTTCTTGTTTGACAAATATCGACCTATCCCCTGTAAGGATGTATCCTAGAAGTGGTGTGTTCTTTTGTACTTGTGTTAAAATTAGTTGTCGGAGATTCCGAGTTTGTTCACAAATTTGTGAATAAAATTCGATTGCTTGTAGACCGATTCGTGAATATATGTTACTCATATATAAGTCCATTTTCATATGTAGATGTGTGCTTTCATTTACAAAGCCGTAGTAAAATTGTTCATAATCTTCATCTTCGTAGCGTGTGTGTGATGATGTGATTTCTTTTGTTTTTATTTTTATGAATTTTTCATCGTCGAATTTATCTTTCTTTCTTGTGACTTTTTGTCCTGTATGCATATCAAAGCCATATTCGTATATTATGTAAATATCATCGTATTCTGTTTTATGTATTGGTTGGGGTGATCCGCATTCGTGTTCAACTATTGGGTATACCTCAAATCGTGTTGCTATTGAGGCTGTTTTATTTAATTTTATTTTTTCTTGTATATCTGGTTTTTGTACTGTTGTCCATTCTGCATTTGTTTCTACCCAGTATCTGTCTTGGTATTTTACCATGTATACATCAAATCGAATTAGTTCAAATAATTGACAATGTGTTTGTGGTTCCCAAACTATTGTTGCTTTTGTGAAAGGTGTCGGCAGACACTCTCCTTTGTGGAGGTCACATGGTAGTTTTGTTCCCATGTATGATATTTCTTCTGTGTCAAGATTAAGTATTAGTGATACTTCTCTAATTTCTAATGTCCAATCTAGTATGTCTATTCTATTTTGTTTTCTTACTCCGATCAAACAGTTTGATTGTGCGTTTTTATTTCAAAAGGTATCCACGTTGGATTTGTGTAATCATATACTATCCTTCCATATGGTGGTACCATTGGAGTATCTGAGTGAAATTGTGTTCTACCTTGTAGATCTTCAATTCTCTTTTGTAATGGTGGATTAGCTATGTAATTGAATGATATATTGTATCGTGTTGGTTTATTTTTTGTTTTTTTAGTAGTTTAAGTCTGGCGAGTTCGTTACGAACTTCGTCTGGGTCTAATATTTTTGTTCTTTGTGCATCTGATACATAATAGCTAGGTCTGTTTGCTCGAATATAGTGAGTGTGTTGTGAGCACCATTCTACTCGTTCCTTAATTGTTCCTGCAACTGCGTATGCTTTGATTTCTACTGCTTGTGCATTTGATAATAGTTGGACTTCTGTTTTGGTCATGTCTAAATCTAGTGGTTTGAATTTACATGTACTGATTTTGTTTAATTCATAGTACTTTACATTTGTTATTTCTTCTGCATCACAATCATAATGTTCGATAAATATGTCTTGAGGTCCGATTGCTGAACCATTTATATTTTGTCCTGTTAATTCTACATAGTCTTCCTTTGTTTGGCGTTTTTGTCTTTTGTTATTTAGTTGGAATTTTTCCATAATACTATCTGTTAGACGTTCTCTATAGAAATTCCAGTTTCGTGTCCATTTGTCAATAGCTATTTCCCACATTTATTCATAGTCTGAACTTTTTCTATATTCTTCTAGTTCTTTACTGTTGTCAGTGTATATGAATAAGTTTGAGTTTGTTTTGAATTTGGTTGTGTTACTAGATATATGATCCTCCAATTTGTTGAAAGCTCCTTGTGTTGTAGTGTGTGACATATTTTTTTTTGTTTTGTTTTTATTTTGAAAATTCTGGATTTGTTTTTCCATTCGTTCATTGATACGGTTCCTAATTTGTTCTTTGATTCTATTTCGTAATTTATGTTGTGATTGTATTTTTGTTTCAATCTTCATATAAATAAATAGTGTTATTAATAATAATATTAGTATTATGGATTTTAGCTGAAACGGCATGTAAAGGATAAGCCTGTGTGAGGCTTATAAAATGTTGCAAAACCTAAAGTTTGTTTTGTATATCTGTCGAATTTATAAATAAAATCAATGCAGATGAACGGTGCTGGTGTTGTTGTAGTTACTATAGAAGGTCTTGTTGCATGGAATGGGTGATTGAATATAGTGTTGTATTTGTTCGTTGCATTAAACTTTAGCTCGAAAGATGGTGTTGCTAAAACTTCAAGTGCTGTGTTTCGTTGGCGATGTGTGAGATTTAAAGTATTTGTAAGTCTATTTCTTGACCAATTGGTAAGGGTATCTCCAAGGTTGGGAGGTCCGTATAACGGTGGAGGTGGATTCCAAGTTTTGTGATCTAATGCAAAAAGATATGTATGTTCATTAGTTCTACTTAAAGTAGGTGGATTCGGATTTAGTACTGGTTTTGCTCGAGTTCTACCCGGATGGCTTGATGCTAACCTTAATTCCGGTATAAATGATGCTGGTGAAAGTGTTGTATTTCGTGGTGGTTGTAATGAATTTGTTAGTTCTACTCGTGGTACACTTATTGATGTGTTAGAAGATGACGGTTGATTTGATCTTTGTGGTGTTGTATATGTACTTGCTGTTTGTTGTGGAGAAGTTGCTGACCAAAGTGAGCTATGTGGTGAATGTACTGGTTGTATGCGAAAATGGTCTTGCACAAAATTGAAATCTTGTCTTTGTTGAAATGTGGGCGGTAAGAAAGGATTTGCTCTTAATTCAGATGATGTAGGTGTTGGGATAGTATTATCACTTGAGTGATCGCTTGGTGAACTTATATTAAAATTATGGAGTGTTGGTGTTCGGGTTGGTGTTCCGGTTGGTGTTCCGGTTCGACTAGGTGGTTCTGATTGTCCGGTTTCTATAGGTCTTATTATGTTAGATTCTATATCAGTGGAGCCGTACGAGACTAATATTGAGTCTTGTGTTGGAAATGATAGTGAAGCTCTACGTCGTCCGCGTAGTAGATGTCTAGTTTCTGTTCTATCACGCCGTACTGTATACGGGTTTTCGTTTCCAGGTTCTGTATCGTCTACTTCTGGTGATGTCGGTATTTTTGTTAGATCTGTTACTTCGTTATGATGTGGTTGTTCTTGAGTATTGTTACAATTACTGTTATTACTTAATGACTCAATTTTGACTCCGGAACCTGGTCCGTTTGGTGGGATATGAATATATGGAGGTGCTATGATTATCAGTGGTGTCAATTCTTGTTCTGGTTGATGTGTTTGTGCTCCTAAGTTTGATATCCAAATTTCGTTATTTTGGGGTCTTAAGTTTAACTGATAGATTACAACGTTTCCGTGAAATGGTGATTCTTCAGGAAATCCGATTTGTAGGTAGAACTTTTGTGAGTGTAGTGTGTAGTATATAGATTCTTCAATGTCGGGGTTTGGATCAATTTTTATGGGTGTACAAAGTAATCTATTAGTCCTAAACACATTCGTACTAAAAAATATACTATTATTGCAATTTTAATGAATTTAAATATTTCCAGTTCTACTATATCGATATCTGTTTTACATATATGATAAATATCAGAATGAGCGTTTTGCATTTACCTATTGTATCGGTGGGCTTGCATATACCACTCTACGATATCTGATTACTTCGTTTATTGTTACTATAGCTAAGTACGTGGATATAACTACTATGCAAGGTACCAAAAATATAGTGAGGAAGAATATTATTTTAGATAGTATTAAATAGATTGCTACTAATGTGTCTGGGAAATCAATTGTTGAAGCTGGTTTATCGTGTGAATGTTTGTATGTTGTTGTTATTTGATGTTTGTTTTACTTTGGAATTTGTTAATGCTTCACTGAAAAGTGACAGTTATTTGTTGTAGTAACTGACACTAAACTGTGTCGCACTGTTTAATAATTTATTTCAATATAGTGGTATACTACAATAACAATGATTGGTATCATGTTATTCTTTTAGTTTATCGTCTAATAGTTCGACAGCTTCTTTTTTGCAGACTACTAAGAAAACTGTGTTTAGTTTATTGATATCAACACATCGATCTGTGTGTATTTGTTTTTTCAATGTTTCGAATTCTGTAATGGTTTCGTTGCAGAGCGTTATGTCTTTTAATAATTCAAAGTGCTTTTCTCCCCAAAAAAGTTTTACTTCTTGTCCGGTTTCAGTTGTTCCTTCAATAATAATTAAACAATTTTTGTTTGATTTTTTACAGTCTGAAACTCTGATATTATCGTTATTGAAGTGTTTATGATTACCAAAAGGAAAATCGAGCTGAACAAAATTGTCTCTTCGTACTTGTATTTTTATGAACAGTTGATTTCTGTTTAATTATTGCATAAATTCTGATACACTGAGCATTGGTGGTTTTTCATCACAATGATGACTATAGTGGTGAATTAGCCTTTCTGAAAAGAAGTTAAAGTATTTCACGTTACCTGGTATTGCTGGATTGTTTTCTGATGGAATGATGGTAAAATTGTTTATTAGGAAGAGGCAATGCAATATTTCGTCCATTTTGCTTTTCGAGTTTTCAAATAGATTTACTATATCTGAGATAGGTTTTGAGAGCTTATTTTCGATTTGAAAAGTTACAAAATAGAAGAAGTTTTATTTACTAAGAGTGTTGAAATGAGAACTCAGAATGAAGTTATCTGAATTTTCTAACTGTTATTTTAGTCTTCAGCTTAGCTGAAATTTTCATATTTTTTTTTCGAGTTATTCAGTGGTTGTGACTTGTACGAGACAAAATCGGAGTTGTGATTTTTACTTTCTTGTTTCTCGCTCTCTACAATGTTTCTGACATTTACATATCTTGCGTTTTTAATTTTTTGGGTTTTTAAGCTGTCAATTTTAATAAATACGGGGTCTAATTAGATTGTTGGGTTCCTAGTTCTTGAATTAAAGTTTCTTATGGCATTTTCCGGACCTTTTGTTCTCAAGATGTTGTTTTTCGTTGTAATTGGTGTATTGGTATGTAATTGGTGTATTTGATGGTTAGTTGACGTACTTCCATCATGGTATGTTATGCTAAGTAGTCTGATGTTGGTGCCAATTTTACCATTGTCTTTTGTTTTGAGGTAGGTTGTTTGATCATTGGTATGGCTGGTGGCGCCAACTTATACCAAGTAATTTGGTGCAAAAAGTCTAATTACTAAACTTGTGTTACTAATAATTGGATACGTTGTTGCAGTCTTTGCAACTTTGCAACTTTTAAATGTTAATTGGTAGTTTGGTACGAATTGCTTTGTTGGAGAAGCTTTGACGTAAGAGAAGTTTTGACGCAATTGAAATGTGTATTTCCACTACTAATGATCTTGGTAAGATCTGTCTTGTTAATCACCATTTTGTTCATGGTGCTGTAAAATGTTAATTAGCTTGACATTTACTTTTTGTTACTAATTGCGTCTGCAAAGAGACAGTGTGTCTCTGTAAATTGTTTAACATCCTATCATCCCCTCATGGATGTTGTCAATTTGTTATTTTTTTCCGTTAATGGGGTCCTTATTGGGTTTTAGTTATTGTTTATGTTACTAATGAGATGTACTAATGATGTCGTATAACGTCCGTTTCTTTACTAATGATGTCTATGATATTTGTTAGATAACGTCCGTAAGTTCACTAATGAGATGTATGACGTCCGTATTCGGTATGACGTGTATATGTATGACGTATTCGGTTCTGTGCGATAGAGGTGTGCAGTAGATTAACTGTTCATAATATCGAAGGTCTATTGGCCGAATGTTCATGTGTAATGTCTATTGGCCGAATGTCTGATGGCCGAATGCCTACATGTGTGTAAGGTACGGGTGTGTCGAGAACGTGAATGGATATAGTGTTCTTTTATGTGAATTGATATATATTCAAAGATAACGAGTATTTATGAATGTAAACGCTTATTTGTGTGTTTTAGATCTGGTTGTTGGAGATTACTGGATGCGTTGCGTTATTGTTGGAAAGGAAGTTATTCCATTTATTACACATTACAGGATGTTATTATCAGAGGATGTTATTCTGTTATTCGTTCAACCGATACGTTATTATATTTGTTAGTAGTGGTATATTCTTTTTTATCTATTTGTACTCATTATTTTTAGCTTCCGTTTTTATTGCTATTACAACCGTTTTATTAATTATTGTTTTGTTACTTTTACGTTTTTTCGTTTACTTCTGAGTCATCATTATTGTGTACTTATTCCTTATTATTGTTTAGTCCCTATTTTACGTGTTCTTGAATGTCAGCGTCTTTAAAATATCTAATCCATTCCGTGAGGTGGATAGATCCTCAATCCTGTTAGAAAGGATTTGATTATTTGTTTTTTGATTACTTGTATCTTTTGTTCTTTGTTTATTGTTTAACATTTACGATCTCGAAACGTATATTCCAGTTTTAAGCTTCGGAACATAAAATAATTTTTTATTCTTGTTTCTTTGATTCTTGTTACTTGATTTTGTTTATATGAGAAATTACCCTTTGTGACATTCATAGTTAAGGTTCCAAGGGCTACTATCAAAAACCTATTTGTATTAGTATATCTTTTATGGAGGTGTTGAATTTGTTACTTGATTCTTTGTTATTTGAACATTTGTTATTTATTTTGCCAATGGTAATGGATGCTGTTATCAATTGGATGCTTTTGTCAATTACTATGTCTGATGGAGAGTTCGAATGAAGGTTGTATATGGATGTTAGTCGGAGACGAGAAGATATTTTGGTCAGTAATGTTTACAGCGGTTATTCAAACTTTCAGTGTGCATGGCTGTTAAATCCCTTTTTGTTTTTATATTTTGTTGCTTTTATCAATTTCTCACTATAAGGTGTTAAGCTATATGGTGGTAGATATTCCTTAAAGATATTCATGAAATGTTAATATCCGTGTTGTTTTTTCATAACTAATTCACAAAATGGGTTGTTATATCTCCGGGTATGATCCAATGTTTTAGAAAAGGTATAATTGGTTAGTGGTTAGGTGAATGATAACACCTTGTAGTAGTTTTATTCTTTTTATGTTGTAATCATGTTTGTTGTTTATAATCTGTTCCTGTTTTAATATAAATATCATTTTGTTTTATGTTTTTACTGTTCCTGGGGTTTTGCACACAAGGTTAGGGTTAGGAATGTGTGCTCGTAGAAATACTGAATGTACATAGGAACGTACGTAGGAACGTACATAGGAACGTACATAGGAATATTGTAATGGTTGTAATCCGATAAATTTTAGAATTATTCGTAGGTATTAATTAGATGTTATGAAGATGGGTGTTAAAAATAGTTAGTATAAATAATATCGAGACATTAAGTGATTACGAAATTTAATTTGTAGCTGTACTACTGATAGCTGTATTTACGGATTATCAGTAAAAGACTTTTGGTATGATCGGTCAAGTGAAATGAAAATTTTATACATTTATAATTTTGAAGTATTTGGGGATTGAAGTATGTGCGGATTATTATACGTAGGTTAGCGAAAGTGTTAAAGTTGAAACCACAATCTATAGTGGATTGTTGTAAGAATTATATGTATGTTGTCAATGTCAAATGTTACAAATACACTGAATATCGTTGTATTTATACGAGGTATTAGGATTAGTATTATTATTATCACTATTATTATTAATTTGATTATTATTATTATTATTATTATAAATATTATTTATTATTGTTCTTGTTTATTGTGTTAATGTTATTTTCTTCTTACGAAGATTGTAGTTATGAGTTTGTTTAATCTCATCTTGTGTTATCTGTTTCTTGGCTGATGTTCGTATAGTAGGTTGTTTTAATATTGGAATTTCGTTTGTTAGTAAGTAGTTTTGTAATTCTAGTTTAATGTGTCTTTTTTTCGGGTAATACGGTACTATGTGATTTCTGTGTATTGTTATATATTCTTTATTGTTGTCTTTCAATATGTATGTTGTTTCTGTAGGTTTGTCAATAATAAGATAAGGTCCTGTCTTTAGTGGTAGTAATTTTTTAGATACGCCGTCAATCTGTTGTTGGTTTGTTATTAATACAAAGGTATTTTTCTCCAGAGGATTTGCTGTTCTGAATCGTACGTTCATTTCATCTGTTAACTTTTTCCTGTTCTGTAAAATTCTTGTTATTGTTCGATATGTGTCGTTATAATGTTTTTATTTTTCGAGGAACCATTTTGCAAATGCTCCTTTTTGTAATTTTGCTATTTTTGGGTGACTAAATTGTTTTTCTAAACGTGTTTGTGCCGGTTGTGTGTTACATGCACTTGTTTCCGTTGGGTTGCAATTTCCCATTTCGTCTGTTGTTGTTCCAAGTTTAAATTTTGTTGGTTTTCTTGGCTTTTGGTTGAAAACAACTTCATAAGGTGACATACCTAATCGTGTTTGATATTGTGTATTGTACGCATATGGAAAAAACTTTGCTTTTCTTGACCAATTTTGGTATTTCCCTTCTAATAAAGTTCTGATAAATTGTCCGATTATTCTGTTTGTTCATTCTACTAGTCCGCTTGTCCAAGGTGCATATGTTGTACTTGGTTTAAACTTGATTTCAAAATAGTTACATAAATGTGTTAATTCTGTATTAATGTATTCCGATCCGTTATCGGAACGAATTTCTTCTGGTAATCCAAATTTCATAAGCCAATGTTCAAATAATGCTGTGCATGCATAATGTGCATTATTTTTGGGTGCACACAGTATTGTTACATAGTGTGAAAATGCGTCTACTATCACAAAGATAAAATTGTTTCCTTCTGATGTTGGGTGGATTGGTCCTTTTGTATCTATCATAATCATTTCGTTAAAATATGATTTTGTCGGTGCTAATTGTTCCTGTTTACTTTTTGTTTTAGTGTTCGCGAAAACTTTGTTCGTTTGGCATTTGATGCAATCTGCCCTTAAGATTTTTATCCAGGTTGTTAAGTTTGGAAAATAATATTTCTCCATTATGTTTCTTTTTGTTTTTTCAAGTCCTGTATGACCTACTGTTTCTGTACAATGGTTTTCGTAGAAAACACATAATAATAATGTTAGTGGTAGACATATTCGTTGTATTGTATTTTTGTGAATTCGAATTATATTTTTAATGACTCCAGTTTGTTCATCAATTATTATTGATTTAAATTTTCGATAATATGCGAATAGTCCTTTGTTTCCACGTATGTCCAATGTTACTGAATGTGTATTGTTGTGTTTTTTCCACATATTTTCTTTGCGAAGTACTGGATCTATTATTTGTGTTTCTCTGATCAGATCTTCTGTTATTTTCGTTTTTTCATCATAGAAAATGTCTGTTATTTTTGCGTTATCGTAATTATATTCTTGTTTAATATTGTTTATGAGTCTAAGGTAGTCATCGTCATGATGAACTGTGTATGGTCCTTTTTGGTTTCTAACAATGATAAGATCGTCTTTCTCTACGATTGGTGATTGCCAATTTTTCTTTTTGGTTTGTATTTCGGTATTAAATTTGTTTTTGTTTCTTTGTTATATTTCTCGTATGAGATTGGATGATATTCAATTTTATCAATATTTATTTCAAAATAATTGTTATGTATGTTAGCTAAAACTGGGTAGTTTGTTTTTTCTTTATTGTCTTCATCTGTGTTGTTACATATGCTGTACTTGCATTCTAAGCTGTTAGCAAATGGTGTTTTTGCTAAGAAGAATTTTATGTTTTCCGGTATTTCTACTGTTATATCGCGTGTTTTAGTAAAGTGTTCTTCATCTATTTTTCTGCTGAGAAGGTCTGGTAGAGCTAGGTTTTTCCCTTCCGTCCAAATAATGTGTAAATTTGGAAATTTCATCAGTAATATCTTTTCCTTTCTTTCCTTTGGATGTTTACCTGTTTTCCCTCTTCTCAGAAGAGAAGGCTATTTAGTCATTACCAGTTACTACCTGATATAATAATAAAGTATATTTCTCTCTCTCTACTCCGCTCTTGTTTTGTATTGAGATATACGTTAGACATTAGCATTGGGGCCCGTGCACTGTCTACTGAAGCTCAGATAGAAGAGTAACAGACTAGATATATAGAACTTTAGTTAGTCAGGTAAGCCTTAAGAGTACACCTTATTCTTGAGACAACCATAAGACAGTTCCAGAAGTACCCTAATAAAGGTAAGCTCAGAACACGTCTTATCTGGTGCAACCAGTGCTGAACTAAATTGGGAAAACAACTCTTAATAAACTAATAACAAAATTATTGTTGGTAAACATAACGCATATAAAGAAAAGAACATTAAGATGGCTTACAACTACGATGAACAAACAAGTACTAACAATTTCTTAATACCATTTACAATTGCTAGCGATTGCCCACAAGAAAACCGTGAAATTATATACAGAATAATAACAAACTTGAAGAATAATCTCTTCAAAGAAACAAAACATGTACAACAGATTAATATAAATAGAAACCATCTAGTACATTACCTACCAGTAATACTACTGGATAGAGATCAAGATAACAAACCTTACACATCTACACTAACAGACGAAAAAGGAAATAAAAAGATATTTTTTAATTTCCAAAATGAGGCAATACTATCGGATATGCGTAAAAATAAAAAGACATGAGGAATTACAAGATAAAACAAAACTGACAGCAATAACATCTACAACTTATGAAACACTAAGGAATACAGCCGGATACCTACACGAACATCGTCAACAAATACAGTCAGTAAACGATAGATTACGACTAGACATAAAAAATTATAACAATTGGCTAACAAAAATAATTGAATTAAAACCAGATTTGAAAACATCAACATTAGATATAATAAAAATAGTATCTGAGTTTACATTCCTATTTTGGTTAGACAACTTCGAACACATTAATGAAAAACGAATTCAATTCTGAGAAACATTTCCCGAGGAAATCAGTTATTTATGTAACGACCTACAAAACATTTGGAATAGCGAACACTATTCAGAACATTTTGAAAGCACATTAAAAGTATGCTCAGATAGCATAAATTTCATTGAAGGATTACAAAGTCATGTAAAAATCACGGATCAAGGCCAGGCAGGATCTTCTTCATTTAACTTATCAAGTAGTCTAACATCGACATCGACACCGAAAGATATTCAAACAAATAATAACTTACAATCAAAACAAAAATCAACAATAAAACCTGATAAACTATTAACATCGAATTTATTTGGAAATCAACAAAATATAGTAGATGACATAGATATCTCAGACTCAGAAGGAAGAGAGATAAGATTTGAAAACCAATTACCACCATCAGTGAACCAAAATGTTTGACGGAAATATCCAACGAGAGATAATCACAATAGAAATAATACATATATTAGTTCTCTGAATGATAACCAGGAACAACAGGAACAATATTGGGGACAACAAGCAAACAATTACATGGAACTAAAAGATGAAATAACAGCCACAGTAACAAACCACACAAATAAACTAATGGATAATCTAGAAATGAAATATCAACAAATGAACAGAAAAATAGAAAAACGACAAGACGAAGCCCTCGAAATGGTATTCGATAGACTAGACAAAACTCTAGAAAACTTTCAAAGACAAAATAATTTCAGAACAGAAACCGAAAACATACAGAACAATAGAAACATAGATAATAATAATATGCATCATAACAATAACCAAAATAACAGACAACAAGAAAATCGTACTAGAAGAACAAATTCTATTACAACAGAAGAAAGAGAAACAACTGTAACAGAACCTCCTTTACCATTCTATAAACAATTAACATCAATGAGTATTATTGAAGAACCACAAATAGATCAAAACATTAGTAGTGGTTCAGTACATACAACAATCAGACCATTCGATGGTACAGACCCAGCATACACTGTTGAAGAATACTTAAATAGTATAGTTGCAGCAATGATATTCAGCAGCGGCATAGAACCAGTAAACAAACCTGGACATCACCAATGGAAAGTTAGAAGAGCAGCTTTAATATTACATACATTACAAGGACCAGCACAAAAATGGTATTCAACACTACCGAGTGAAACAAAACTCGATTGGGAAACATTTTGTAAAGAATTCTCAGATATGTTCCACTCGGAAAAGTCAAAACAACCAGCGAAAATAGTATTACAACAATTGCAAAAACACATAAACGAATCATTAAGATCACTTGCATTAGGAATAGAAACACTAGTAAAAACAGCATATTCACTATATACAGAAGATTATAGAAACAGTGTAATGAATCAAACATTCATTAGATGTTTAGACAACGAACTAAAAACAGCAGCGTTGAAAAAACATGCGAATCATAAACAAACGCCAAGGGAACCAGAGATGCCATTCAAAACATTAGTAGACAAAATAGACCAAATGGATTTAACAAGAACAATAACAAATAATCACAAAAGATTGTGTGAAGTCAATCAAAGTACAAGCAATATCAATGAAGATATAAAGCAAATGAGTACAGCTTGTAGCAATATCCACGAACTTATTCAAAATGACCTAGAACAATTTGAAGGAACAATATGTAACGCTCTTAACGGAATTAATAATACATATGACAAAAAGAATTTTAAAGGAAGACCGAAATTTTCATTATTCTGTAGTTATTGCAGTTCACATGGACGTACTAAAGGTAGTCCATCAGAATCCTCTTCATCTGATGATTCTGATGTGTATTCATATTCATCAATGCCAGGTGGGTCATCATTTTGTTTGTCTGATTCTACGTTATTTAATCTGTTTTTGTTATTATTATAATTATTGTTACTGTTATATCTGTTTCCACCATTGCGTCGTTCTTTATTATAATGTCCGTAATTGTCATTTTGTGATTAATTTCTGCTGTTATCCTTGTTATTATTGTTTGGGTAATGTCTGTTGTTACTATTAGAACAATGTCTATATTTGTCGTTTCTACTAGAATCTCTGCTGTTGTATCTTTGTCTATTATTGCTATTATAACTATTATTTTTGTTATATGGTGACTGTTGTCTTGAATTGTTTCTGTCAGTATATCTTGAACTTGATCTACTATTGTTGTGTCTATTATAGTTATAATTTCTATTGTAACTATTACTTCTGTTTCTACTGTAATTATTTCTGTTATAGCTGGTACTTCTGTTATTGTAGTTGTTTGATCTCCGATATTCTTGATAATTTCTATTATCTCTAGGATTTGTGTTATTATTATTATTATAGTTATTTCTTGATTGTGATCTATATGGTGTTCTACTTCGTGAATTGTTATATATTGGTGACGTTGATGGTAGTTGTCTTCCGTTAATGTTGTTTGAATCAATTCTTCTGTTTGGTAAGTTTTGGTTATTTCTCATATGACTATAGAATGACTTTTCTGTTGGTCGTGCTATGCTTTCACGACGTGGTCTTTTAAAGCATCTACCTTTAGTATGTCCATGTGAACTGCAATAACTACAGAATAATGCAAATTTCGGTCTTCCTTTAAAATTCTTTTTGTCATATGTATTTTTAATTCCGTTAAGAACGTTACATATTGTTCCTTCAAATTGTTCTAGGTCATTTTGATTAAGTTCGTTGATATTGCTACAAGCTATACTCATTTGTTTTATATCTTCATTGATATTGCTTGTACTTTGATTGACTTCGTACAATCTTTTGTGATTATTTGTTATTGTTCATGTTAAATCCATTTGGTCTATTTTGTCTACTAATGTTTTGAATGGCATCTCTGGTTCCCTTGGCGTTTGTTCATGATTCGCATGTTTTTTCAACACTGCTGTTTCTAGTTCGATGTCTAAACATCTAATGAATGTTTGATTCAGTACACTGTTTCTATAATCTTCTGTATATAGTGAATATGCTGTTTTTAATAGTGTTTCTATTCTTAATGCAAGTGATCTTAATGATTCGTTTGTGTGCTTTTGTAGTTGTTGTAATACTATTTTCGCTTGTTGTTTTGACTTTTCCGAGTCGAACATATCTGAGAATTCTTTACAAAATGTTTCCCAATCGAGTTTGTTTCACTCGGTAGTGTTGAATACCATTTTTGTGCTGGTCCTTGTAATGTATGTAATATTAAAGCTGCTCTTTTAACTTTCCATTGGTGATGTCCAGTTTTGTTTACTGGTTCTATGCCGCTGCTGAATATCATTGCTGCAACTATACTATTTAATTATTCTACAACAGTGTATGCTGGGTCTGTACCATCGAATGGTCTGATTGTTGTAGGTACTGAACCACTACTAATGTTTTGTTCTATTTGTGGTTCTTCATTAATACTCATTGATGTTAATTGTTTATAGAATGGTAAAGGAGGTTCTGTTACAGTTGTTTCTCTTTCTTCTTTTGTAATAAATTTTGTTCTTCTAGTACGATTTTCTTGTTGTCTGTTATTTTGGTTATTGTTATGATGCATATTATTATTATCTATGTTTCTATGGTTCTGTATGTTTTCGGTTTCTGTTCTGAAATTCTTTTGTCTTTGAAAGTTTTCTAGAGTTTTGTCTAGTCTATCGAATACCATTTCGAGCGCTTCGTCTTGTCGTTTTTCCATTTTTCTGTTCATTTGTTGATATTTCATTTCTAGATTATCTATTAGTTTATTTGTGTGGTTTGTTACTGTGGCTGTTATTTCATCTTTTAGTTCCATGTAATTGTTTGTACTTTGATTGACTTCGTACAATCTTTTGTGATTATTTGTTATTGTTCATGTTAAATCCATTTGGTCTATTTTGTCTACTATTGTTTTGAATGGCATCTCTGGTTCCCTTGGCGTTTGTTCATGATTCGCATGTTTTTTCAACACTGCTGTTTCTAGTTCGTTGTCTAAACATCTAATGAATGTTTGATTCATTACACTGTTTCTATAATCTTCTGTATATAGTGAATATGCTGTTTTTACTAGTGTTTCTATTCTTAATGCAAGTGATCTTAATGATTCGTTTGTGTGCTTTTGTAGTTGTTGTAATACTATTTTCGCTTGTTGTTTTGACTTTTCCGAGTCGAACATATCTGAGAATTCTTTACAAAATGTTTCCCAATCGAGTTTTGTTTCACTCGGTAGTGTTGAATACCATTTTTGTGCTGGTCCTTGTAATGTATGTAATATTAAAGCTGCTCTTTTAACTTTCCATTGGTGATGTCCAGGTTTGTTTACTGGTTCTATGCCGCTGCTGAATATCATTGCTGCAACTATACTATTTAAGTTTTCTTCAACAGTGTATGCTGGGTCTGTACCATCGAATGGTCTGATTGTTGTAGGTACTGAACCACTACTAATGTTTTGTTCTATTTGTGGTTCTTCATTAAAACTCATTGATGTTAATTGTTTATAGAATGGTAAAGGAGGTTCTGTTACAGTTGTTTCTCTTTCTTCTTTTGTAATAAAATTTGTTCTTCTAGTACGATTTTCTTGTTGTCTGTTATTTTGGTTATTGTTATGATGCATATTATTATTATCTATGTTTCTATTGTTCTGTATGTTTTCGGTTTCTGTTCTGAAAATCTTTTGTCTTTGAAAGTTTTCTAGAGTTTTGTCTAGTCTATCGAATACCATTTCGAGGGCTTCGTGTTGTCGTTTTTCCATTTTTCTGTTCATTTGTTGATATTTCATTTCTAGATTATCTATTAGTTTATTTGTGTGGTTTGTTACTGTGGCTGTTATTTCATCTTTTAGTTCCATGTAATTGTTTGCTTGTTGTCCCCACTATTGTTCGTGTTGTTCCTGGTTATCATTCAGAGAACTAATATATGTATTATTTCTATTGTGATTATCTCTCGTTGGATATTTCCGTCGAACATTTTGGTTCACTGATGGTGGTAATTGGTTTTCACATCTTATCTCTCTTCCCTCTGAGTCTGAGATAGCTATGTCATCTACTATATTTTGTTGATTTCCAAATAAATTCGATGTTAATAGTTTATCAGGTTTTATTGTTGATTTTTGTTTTGATTGTAAGTTATTATTTGTTTGAATATATTTCGGTGTTTGAGTCAAATATGACTTCCAGAAAGAACTGTTTGAAAGACTTTATTATTTAAATAAATAAAGACTGAAAATATTCTTCCCTGATTGGATAAAAAAGGGAATAATATCTTTTCCTTTTTATCCTTTAGATGTTTACCCATTTACCCCTCTTCTTAGAAGAGAAAGTTATTTAGTCAGTACCAGTTAACCACCTGATATAATAATAAAGTATATTTCTCTCTCTCTACTCCGCTCTTGTTTTGTATTGAGATATACGTTAGACTTTAGCATTGGGACCCGTGCACTGTCTACTGAAGCTCAGATAGAAGAGTAACAGACTAGAGATATAGAACTTTAGTTAGTCAGGTAAGCCTTAAGAGTACACCTTACTCTTGAGACAACCATAAGACAGTTCCGGAAGTAGCCTAATAAAGGTAAACTCAGAACACGTCTTATCTGGTGCTACCAGTGCTGAACTAAATTGGGTAAACAAACAGAAAAAACATCGAAAGAATAACAAAAGTATTGTTGGTAAACATAACAAATAAAAGGAACATTAAAATGGCTTACAAATACAATGAACAAACATATACTAGCAATTTCTTAATACCATTTACAATTGCTAACGATTGTCCACAAGAGAATCGTGAAATTATCTACAGAATAATAATAAACTTGAAAAACAATCTATTTAAAGGAACAAAACATATACAACAAATTAACATACATAGAAACCATCTAGTACATTACCTACCAGTAATACTACTGGATAGAGATCAACATAACAAACACTACGCATTTACACTAACAGATGAAAAAGGAGATAAAAAGATATTTTTTAATTTCCAAAATGAAACGTCACTATCGGATATGTTTAAAATATTCTTGAAAAGACATGAGGAATCACAAGATAAAACAAAATTGACAGCTATAACATCCACTACGTACGAGACACTAAGGAATACAGCCGAGTACCTGAACGAACATCGTCAACAAATACAGTCAGTGAACGACAAATTAAGATTCGATATAAAAAATTATAACAATTGGCTAACAAAAATAATTGAATTAAAATCAGACTTCAAAACAACAACATTAGATATAATAAAAATAGTATCTGAATTCACATTCCTATTTTGGTTAGATAACTTCGGACACATTAATGAAAAACGAGTCCAATTCGGAGAAACATTTCCAGAGGAAATTAGTCATCTATGTGACGAACTACAAAACATTTGGAATGGCAAACACTTTTCAGAAAATTTTGAAAGCACATTAAAAATATGCTCCGATAGCATAAACCTCATTGAAGGCTTACAAAGTCATGTAAAAATCACGGATCGAAGTCAAACAGGATCTTCTTCATTTAACTTATCAAGAAGCCTAACATCGACATCAACACCTAAAGACATTCAAACAAATAATAACTTACAAACAAAACAAAAATCAACACTTAAACCTGATAAACAATTAACATCGAATTTATTTGGAAATCAACAAAATATAGACGAAGATATAGATATCTCAGATTCCGAAGACAGGGAGATAAGATTTGAAACTAAATTACCACCATCAGTGAACCAAAATGCTCGACGGAAATATCCAATGAAAGATAATAGAAGCAATACCTATATTTGTTCTCTAAATGACAACCAAGAGTATCACGAACAATATTGGAGACAACAAACAAATAATTACATGGAACTAAAAAATGAAATTACAGCTACAGTAACAAATCACACAAATAAACTAATGGATGATCTGGAAATGAAATATCAGCAGATGAATAAAAGAATGGAAAAAAGACAAGAAGAAGCACTAGAAATGGTATTCAACAGACTAGATAAAACTCTAGATAACATAAATAGACAAACAAACTTCAGAACAGAAAATGAACAATTATTCAATCACAGAAATATAGACAATGTTGCGAACGAAAATGTACAAAATAATAATAGACAATTCAATCGACAACAAGAAAATCGGAATAGAAGAACCAATTCTATCACAACAGAAGAAAGAGAAACAACAGTAGTAGATCCTCCTCTACCCTTTTATAAACAATTAACATCAATGAGTATAAACGAAGAACCTCAAATAGAACAAAGCATCAGCAGTGGTTTAGTACCAACAACAATAAGACCTTTCGATTGTACAGACCCAGCTTATACTGTTGAAGAAAACTTAAACAGTATAGTTGCAGCTATGATATTTAGCAGCGGAATAGAACCAGTAAACAAACCTGGACATCATCAATGGAAAGTAAAAAGAGCAGCCTTAATATTACATACACTACAAGGACCTGCACAAAAATGGTATTCAACACTTCCAAGCGAAACAAAATTAGATTGGGAAACATTTTGCAAAGAGTTCTCAGATATGTTCGATTCTGAAAAGTCAAAACATCAAGTAAAAATAATATTACAACAACTACAAAAGCATACAAACGAATCACTAAGATCATTAGCACTGAGAATAGAAACTCTCGTGAAAACTGCATATTCATTATACACAGAAGATTACAGAAATAGTGCAATGAACCAAATATTTATTAGATGTTTAGATAACGAACTAAAAACAGCAGCATTAAAAAAGCATGCGAATCATAAACAAACGCCAAGAGAACCGGAAATGCCATTCAAAGCATTGATAGAAAAAATAGACCAGATGGATCTAACAAGAACTATAACAAATAATCACAAACGACTATATGAAGTTAATCAGAGTACAAGTAATATGAATGACGATCTAAAACAATTGAATATAGCCTGTAACAATATCAACGAACTTAACCAAAGCGATCTAGAACAATTTGAAGGAACAATATGTAACGTACTTAGCGGAATTAATAATACATATGACAAAAAGAATTTCAAAGGTAGACCAAAATTTGCATTGTTTTGTAGCTATTGCAGCTCACACGGACATACTAAAGGTAGATGCTTCAAAAGATAACATAAATAGACAAACAAACTTCAGAACAGAAAATGAACAATTATTCAATCACAGAAATATAGACAATGTTGCGAACGAAAATGTACAAATTAATAATAGACAATACAATCGACAACAAGAAAATCGGAATAGAAGAACCAATTCTATCACAACAGAAGAAAGAGAAACAACAGTAGTAGATCCTCCTCTACCCTTTTATAAACAATTAACACCAATGAGTATAAACGAAGAACCTCAAATAGAACAAAGCATCAGCAGTGGTTCAGTACCAACAACAATAAGACCCTTCGATGGTACAGACCCAGCTTATACTGTTGAAGAAAACTTAAACAGTATAGTTGCAGCTATGATATTTAGCAGCGGAATAGAACCAGTAAACAAACCTGGACATCATCAATGGAAAGTAAAAAGAGCAGCCTTAATATTACATACACTACAAGGACCTGCACAAAAATGGTATTCAACACTTCCAAGCGAAACAAAATTAGATTGGGAAACTTTTTGCAAAGAGTTCTCAGATATGTTCGATTCTGAAAAGTCAAAACAACAAGCAAAAATAATATTACAACAACTACAAAAGCATACAAACGAATCACTAAGATCATTAGCACTGAGAATAGAAACTCTCGTGAAAACTGCATATTCATTATACACAGAAGATTACAGAAATAGTGTAATGAACCAAACATTTCTTAGATGTTTAGATAACGAACTAAAAACAGCAGCATTAAAAAAGCATGCGAATCATAAACAAACGCCAAGAGAACCGGAAATGCCATTCAAAGCATTGGTAGAAAAAATAGACCAGATGGATCTAACAAGAACTATAACAAATAATCACAAACGACTATATGAAGTTAATCAGAGTACAAGTAATATGAATGACGATCTAAAACAAATGAATATAGCCTGTAACAATATCAACGAACTTAACCAAAGCGATCTAGAACAATTTGAAGGAACAATATGTAACGTCCTTAACGGAATTAATAATACGTATGACAAAAAGAATTTCAAAGGTAGACCAAAATTTGCATTGTTTTGTAGCTATTGCAGCTCACACGGACATAGTAAAGGTAGATGCTTCAAAAGACCACGCCGAGAAAGCATAGCACGACCAAAAGAAAGATCATTCTATGGTCACATGAGAAATAATCAAAGTTTACCAAACGGAAAGATTGATTCAAATAATATTAACGGAAGACAATTACCGCCAACGTCACCGATATATAACAATTCACGAAGTCGAACCCCACACAGATCACAATCAAGAAACAATTATAGTAACAACGTAAATCCTAGAGATAATAGGAATTATCAAGGATATCGAAAATCACATAATTATAATAACAGAAGTACAAGTTATAATAGAAACAATTACAGTAAGAGCAGAGGAAACAGCTACAATAGAAATAACAATCATAACAGATACAATAGTAGATCACGCTCAAGATATACAGATAGAAACAACTCAAGACAACAATCACCATATAATAGAAATAATAACTACAATAACAATGACAGACAAAGATATAACAGCAGAGATTCAAACAGAAACGACAGATTTAGACAACGTTCAAGTAGTAACAATAGAAATTACTCAAACAACAATAACAGAGACGACAGGAGAAATTCATCACAAAGAGAACAAAATCAAAGAAATTACTCTACAGAACGACGAAATGAAGGAAATAAATATAACAATAATAATAACAAAAACAGAATAAATAACATTAAGTCAGAAAAACAAAACGATGACCCACCAGGAATTGACGAATACGAGTACACATCAGAGTCATCAGACGAAGATCAAGAGATATTAGATAAATTCTATAAAGCAAACGAAGATACATGTAATACATTAGAAAATAACCCCACATGGATATTACCGATGTATCAATGTAATAAATTTGAACAAGATTTCACTAAACAAAAACCAATTTTAGAAATTGATTCCCTACTGGATTCAGGAGCAACATTAAATTTACTCAATGAAGATACTTGGAATGAGATAAAATATAATAACCCAGAAATACAATTGGAAAAAGCAAACAAAACATTAACTGCAGCGAACAACACTACAACAGAAACATACGGAACAGTCAAATTACCTCTCACACCAGATAGAATCTCAAACAACAGAAATAAACCTCAAAACAATTTTTACATCCATTTCTATGTAACTCAATGCAATCATAACATTCTAGGCACCCCATTTTTCAAAGAATATATCGAAACGATAAATGTAAATACAAACAGACTAACATTAAATACAAATACAATCCTAGATAATGATATTATATTCTATATGAACAGTACAAAAGGTTACCCGTATTACTCTCGATTATACCCAATATTTAACAGAGAAACAATTTATATCGAACAGAACCAAAATAAAAGCATAACATTTCCAATCCCTATATTTAAACAAATGAAAAAATCAAATGAAAAAACAATTCATAAATCACATTTCTATTTTGAACCGATAAACAAATTTCACAATATATCTTTTACAGATATAAAAGACTTCACAGCAGATGAGGAGTACTTCATAGACATTTTACTAGTTATTTTACTTCATAGACATTTTAATAGACATAGAATAACCATAAATACAGGGTTAATTGGTTTCATGAATAGAAATATTACATTTAAAAAACAAGATAACGAAATATATCAAACAAGCTCAATTGAATTATTCACAGCACTGTATCACCTAACATACGAAAGTGAATACGATATTAATGAAATACTAAACATACAAGAAAGCGAAACAATCGAACAAGTGGCAACATTTGAAAGAAAACCAAACTTTAAATGCAAATTTAATATTAACAAATATTCAGAACAAGAAAAAGAATTCATACAAATGTTTGATTTTCAACATTCACACTTAACACAAGAAGAGTTTGAAAAAGTAGTAACAATCATATTACAATACAAACAAGTATATGCAACAACAAAATTTGACGTCGGAAAAACAAAAGTAAAATTGAACCTACCGATGAAAAAAGATGCAATTTTCAAAAAACAACGAATAAGCAAAGTACCGATACACCTTTGAGAAAGAATACAAAAACTATTAGACATATTAAAAAAATACGACATCATCGCACCTGTTAACAAAGAACAACTATCAACAGGGAACACATTCACAAATCCCGTAATAATATTACGAAAAGACAAATCTCTAAAAATCGTGCTAGATGCAAGATACTTGAACAGCATGATAGATGAATCCAAATGTAACTGGCCAATCGAACCAGTTGATGTAGCCCTAACAAGGATTAATGGAACAATATTCACAACAGCAGATCTAAATAGTGCATATAACCAAATACCACTAGACGAAGAATCAATGCAATATACACATTTTACAATCGGAAATGAACAATACTGTTTTAAACGCTTATTCTACGGAATATCAATCAGACCAGCAGCATTTGCATCAATATTAACACACTTTCTATATCCTTTAATTAGAAAAGGAACAGTCATCACATACGTAGATGACATTTTTATCCAAACAAATTCATATGAACAAATGTTCGAAACATTGATAGAGTATCACAAAATGCTGCTAAAAGAAAACCTCAAAGCAGCACCCGACAAAACATATTTTATGTTAAAGAAAGTAAAATTCTTAGGACATATAATTGAAGATAAAAAAGTGAAGCCACTTACATCACGGATTGATGGATTCCAAAAACTGGAACCACCAACGAGTATGAAAGCTTTACAACGATACTTGGGAACAATAAATTTTCTAGCGAAATACGTATATGGTATGCAACCAATACTACAACCATTATATAATCTCTTACACAAAGAGAATGACTTTATATGGACAAAAGAACATCAAACAATCTTTGAACAAATGAAAAGAACAATAACACATAAACTCGAATTAACGATGCCAGACACTAAAAAACCATTTTACATCATAACAGATGCATCCAACACAAGCATTGGAGCAGCATTATTACAACAGCATCCAATTGAAAAGAAGATGAGATTAATATCAGCAAACTCTAGACTTTTCACACCAATTGAAATGCGATTATCTACATTAATTAGAGAATGCTCAGCGATCATATTCGCCCCAACGGAATATGAATTCCTCCTAACAGGTTCAAGTCATCCAATTATTCTATTCACAGACCACAAACCAATAATCTATCTATTTACACAAAAGAATAAACCGAATCACAGAGTTTACAGATTTCAACTTATACTAATGAAATTTCCAAATTTACACATTATTTGGACAGAAGGAAAAAACCTAGCCTTAGCAGAACCATAGATGAAGAACATTTTACTAAAACAGGAGATATTACAGTAGAAATACCGGAAAACATAAAATTCTTTTTCGCAAAAACACCATTTGCAAATAACCTAGAATGTAAATACAGCATATGTAATAACACAGATGAAGATAATGAAGAAAAAACACACTATCCAGTTTTAGCTAATATACACAATAACTATTTTGAAATCAACATTGATAAAAATGAATATCACCCAATTTCATACGAAAAGTATAACACAGAGACAAAAACAAACTTAATACCAAAATACAAACCGAAAACAACAAATTGGCAGTCACCAATTGTAGAAAAAGACGATTTGATTATTGAGAAAAACCAAAAAGGACAATACACTGTTCACCATGACGATGACTACCTTAGACTAATTAACACTGCTAAACAAGAACACAACTACGATAACGCAAAAATAACAGACGTTTTCTATGATGAAAAAACGAAAATCACAGAAGATCTCATTAGAGAAACACAAATCATAGACCCAGTACTTCACAAAGTAAAAATGTGGAGAAAACATAACAATAAACCACATTCAGTAACAATGGACATACGCGGAAACAAAGGACTTTTCGCATACTATAGAAAGTTTAAATCAATAGTAATTGACGAAAAAACTGGTATAATTAAAATCATTATTAGAATTCACAAAAGCACAATCCAAAGAATATGCTTACCGTTAACATTACTACTATGTGTTTTTTATGAAAACCATTGCACAGACACAGTTGGTCATACAGGACTTGAAAAAACAAAAAGGAACATAATGGAGAAATGTTATTTTCCAAATTTAACAACCTGGATTAAAATCCTAATAGCAGATTGCATACAATGCCAAACAAACAAAGTATTTGCAAACACAAAAACGAAAAGTAAAAAAGAACAATTAGCACCAACAAAATCATATTTTAATGAAATGATAATGATAGATACAAAAGGACCCATCCACCCATCATCCGAAGGGAATAATTTTATCTTTGTAATAGTAGATGCATTTTCACATTACGTAACAATTATGTGTGCACCCAAAAATAACGCACATTATGCATTTACAGCACTATTTGAACATTGGTTTATGAAATTTGGACTACCAGAAGAAATTCGTTCCGATAACGGATCAGAATACATAAATACAGAATTAACACATTTATGTAACTATTTAAACCAAGTTTAAACCAAGTACAACATATGCACCTTGGACCAACGGATTAGTAGAAGGGACAAACAGAATAATCGGACAATTTATCAGAACATTATTAGACGAGAAATATAACAATTGGTCAAGGAAAGCAAAGTTCTTTCCATATGCATACAATACTCAATACCAAACACGATTAGGTATGTCACCATATGAAGTCGTTTTCAACCAAAAGCCAAGAAAACCAACAAAAATAAAACTTGGTACAACAACAGACGAAATGGGAAATTGCAACCCAACGGAAAAAAGTGCATGCAACACACAACCAGCACATACCCATTTGGAAAAACAATTCAGCCATCCGAAAATAGCAAAGTTACAAAAAGGAACAATTGCTAAATGGTTCCTTGATAAAGAAAAACACTACAATGATACAAATCGTACAATTACAAAAATACTTCAAAACCGCAAAAAGTTGACAGATGAGATGAATCTACGATTTCGCACAGCTAAACCACTTGAGAAAAATACTTTTGTATTAGTAACAAATCATCAACAAATTGACGGCGTATCTAATAAATTAATACCACTAAAAACAGGACCATATCTTATCATAGATAAACCTACAGAAACAACATACATATTGAAAGACAACAATAAAGAATATATAACAATACACAGAAATCATATCGTACCGTTTTATCCGAAAGAAAAACATATTAAACTAGAATTACAAAACTATTTACTTACGAACGAAATTCCAATATTAAAACAACCTACTATACAAACATCTTATAAAAAATATATAGCACAAAATGACACTCAACAGACCCATAGTTACAATCTTCGTAAGAGGAAAATATTGTTAACACACTAAACGAAAAGAAAAATAATACATAATAATAATAATTAATTAATAATAATAATAATAATAATGATAATAATAACAATAATCAAGTTCATACTCAAAACTAATAAACCGTACTGAATAAATAACCCATATTAATACAACACTATTCAATGTATTTATAGCGGCCAACATTAACGGATTCACACATACGGACCGTAAAATAACTCACTATAGACTGGAGTCTCAACTTTTATACTCGCACTCTAACACCATCACCACTAGTAAATATCATATTTCACGCATACTCGTAAATCTCTAACATTATAAAATATTCATTTCATTTGACAGACTATACCAAAAGTCATTTTATGATAATCCGTGCATACAGCTACCATTAATAAAACTACTAGATCAATTTCGTAACCGTTTAATACTCCAATACTGTCTAATATAATCAATTTTCAAAAATTATCCTCATAGAGTATTCGGAATATCCTCTATGAACCGCGAAAAATCTATCACATTACAACAATAAATCTATCACTGTGTACACTCCAATGTACATCACTATGTACATTCACTATGTTTACGGGCACACATACCTAACCCGAACCTTGTGTACAGAATCAAAAATATTAGAAACGAAACGATAAATATATCTAAATTAATACAGAACATACTACAAAAAGACACGAAATGAGTTAAAAAACAAATAGTACTAAAAGGTGCTAATAATCACCTAACCACTAACCAACTATAACACACTAGATTATACCCCGATATATATAATTATAATCTTCGGACAAAGTTTTAAACCCCGATATTCAAATTTCATAAAATTCACAAATATCTTTGGGAACAATCATTACCAAATATTCTAACACCTTTTAGTGAATACTTCATCTAAATTAAAAAAATATAAAAACATAAAGGCGATCAAACTGTTTTGTAGCACTGGAAGTTCAAACGTACATTATCTGATATCTTCTGAGATACATCCTCTGACAAACCATCAGTTAGCAAACGTTCACCCAGACACACAGCCACTATTGCCATCGATAACCATTATCGTTGATAACCATCGTCATCGATAACCATTGTCATCAATAAAAACAAATAATAAAGATTCAAACAACAAATAACAAATAAAACATATCCATACAGGATATTCTAACACAAATCGGTTTTGATAGTAGCCCTTGAAACCTCAACTATGATTGTCAAAAAAGGTAATTTTTCATATAAACAAAAATTCAAAAACACAAAATTCAAAACACAAATGGTATATTTTATTTGATGTTCAAAAGCTTAGAACTGGAATAGACGCTTCGAGATAATTGATATTAACAGTAAACAATCAAACAAAAAACAAATATTCAAATAACAAGTAATCAAAGAGCAAATCACCTAACCACAGGATCGAGGATCTATCCACCTCACGGAATGGAATAGATATTTTGAAGAAGTCGACATTCACAAACATTAATAAATAAAAAAAAGGAGAGATTAGAAATAACAAACAACAACGATAGGAAAAGAGTAAAAAATAGCAACAAATAATTAATAACAGGACAAATGGTAAATACTAGTAACAGAGACGGAAGCTAAAAATAACGAGTACGGACTAATAAAAGGAAACACGTTTAAAAATAGAGTAACGTATCGAATAAACGAATATGTTCACCTAAACAAAAGAATAACTTCTGTTCAGAGTGTAATGAGAATAACAATGTAATTCGATGTCATGTAACGAGAATAACAGAAGCTAATGTAATAACAATCCTCGTAATAACACGTAATAACATTAATCCAGAAATCCAGTAATATCCAACCACCCATCCAGTAATCTCCAACATCAGGATCTAAAATACACATTAACCGTCATACACGTTATCTTTGAATACATATATCCTCATAAGTGGATAATACACCCATTCACAATCCTAATATACACATCCTACATCCATAATTACACACTCGGCTATCTGACATTCGGCCAAATGAAACTTGAACTAAAATATAATCATTCGGCTAATTAGACCTCCGATACTATGAACGGTCAACCCGCAGTGCACCTTTTTTGCACAGAACAGAATACGTCATACATACACACGTCATACCAAATACGGACGCCATACATCTCATTAGTGAAAATACGGACGTTAGTGAAAAGAGGACGTTATTAACTAACGTCATTCAACTAACGTCATACACATCATTAGTCCTCCTAATTAGAGATAACTCAAACTGTAACTCTATAATCACTAAAACCCAACAAAGACATCATAAATAAAGGACATCATTAATGAAAGATAATTTATAAATTGACAACATCCACAAGAAGATGACAAGAATGTTAAACAATTCACTGAGACACACTGTCTCTTAGCAAACGCAATTAGTAACAAAAAGTGAAATGTCAGACCAATTAACATTTACCAACACCATAGACAGATGGTGATTACAAAAAGATTGGTCTTACGAAGACCATTAGTAGTTGAAAGAACATTTCAATTACGTCAATGCTTCTTAAACAAAGCATTTTGTACCATTGGTACCAACTATCAATTCACATTGCAAAGTTGCAAAATTGCAGAAGATTGCAACAACATATCCAATTACCAATAATACCTTTTCAGTAACTAGTCATTTTTGCACCAAATCCCTTGGTACAAACTGACGCCACGAACCATGCCAATGATCAAAAGAAGCTACTTCAAAACAAAAGCCAACGACAAAGTCGGCACCAACATCAGACTAATTACCATAACATACCATGATGGTAACACGCCAATTACCATCAAATATAATAAACTTCATACCAATACACCAATTACAAAGAAAAAACAACATCTTGAGAACAAAAGATCTGGAGAATTTCAGAAGTGAATCCGATTCAAGAAATCGGAAACTAACATTCTAATTAGTACTAGTAATTATTAAAATTGACAACTTAACAACCAAAATATAAAAAACGGAAGATATGTAAATGTCAGAAACATTGTAGAGAACCAGAAACGAGAAAGTAAAAATCACAATTCTGATTTTGCCTCGTACAATCCACAACTGCAAAACTGACTTGAAAAATTTGAAAAAATTGTGAAAAAATTTCAGCTAAGCTGAAAAACAGAAATTGTATATCCAAATTTAAAAAATTTTTCTCAACTTTCAAAAATTTTCTATTTTCAACCATTGAAAAATTTTTTTCTATCTCAACAAAATTCTTTTCTTGTTTCTATAATATCAAACCTGAAAAAGAAGATAAACTATTTTTCAATATTCATCTTTCAGAATACAAGTTTATCTACAACACTCAATTGCACAACAACGCAACCTCACAGGTAAACTGAATTACTTTAATTTCATTTCAGAGCGGTTAATACACCACTATACATATCACTTTGATGAAAAACCACCAATGTTAGCAGCATCAGAGTTTATGCACTCTTTAAACAAAAACCAGCTTTGTATAAAAATAAAAGTACAAAGAGACAATTTTACTCAGCTTAAATTTCCTTTAAATAGTCATATTCATTTTGATAACGACAGTATCACAACAACTGATTGTAAAGTTTCAACTAGAGACTATTTATTCATAATTGAAGGAATAACAGAAACCGGGCAAGAAGTAAAACTCTTTTGGGGAGAAAAACATTTTGAATTGTTGAAAGACATAACACCTTGTAACGAAACTATTACAGAATTCCAAACACTAGAACAACAAATACACACAGATACATGTGTTGATATTAACAAACTAAACACAGTTTTCATAGTTGTTTGTAAAAAAGACGCTATTGAACTGGTAGACGATAAACTAAAAGCTTAACAAATAATATGATACCGATTATCGTTATTATAGTATACCAGTGAATTTAAATTTCATACAATTAGTGCGACACCGTTAAGTGTCAGTTACACAAGAAAATAACTGCCATTTTCCAGTGCAGCATTGAAAAGTTTTTTCCAAATACCAACACTCGTTTATAAGTTTCAACAATTGATTTCTCAGAAACATTAGTAACACTCTATTTAATATTAAATAAAATAATATTATTTCTCACTATCTTCTTAGTACCTTGCATTGTAGTAATATCCACATATCTAGCGATTGTCACAATACATGAAGTAATTAGAAATCGCAGAGTAGTATATGCAAGCCCACCAGTACAGTAATTCAATGCACGAAATACATCCTGATATATACCACATATGTAAAACAAACATAGATATTGTAGAACTGGAAATATTCAAATTTATTAAAATTGCTATAGTTATCTATTTCCTAGTACGCATGTGCTTAAGTTTAATAGAAACCTTTATAAATTTCCTGCAGAATCACCATTTTACGGAAACATTGTAATATACCAACTAAACTTAAGATTACAACATAACGAAACTTGGATATCGAATATAGGAGCACAAACACATCAACCACAACAAGAACTAATACCAGTACTGATATTAACACCACCATATATGCAAGTCCCACCACACGGACCCGGTTCCGGAGCTTAAATAATTAAAAATCAGCAAAAATTGCGTCAACAAATAATAATAGTAACCGTAACAATACTCAAGAACAACCACATCATAACGAAGTAACAGATCTAACAAATATACCAACATCGCCTGAGATAGACGATACAGACCCTAGAAACGAAAACCCGTATACAGTACGGCGTGAGAGAACAGAAACTAGACACCTATTAAGAGGCAGACGTAGAGCATCACTCTCATTTCCTACACAAGATTCTACATTAGTCTCATACGACTCTACTGATATCGAATCAAATATAATAAGACCCATAGAAACCGGACAATCAGAACCACCAAGTCGAACCGGCACACCAACCGGAACACCAACCAGAACACCAACACTACATAATTTTAATATCAGTTCACCTAGCGATCATTCAAGTGTTAATACTATCCCAACACCTACATCATCTGAATTAAGAGCAAATCCATTTCTACCACCTACATTTCAACAAAGACAAGATTTCAATTTCGTACAAGACAATTTTCGTGTACAACCAATACACTCACCACATAGTCCAATTTGGTCAGCAACTTCACCGCAAAATACGATAAGTACGAACACTACACCAAATAGATCACAACAATCTTCCTCCTCGAACACCTCAGTCAGCGTACCACGAGTAGAAGTAACAAACTCTCTACAACCACCACGAAATACAATACTCTCACCAGCATCATTTATACCCGAATTAAGAGCAATACCCCGGTAGAACTAGAGCATCAAGTCACCCCGTTAGAACTAGAGCAACACCAGTACTAAATCCATACCCCCCTACTTTAAGTAGAACTAATGATCATACATATCTTTTTCCATTAGATCATAAGACCTGGAATCCACCTCCACCATTATACGGACCAACTAATCTTGGAGATACTCTCACAAATTGGTCAAGAAGTAGACTTACAAATACCTTAAATCTAACACATCACCAACGAAATTCAGCACTTGAAGTTCTAGCAACACCATCTCTAGAACTAAAATTTAATACAACGATTAAATACGATACGATATTCAATCATCCATTTCATGCAACAACACCATCTATAGTAACAACAACGACACCAGCACCGTTTATTTGTATTGACTTTGTTTATAAGTTTGACAGATATACTAAACAAACTTTAGGTTTTGCAACATTTTACAATCCTCATACAGGATTATCGTACACATGCCGTTTCAATTAAATTCCATAATACTAATATTAATAATAATAATAATAATATTTACTTATATGAAAATAGACACACAAATACAATCACAATATAAGATACAAAACAAACTAAAAGAACATATTAAAGACCGCATCAACGAAAGAATGGAGAAACATATCAAAAACATAAAAAATAAAAACAAAATAAAAATACATACATCAAAAACAATAGAACGCGAAAACTTCAACAAACTTATGAAACACGTGTCTGAAAATCAAACAGAACTAAAAGCAGACTCAAACTCAATCAAAGACATTTTTAACAACACAGCATTAGAGAATTTTAAAAACAGTTCAGACTATGAAGAAATGTGGAACATAGCTATTGATAAATGGACAAGAAACTGGAATTTCTATAGAGAACACCTCACAAACAGTATTCTAGAAAAATTCCAATTAAACAATAAAAGACAAAAACGTCAAACAAAAGAAGATTACATAGAATTAACAGGACAAAACATAAATGGCTCAGCAATCGGACCTCAAGATATTTTTATTGAACATTACGATTGCGACGCAGAGGAAATTACGAATGTAAAATACTACGAACTAAACAAAATTAGTACATGTAAATTTAAACCACTAGATTTAGATATGACAAAAACAGAAGTTCAACTGTTATCAAAAGCACAAGCAGTAGAGACTAAAGCATACGCAGTTGCAGGAACGATTAGAGAACGAGTAGAATGGTGTTCACAACACACCAACTCCATTAGAGCAAACCGACCTAGCTACTATGTATCAGACGCACAAAGAACAAAAATATTAGACCCGGACGAAGTTCGTAACGAACTCGCCAGGCTTAACTTATTGAAAAACACAGAATATAGACCCACAAGATACAACATATCATTCAATTACATAGCTAACCCACCATTACAAAGAGAATTGAAGACCTCCAAGGCAAAATACAATTTCATTTAGATACCCCTATGGTACCACCATATGGCAGAATAGTATATGACTACACAAACCCAATATGGATACCATCCGCAATAAAAAACGCACAATCAAACTGTTTAACCGGAGTAAGAAAACAAAACAGAATAGACATATTAGATTGGACATTAGAAATCAAAGAAGTATCACTCATACTAAACCTTGATACGGAAGAAATCTCGTACATGGGAACAAAACTACCATGCGATCTCCGCAAAGGAGAATGCCAACCGACACCTTTTACAAAAGCAACAATAGTTTGGGAACCCCAAACACATTGTCAATTATTTGAACTGATCAGATTTGATGCATTCATGGTAAAATACCAAGACCGATATTGGATAGAAACAATAAACAGCTGAATGGACAACAGTACAAAAACCAGATATACAAGAAAAAATAATACTAAACAAAACAGCCTCAATAACAACACGATTTGAAATATATCCAATAGTTGAACACGAATGCCGATCAATACAACCCTTACATAAAACAGAATATGATGATATTTACATAATATATGAATATGGCTTTGATATGCATACAGGACAAAAAGTAACAAGAAAGAAAGATAAATTTGATGATGAAAAATTCATAAAATTAACACCAAAAGAAATCACCTCAACACTTACGCGCTATGAAGATGAAGATAACAACCAATTTTATTACGGTTTTGTTAACGAAAACACGCACTTAAATATGAAAATGGACTTATATATGAGTGACATATACTCTAGAATCAGTTTACAAGCAATAGAATTTTATTCACTAATTTGCGAACAAACCAGAAATCTACGACAGTTATCACTAACACAAGTACAGAAGAACACACCACTTCTAGGATACATCCTTACAGGAGACAGATCGATCTTTGTAAAACAAGAAGGAGTAAACGTTAAGAAAATGTACAAATGTGCAAAGAAATCATCACCACTATACGTACCACAAACACGCGAATGCTATGATAAAATACCAATTCTATACAAAAACAGAGTACAGTATGTACACCAACTAACACGCCAAACATACCTTTGGGCAAAAAAGGTACCATGTTCACATAGTAATTTCGATCAACTCATATCTATAGATACGGAAGGAGCATCACGATATAGATTAACACCGTATCCAGTTAAAGTTGAAACAATGCTGAATACTATATCACCTGAGGAAATAGTATTAGACAATATGTTTAGTAAAGCAAGTCTAATAGAAAGTGGAATCTACAGTAAAGAACAATTAGTACAAGAACGAAAAAGAGATTTATTACATGAATACATGAGAGACCGTGAAAAACCATTACAAGACGCACAGTCAGCAAATGCACTAAAACTCTTAGAGCTTGAACAATTAGGTTTATTACAAACATATAAAAATTACGAACAATCTCTAAAATGGCTAAGAGATTTGAATATAAACGGATATAACTTTCAGATCGACCAACCTAGCGTAAACTGGAAAGAAATTTTTGACGGCGCATGGCTGAAAGACCAAATTCTCACCATCTTTGGTTGGCCATGGTACATATTAGAGAAAATGGCTATTATTTATGCTATGATTAGCATGATATTATTCATAACAAATCTTATTATTAAATTCTATAACGCTTTTGCCATTCACAAAGCAATCGGAAAACAAGCAAGTATAACAAAAATACTACTAACCGGAATCTTTGGAATGTTTTCACAAACACTTACACAACTAGTAGCACAGATACAAGAAGAAAATACACATGACGACAGTGACGATAACAATTCCCATTATGGAAACTTAAACAACAAATTAAGGAAAAGTAAACCCACCTTTCGTAGACATTCAGCAGAAGTAACAATGTCAAACCATAACAACAATGAAATACCAACAGAAATCTACGTTGATACAAATTATAAACATTATAACACAACAATCCGCAGAACAGAAAGCTGATTACAATTACGAACTTTAGAACCAACAAAAAAGATACAGAAACCACCATTACCAGAAAGGAAATATAAACCAGAACCATTTAAACTAGAACCATTAGAAACAATCAAAGAGAATAAACTACCATCAATATTACCACAACTAATCACACCACCCGCGGCATACCAATGCATCGGAAACAATTTACCAGCACCTGTCCCTAGTGCACCAAAAGTTGAACAACATAATAGCTTATTCCACAACCACCCATATGAAACACCTATACCACTTCAGCAACCTAAACCATATGAAATCCCAAATCCTTCAACAAATAACGAACACAGTCACTTAATACCTACATCAAAACTACTAGATAGGCAAAAACCTCCACCGATTGATTTTGAACAACTAAAATTAACGGCTACCAAAATGCATAATCGCAGCCACAGCCTAGATGTACTCCAAAATGATCAGCCACACACAAATGAAGTCACATACTTTGACACTCATTCGGCTGATACATACGAAATTTAAAACAATGTGTACATTAAAGAACATCTAACAGTATACCCTACCTCCACAACTATCAACTCATCAATCAAAATTGCATATTCATAAAATTGTATATTTATAACAAAACACAAGAAATCTACAGTAAAAATGACAATATATTTTTAACATATAACAATGTAACCACTAACGAGTGAGTTTTTAACATACCAAACTATAAACAGTTCCTATAACAGTAATCATAACATTTTGAAACCATGTATTATTCCAATAGTAATAATCTATGAGTTTTAGCACAATGGCAACAGGCATGGAATATGAATCGCCATACAAATCCGATTCCCCATTCAGCTACGAAGTTGAAGACGGAGAATTGAGTCCCGGATCAGGGAGATCGAGCCCTGGCACCATAAGAGACAACGCGTCGGACTGTGGAACGCAAATAGACGATCAAATGGAGAATATCCCTGAAACAGTCACTACAATGAGAGTACACTTAAACAATGCTCCACAGATTTCTCAAACTCCACAAGACATCGCATGTAAAATTAAGGATAGATTTGATAACAGACGGAATTTGCAATCCTTTAACACTAACAAAAACACTAATGACCAGGGAACAAGTACCAACATTCATAGTTATGAACATAACAGATTAGTTCAAACTCAGAACCGTTCGACGACTGAATCATATACATCACCCCCACTCCCAAACTACCCCCCACCAGTGCGACCGCCACCACCATCTGATTATATTACAGAACAACCAAGAACACAAAGTTATAATCAACAACAATTGTTTACAACTAATCGTAGGCCAAACAATTTAAGATTTCCATACGCGGTAACACCGAGATCAGCAAACAGCAAATCATTTTTTCACCAATCGACAAATGAACAGACACCCACAACAACCGTCATGGAAACAATTTGGTTTCAGGACAAAGATCCTAGAACTTTAAATAGCCCACACAATAGTAATTACAACCCATTGTTATCATACAGAAACTGGGCAAATATGCCATTCGATTCACGCGAATATAACTTTTTCATGGCACCTCTTCATAAACTTAAAGATTGTGTGTCAGAGTATTTCCCACCTCTGCCACCAGAAAACACTAATACAGTCAAACGAAGCACGAAAAACATGGGGAGAGACAAACTCCACCAGTCTATGTACCCAATAATTAAACAGTTTTACAGTCTCACCGAGAGATTTTTATATGATTATGACTACGAGTTTAAAATCCCAATAACATGTCATTTCGACCAACTTATAGCTAAGGCATCTCAAGACTTATCTGCGTACAGTATCTACGATCATCAGATATTTCAACTGAGTTTCAATTTTCTGCATCCTACTCCGAAAGATGTACAGAACAATAACTACAGAGTGCATGAAACTAAATTAATTCACAACCTTATATATTATACATTTCTACGTGACAAAAGCCATAACACATCAAAAAGTTACATTCACATAAACGACCAACTGACGTCACCCTATTTCCTTAATTACGGATATCGTTTGAAATGGGAATATACATTGGGCACACTTCGAAACTTTGACCCAATCAAGAACTACTATATATTCCAACCAAAAGATTCCCCGGAGCGGCCTCTCATGGTACCGCTCGAAGCTTTGGAACCTTGCGAGGAATACCACGTGTATCACCTCGAAGGAAGCGTAATGAACCGCGCTTTCACAAATAGGATAAACTTCAATAATGAACGGACGAAAACAGAACTTGAGCACGAACTATGCAATACAGTGAAAGCATCAATTACAGATATTCAATTAAAAGATCTAACGAACTTACTTGCATATTTTCTGTCAAAAGACGACAATTTCGTAAAGGAATACCGACATTATAAAGAACGAACGAACTATCCGAAACAAACGGAGAAGTTATGATAATGTTGTCACAGTAACAAGTAACAACTCTTGATAATCTCGACAAGTAACAATAAATAACTATGAAATTAAATCAGTGCATATATTTATTTATGTTTTCAGAAACCCAAAATTCACCATTTCCTGATAAATGTATTTATATCAGTTCAATAATTTATACTCAAATACATTGTAAACCCTTATATTTGAGTTTTTACCTATATAAATATGCTCACAACGAGTTATTTATAGTTGTACTTCTTATTTGTACAACCATTAATTACAAAAACAATTGTACCAAATTGTTATATATCTTTTCTGCTCAATAAACTTTAAAAATGCAAAAATAATTTTTTACTTTTCCTATAAACCCTAACCTAATTTCTAAAATATATATGTATATATGCAAAGATCTTTCCATAGTTAGTTATATGCAATTTTGTGAATAAATAACAACTTGAATATAAGGCACAGAACTGACAGGAATAACAACATTTGCAATGTAAACAGAGTGTTAATGTAAATGTACACAGTGAGTCATATAATAGACGTACTAACTCTGGGTATAACATGTAATACAACATTTACCGACCTTGAGTCATCGACATGACATTTCAACAGAACTCATTCTAGATTCTTATAGAACAGATTTGTTTACACAACATACAAAACTATAATATCAGTTTGAAATCATAATAACATAGCAAAGTGTTAAATACTTTTCCAAACAAACCGTATCAATATTTCAACTTGTAACATAAATTAAAACATAAAATACTTGAATTTCGAAATTTTCACATGTAAAAATTTATGCATAAACAGAATACCAAATACATGAAGAACATAATTTCACTTTTCAAAGAACAAACAACATGTATGGATACATTTCATTAACTCTTTAAGCCATAGTAACAACTAACAGCTTCACCTTTACCTAGTAACAACTAACATTGTAGTACTCCAAACACTGAAAGAGTCTTTGGATTATTTGGAATCTTGTATCAGCGCGCAGACAGAGACTTTAACTTAATTTCTGAAGTTAGAGAAATAGAAGTTGATTGAATAAAGTATTTGGACATTTTTGGACATATCCATTACAAACCCGTAAGCGAGATCTATAAACCCTTTACAAAATACATAACATAACACAAATTGTAGAAGTATAACAATACAATTCGTAGGAATTGCTTGCATCAGAATAACTTTGGATTTCGCGCAGGAAACAGATTATTAATACATGTTCATATTCAGGAACAAAATCTCTATTAATCCAACATGGCTAAACAATCACATGTCACTAAAACATTTCTAGACTATGTCACACACCTTGTGTTGACCTAGCCAGTACTACCCTCAATTGATCAGTCGAAATCCATAAACATATAACAAAATACACTTGACACAGATCACTTAAGTCTTTATTTTCTTTCCAACCGGAAGGGACTCTACGTATATTAGAACATTGAACCCCAACACAGGTTATAATAGAGAAAAACTTTTCTGAACCTCTAACACCTATCAACAAATCAATTCAGGTAAGTCAGGTAAGTCGAGTCACTGGACATCAGGATCGCCTCCAAGCATCAACACCGGACCTACCCGAAAGGATCTTCACCCACTGGACGTGGTTATGGAATAGATACTTTTGTGGTTGTTGATGTTCACTCTTTGCTCTTTGGGCAACCTATGTCAAGGAATCGACTTACAGACGAACCGATCTCAAGCAACACATTCCAAAAAGAAAGAAAATCCTCCAGAGAAAAAAAAGAGAAATTGACTTATTAGAATGTACAAGAGACTTTCAAAAAACTCGAAACCCCGGAAAGATGGAGTCAAATATGACTTCCAGAAAGAACTGTTTGAAAGACTTTATTATTTAAATAAATAAAGACTGAAAATACTCTTCCCTGATTGGATAAAAAAGGGAATAATATCTTTTCCTTTTTATCCTTTAGATGTTTACCCATTTACCCCTCTTCTTAGAAGAGAAAGTTATTTAGTCAGTACCAGTTAACCACCTGATATAATAATAAAGTATATTTCTCTCTCTCTACTCCGCTCTTGTTTTGTATTGAGATATACGTTAGACTTTAGCATTGGGGCCCGTGCACTGTCTACTGAAGCTCAGATAGAAGAGTAACAGACTAGAGATATAGAACTTTAGTTAGTCAGGTAAGCCTTAAGAGTACACCTTATTCTTGAGACAACCATAAGACAGTTCCGGAAGTAGCCTAATAAAGGTAAACTCAGAACACGTCTTATGTAGTCTTCCTTTGTTTGACGTTTTTGTCTTTTATTGTTTAATTGGAATTTTTCTAGAATACTGTTTGTGAGATGTACTCTATAGAAATTCCAGTTTCTTGTCCATTTATCAATAGCTATGTTCCACATTTCTTCATAGTCTGAACTGTTTTTAAAATTCTCTAATGCTGTGTTGTTATAAATGTCTTTGATTGAGTTTGAGTCTGCTGTTATTTCTGTTTGATTTTCAGACGCGTGATTCATGAGTTTGTTGAATTTTTCGCGTTCTATTGTATTTGATGTATGTATTTTTATTTTGTTTTTATTTTTTATGTTTTTGATATGTTTCTCCATTCTTTCGTTGATGCGGTCTTTAATATGTTCTTTTAGTTTGTTTTGTATCTTTTATTGTGATTGTATTTGTGTGTCTATTTTCATATAAGTAAATATTATTATTATTATTAATATTAGTATTATGGAATTTAGTTGAAACGGCATGTATACGATAATCCTGTATGAGTATTGTAAAATGTTGCAAAACCTAAAGTTTGTTTAGTATATCTATAAAACTTATAGACAAAGTCAATACAAATAAACGGTGCTGGTGTCGTTGTTGTTGCTATAGAGGGTGTTGTTGCATGAAATGGATGATTGAATATTGTATCGTATTTAATCATTGTATTAAATTTTAGTTCTAGAGATGGTGTTGCTAGAACTTCAAGTGCTGAATTTTGTAGGCGATGTGTTAGATTTAAGGTATTTGTAAGTCTATTTCTTGACCAATTTGTGAGGGTATCTCCAAGATTAGTTGGTCCGTATAGTGGTGGAGGTGGATTCCAGGTTTTATGATCTAATGGAAAAAGATATGTATGATCATTAGTTCTACTTAAAGTAGGGGGATTTGGATTTAGTAGTGGTGTTGCTCGTGTTCTACCTGGGTGACTTGATGCTAGTCTTAATTCTGGTATAAATGATGCTGGTGAAAGTATTGTATTTCGTGGTGGTTGTAAAGAGTTTGTTACTTCTACTCGTGGTACGCTGATGGAGGTGTTAGAGGATGAAGATTGTTGTGATCTATTTGGTGTAGTGTTCGTGCTTATCGTATTTTGCGGTGAAGTTGCTGACCAGATTGAACTATGCAGTGAGTGTATTGGTTGTACACGAAAATTATCTTGTACGAAATTGAAGTCTTGTCTTTGTTGAAATGTGGGTGGTAGAAATGGATTTACATTTAATTCAGATGATGTAGGTGTTGGGATAGTATTAACACTTGAATGATCGCTCGGTGAACTGATATTAAAGTTATGGAGTGTTGGTGTTCGTGTTGGTGTTCCGGTTGGTCTTCCGGTTCGACTTGGTGGTTCTGATTGTCCGGCTTCTATAGGTCTTATTATATTTGATTCTATATCAGTAGAATCGTATGAGATTAATGTAGAGTCTTGTGTTGGAAATGAGAGCGATGCTCTACGTCTGCCTCTTAATAGGTGTCTAGTTTCTGTTCTCTCACGCCGTACTGTATACGGGTTTTCGTTTCTAGGGTCTGTATCGTCTATTTCAGGCGATGTTGGTATATTTGTTAGATCTGTTACTTCGTTATGATGTGGTTGTTCTTGACTTTTGTTACGGTTACTATTAATATTTGATGACGCAATTTTTGCTGGTTATTAATTATTTAAGCTCCGGAACCAGGTCCGTGTGGTGGGACTTGCATATATGGTGGTGTTAATATCAGTACTGGTATTAGTTCTTGTTGTGGTTGGTGTGTTTGTGCTCCTATATTCGATATCCAAATTTCGTTATGTTATATTCTTAAGTTTAACTGGTATATTACAACGTTTCCGTAGAATGGTGACTCTGTAGGAAATCCAATTTGTAGATAGAATTTTTGTGAATATAATGTGTGATAAATAGATTCTTCTATGTCTGGGTTTGTATCAATTTTTATGGATTTACAAAGGTTTCTATTAAACTTAAGCACATGCGTACTAGGAAATATATAACTATCGCAATTTTAATAAATTTAAATATTTCCAGTTCTACAATATCTATGTTTGTTTTACATATATGGTTTATATCAGGATGTATTTCGTGCATTGAATTATTGTACTGGTGTGCTTGCATATACTACTCTGCGATTTCTGATTACTTCATGTATTGTTACAATCGCTAGATACGTGGATATTACTATTATGCAAGGTACTAAGAATATAGTAAGAAATAATATTATTTTATTTAATATTAAATAGAGTGTTACTAATGTTTCTGAGAAATCAATTGTTGAAACTTATAAATGAGTGTTGGTATTTGTAAAAGACTTTTTAATGCTGCACTGAAAAATGACAGTTATTTTCTTGTGTAACTGACACTTAACGGTGTCGCACTAATTGTATTTAAATTCACTGGTAAACTACAATAACAAGAATTGGTATCATATTATCTGTTAGGCTTCTAGCTTATCGTCTACAAGTTCAATAGCGTCTTTCTTACAAACTACTATGAAAACTGTTTTTAGTTTGTTGATATCAACACATGTATCCGTGTGTATTTGTTGTTCTAGTGTTTCGAATTCTGAAATGGTTTCGCTACAGGGTGTTATGTCTTTCAACAATTCAAAATGTTTTTCTCCCCAAAAGAGTTTTACTTCTTGTCCGGTTTCTGTTATTCCTTCAATTATGAATAAATAATCTTTAGTTGAAATTTTACAATCAGTAGTTGTGATACTGTCGTTATCAAAGTGTATATGACTATTAAAAGGAAATATAAGTTGAGCAAAATTGTCTCTTTGTACTTTTATTTTTATACAAAGCTGGTTTCTGTTTAAAGAGTGCATAAACTCAGATGCTGCTAACATTGGTGGTTTTTCATCACAGTGATATGTATAGTGGTGAATTAACCTTTCTGAAATGAAATTAAAGTAATTCAGTTTACCTGTTAAGTTGTGTTGTCGTGCAATTGAGTGTTGTTGATAAACTTGTATTCTGAAACTTGAATACTGAAAGATAGTTGAAAATGAAATTGAAAAATAGTTTTATCTTTTCTTTTTAATGTGATATTATGGAAACAAGGAAAGAATTCTGTTGAGATAGAAAATATTTGAATGATAGAAAATTTGAGATAGAAAATTTTTCATTGTTGAGAAAATTTTTGAATTTTGAGTATACAATTTCGGTTTTTCAGTTTAGCTGAAATTTTTCACAATTTTTTCAAATTTTTCAAGTCAGTTTTTCAGTTGTGGATTGTACGAGGCAAAATCAGGATTGTGATTTTTACTTTCTCGTTTCTGGTTCTCTACAATGTTTCTGACATTTACATATCTTCCGTTTTTATATTTGGATTGTTAAGTTGTCAATTTTAATAATTACTAGGTCTAATTAGAATGTTAGTTTCCGATTTCTTGAATTGGATTTACTTCTGAAATTTTCCAGATCTTTTTGTTCTCAAGATGTTGTTTATTCTTTGTAATTGGTGTATTGGTATGAAGTTTATTATATTTGATGGTAGTTGTCGTGTTTCCATCATGGTATGTTATGGTAATTAGTCTGATGTTGGTGCCAATTTTGTCGCTGCCTTTTGTTTTGAAGTAGTTTCTTTGATCATTGGTATGGTTCGTGGCGTCAGTTTGTACCAAGGGATTTGGTGGAAAAATGTCTAATTACTGAAAAGGTATTATTGGTAATTGGATACGTTGTTGCAATCTTCTGCAATTTTGCAACTTTGCAAAGTAAATTGGTAGTTGGTACCAATGGTACAAAATGATTTGTTTGAGAAGCATTGACGTAATTGAAATGTTCTTTCAACTACTAATGATCTTGGTAAGATCAGTCTTGTTAATCACCATCTGTTTATGGTGTTGGTAAATGTTAATTGGTCTGACATTTTACTTTTTGTCACTAATTGCGTCTGCAAAGAGACAGTGTGTCTCTGTGAATTGTTTAACATCCCTGTCATCTTCGTATGGATGTTGTCATTTTGTGAGTTTTCTCCTGTTAATGATGGGTTGTATTTATGATGTCTTTGTTGGGTTTTAGTGATTATCACTACTGAGTTATAGTTTGAGTTATCTCTAATTAGGAGGACTAATGATGTGTATGACGTTAGTTGTATGACGTGAGTTGTTAACGTCCGCTTTTCAATAACGTCCATATTTTCACTAATGAGAAGTATGACGTCCGTATTTGGTATGACTAGTGTATGTATGGCGTATTCTGTTCTGTGCAGAGAGGTGCACTACGGGTTGACCGTTCGTAGTATCGACGGTTTATTTAGCCGAATGTTTATATTTTAGCTCAAGTCCTATTTGGCCGAATGTCTGATAGCCGAATGTATAATTATGGATGTAGGACGTGTATGTTAAGGTTGTGAATGGGTGTATTTGCCATCTATGTGGATATATGTATTCAAAGATAACGTGTGTGATGGTTAACGTGTATTTTAGATCCTGTTGTTGGAGATTACTGGATGAAATTACTGGATGGGCTGTTACTGCGTGTTATAACGGGGATTGTTATTACGGAGATTGTTATCACAACGATTGTTATACAGAAGTTATTCCTTTGTTCTGGTGAACATATTCGTCTACTCGGTACGTTACTCTATTTTTAGATGTGTTTCTTTTTATTAGTTCTTGCTCATTATTTTTAGCTTCCGTTTCTATTACTAGTATTTACCATTTATCCTGTTGTTAAATATTTGTTGCTATTTTTTATTCTTTCCTATCGTTGTTGTTTGTTATTTCTAAATTTTCCTTTTTTATATTTATTAATGTTCGTAAATGTTGACATCTTCAAAATATCTATTCCATTCCGTGAGGTGGATAGATCCTCGATCTTTTTTATAAAATTGTTTGTTCTTTGATTGTTTGTTATTTGAATATTTGTTGTTTGTTTATTGTTTACTGTTAATATCAATTATCTCGAAACGTCTATTCCAGTTCTAAGCTTGTGAACATCAAATAAAATATACCTTTTGTGTTTTGAATTTTGTGTTTTTGAATTTTTGTTTATATGAGAAATTACCCTTTTTGACAATCATAGTTGAGGTTTCAAGGGCTACTATCAAAACCTATTTGTGTTAGAATATCCTGTATGGATATGTTTTATTTGTTATTTGTTGTTTGAATCTTTGTTATTTGTTTTTATCGATGACAATGGTTATCGATGACAATGGTGGCTGTGTGTCAATTACTGCTGTGTGGGAAGTTTGTCAATCTGGATGGGCGTTTGCTAACTGATGATTTATCAGAGGATGTATGTCAGAGGATGTATGTATAATGTATGTTTAAACTTCCAGTGTTACAAAACAGTTAGATCTCCTGCGTGTTTTTATATTTTGTTGATTTAGATGAGTTATCCACTAAAAGGTTTTAAAATATTTGGTAGTAGTTGTTCCCAAAGATATTTACGAAATTCTAGTATCGGAATTTATAACTTGTCTGAAAATTATAATGATAAATCTCGGGGTATGGTCCAATGTGTTATAGTCGGTTAGTGGTTAGGTGAATAATAGCACCTCTTAGTACTATTTGTTTTTAATTCAATTCATGTGTTTTTATGTTTGTAGTATGTTCTGTATTAATTTAGATATATTTATCGTTTCTTTTCTAATATATTTGGCTCTGCACACAAGGTTCGGGTTAGGTATGTGTGCCCGTAAAAATAGTGAATGTACTTAGGAGTATACATAGGCGTGTACATAGAGATAGATTTATTGTTGTAATATGAAAGATTTTTTGGATGGTTCATAGATAGTATTTTGAATACTCTATGAGGATGATTTTCAAAAATCGATTATATTAGGTAGTATTAGAGCATTAAACGGTTACTGCATCTGTTTAGTAGTTTTACTAATGATACCTGTATGTACGAATTATCATGAAATGACTTTTGGTATAGTCGGTCAAATGAAATGAATATTTTATAATGTTAGAAATTTCGAGTATGTGTGTAATATGATATAAGTTAGTGATAGTATTAGAGTGAAATTATTAAAGTTGAGTCCCCAATCCATAGTGGATTATTTTACGGTGCGTATCTATGAATTCGTCTATGTCGGTTGTTACAAATACATTGAATAGCGTTGTATTATTACGGGTTATTATTTGGCACGGGTTATTAGTTTTAGTGTTAGATTGATTATTATTATTGTTATTAATATTATGTATCATTGTTCTTTTCGTTATTGTGTTAATAGTATTTTCTTCTTGCGAAGATTGTAACTATGAGTCTGTTGAATGTCATCTTGTGCTATATGTTTTTTGTGTGGTGTTTGTATAGTAGGTTGTTTTAATATTGGAATTTCGTTCGTTAGTAAATAGTTTTGTAATTCTAGTTTAATATGTTTTTCTTTCGGATAATACGGTACTATATGATTTCTGTGTATTGTTATGTATTCTTTATTGTTGTTTTTTAGTATGTATGTTGTTTCTGTAGGTCTATCTATGATTAGATATGGTCCGGTTTTTAGTGGTAGTAATTTTTTAGATATGCCGTCAATTTGTTGATGATTTGTTACTAATACAAAAGTATTTTTCTCAAGTGGTTTTGCTGTACGAAATCGTAGATTCATCTCATCTGTTAACTTTTTGCGGTTTTGAAGTATTTTTGTAATTGTACGATATGTATCATTATAGTGTTTTTCTTTATCAAGGAACCATTTAGCAAATGTTCCTTTTTGCAACTTTGCTGTCTTTGGATGGCTGAATTGTTTTTCCATATGAGTATGTGCCGGTTGTGTATTGCATGCACTTTTTTCCGTTGGGTTGCAATTTCCCATTTCGTCTGTTGTTGTTCCAAGTTTTATTTTTGTTGGTTTTCTTGGCTTTTGGTTGAAAACTACTTCATAATCGTGTTTGGTATTGAGTATTGTATGCATATGGAAAGAACTTTGCTTTCCTTGACCAATTGTGATATTTCTCATCTAATAATGTTCTGACAAATTGTCCGATTATTCTGTTTGTCCCTTCTACTAATCCGTTTGTCCAAGGTGCATATGTTGTACTTGGTTTAAACTTGATTTCAAAGTAGTTACATAAATGTGTTAATTCTGTGTTAATGTATTCTGATCCGTTATAGGAACGAATTTCTTCTGGTAGTCCAAATTTCATAAACCAATGTTCAAATAATGCTGTAAATGCATAATGTGCATTATTTTTGGGTGCACACATAATTGTTACATAGTGTGAAAATGCATCTACTATTACAAATATAAAATTATTTCTTCTGATGATGGGTGGATGGGTCCTTTTGTATCTATCATTATCATTTCATTAAAATATGATTTTGTCGGTGCTAATTGTTCTTTCTTACTTTTTGTTTTTGTGTTTGCAAACACTTTGTTTGTTTGGCATTGTATGCAATCTGCTATTAGGATTTTTATCCAGGTTGTTAAATTTGGAAAATAATATTTCTCCATTATGTTTCTTTTTGTTTTTTCAAGTCCTGTATGGCCAACTGTGTCTGTGCAATGATTTTCGTAGAAAACACATAGTAGTAATGTTAACGGTAAGCATATTCTTTGGATTGTGTTTTTGTGAATTCTAATAATGATTTTAATTATTCCAGTTTTTTCGTCAACTACTATTGATTTAAACTTTCTATAATATGCAAAGAGTCCTTTGTTTTCGCGTATGTCCATTGTTACTGAATGTGGTTTATTGTTATGTTTTTTCCACATTTTGACTTTGTGAAGTACTGGATCTATGATTTGTGTTTCTCTAATGAGGTCTTCTGTGATTTTGGTTTTTTCATCATAGAAAACGTCTGTTATTTTTGCGTTATCGTAGTTATTTTCTTGTTTAACATTGTTAATTAGTCTAAGATAGTCGTCGTCATGGTGAACCTTGTATGGTCCTTTTTGGTTTTTCTCAATGATCAAGTCGTCTTTTTCTACAATTGGTGATTGCCAATTTTTTGTTTTTGGTTTGTATTTCGGTATTAAATTTGTTTTTGTCTCTGTGTTATACTTCTCGTATGAGATTGGGTGATATTCGTTTTTATCAATATTGATTTCTAAATAGTTATTATGTATGTTAGCTAAAACTGGATAGTGTGTTTTTTCTTTATTGTCTTCATCTGTGTTATTACATATGCTGTATTTGCATTCTAGGTTATTTGCAAATGGTGTTTTTGCAAAAAAGAATTTTATGTTTTCCGGTATTTCTACTGTAATTTCTCGTGTTTTAGTAAAATGTTCTTCATCTATTGTTCTGCTAAGAAGATCGGGTAGGGCTAGGTTTTTCACTTCTGTCCAAATAATGTGTAAATTTGGAAATTTCATTAGTATAAGTTGAAATCTGTAAACTCTGTGATTCGGTTTATTCTTTTGTGTAAATAGATAGATTAATTGTTTGTGGTCTGTAAATAGAATAATTGGATGATTTGAACCTGTTAGTAGGAATTCATATTCCGTTAGGGCGAATATGATCGCTGAGCATTCTCTAATTAATGTAGATAGTCGCATTTCAATTTGTGTGAATAGTCTCGAATTTGCTGATATTAATCTCATTTTCTTTTCAGTTGGATGCTGTTGTAATAATGCTGCTCCAATGCCTGTGTTGGATGCATCTGTTACGATGTAAAATGGTTTTTTAGTGTCTGGCATCGTTAATTCGAGTTTATGTGTTATTGTTCGTTTCATTTGTTCAAAAATTGTTTGATGTTCTTTTGTCCATTTAAAGTCGTTCTCTTTGTGTAAGAGATTATATAATGGTTGTAGTATTGGTTGCATACCATATACATATTTCGCTAGGAAATTTATTGTTCCCAGATATCGCTGTAAAGCTTTCATACTCGTTGGTGGTTCCAGTTTTTGGAATCCATCAATCCGTGATGTAAGTGGTTTCACTTTTTTATCATCAATTATATGTCCTAAGAAATTTACTTTCTTTAACATAAAATATGTTTTGTCGGGTGCTGCTTTGAGGTTTTTTTTAGTAGTATTTTGTGATATTCTATCAATGTTTCGAACATTTGTTCATATGAATTTGTTTGGATAAATATGTCATCTACGTATGTAATGACTGTTCCTTTTCTAATTAAGGGATATAGAAAATGTGTTAGTATTGATGCAAATGCTGCTGGTCCAATTGATATTCCCTAGAATAAGCGTTTAAAACACTATTGTTCATTTCCGATTGTAAAATGTGTATATCGCATTGATTCTTCGTCTAGTGGTATTTGGTTATATGCGCTATTTAGATCTGCTGTTGTGAATATTGTTCCATTAATCCTTGTTAGAGCTACATCAACTGGTTCGATTGGCCAGTTACATTTGGATTCATCGATCATGCTGTTTAAGCATCTTGCATCTAGCACGATTTTTAGAGATTCGCCTTTTCGTAGTATTATTACTGGATTTGTGAATGTGTTCCCTGTTGATAGTTGTTCTTTGTTAACGGGTGCAATGATGTCGTATTTTTTTTAATATATCTAATAGTTTTTGTATTCTTTCTCGAAGGTGTATCGGTACTTTGCTTATTCGTTGTTTTTTGAAAATTGCATCTTATTTCATCGGTAGGTTCAATTTTACTTTTGTTTTTCCGACGTCAAATTTTGTTGTTGCATATACTTGTTTGTATTGTAATATGATTGTTACTACTTTTTCGAACTCTTCTTGTGTTAAGTGTGAATGTTGAAAATCAAACATCTGTATAAATTCTTTTTCTTGTTCGGAATATTTGTTAATATTAAATTTGCATTTGAAGTTTTGGTTTTGGTTTTCTTTCAAATGTTGCCACTTGTTCGATTGTTTCGTTTTCTTGTATGTTTAGTATTTCACTAATATTGTATTCACTTTCGTATGTTAGATGATACAATGCTGTGAATAAGTCAATTGAGTTTGTTTGATATATTTCGTTATCTTGTTTTTTAAATGTAATATTTCTATTCATGAAACCAATTAACCCTGTATTTATGGTTATTCTATGTCTATTTTTGTTAACTAGTAAAATGTCTATGAAGTACTCTTCATCTGCTGTGAAGTCTTTTATATCTGTAAAAGATATACTGTGATATTTGTTTTTCGGTTCAAAATAGAAATGTGATTTATGAATTGTTTTTTCGTTTGATTTTTTCATTTGTTTAAATATAGGTATTGGAAATGTTATGCTTTTATTTTGGTTCTGTTCGATATAAATTGTTTCTCTGTTAAATATTGGGTATAATCGAGAGTAATACGGGTAACCTTTTGTATTATTCATATAGAATATAATATCGTTATCTAGGACTGTATTTGTTTTTAAGGTTAGTCTATTTGTGTTTACATTTATCGTTTCAATATATTCTTTGAAGAAAGGGGTGCCTAGGATGTTATGATTGCATTGAGTTACATAGAAATGAATGTAAAAATTGTTTTGGGGTTTGCCTCTGTTATTCGAGATTCTATCTGGTGTAAGAGGTAATTTGACTGTTCCGTATGTTTCTATTGTAGTGTTGTTCGCTGCAGTTAATGTTTTGTTTGCTTTTTCCAATTGTATTTCTGGGTTATTATATTTTATCTCATTCCAAGTATCTTCATTGAGTAAATTTAATGTTGCTCCTGAATCCAGTAGAAAATCAATTTCTAAAATTGGTTTTTGTTTAGTGAAATCTTGTTCAAATTTATTACATTGATACATCGGTAATATCCATGTAGGGTTACTTTCTAATGTATTTATTAATGTATTGCATGTATCTTCGTTTGCGTTATAGAATTTATCTAATATCTTTTGATCTTCGTCTGATGACTCTGATGTGTACTCGTATTCGTCAATTCCTGGTGGGTCATCGTTTTGTTTTTCTGACTTAATGTTATTTATTCTGTTTTTGTTATTATTATTGTTATATTTCCTTCATTTCGTCGTTCTGTAGAGTAATTCCTTTGATTTTGTTCTCTTTGTGATGAATTTCTCCTGTCGTCTCTGTTATTGTTGTTTGAGTAATTTCTATTGTTACTACTTGAACGTTGTCTAAATATGTCGTTTCTGTTTGAATCTCTGCTGTTATATCTTTGTCTGTTATTGTTATTGTAGTTATTATTTCTGTTATATGGTGATTGTTGTCTTGAGTTGTTTCTGTCTGTATATCTTGAACTTGATCTAATATTGTATCTGTTATGATTGTTATTTCTATGGTAGCTGTTTCCTCTGATTCTACTGTAATTGTTTCTATTATAAATTGTACTTCTGTTATTGTAATTATGTGATATCCGATATCCTTGATAATTCCCATTATCTCTAGGATTTACGTTGTTGTTATAATTGTTTCTTGATTGGGATCTGTATGGGGTTCGACTTCGTGAATTGTTAAATATCGGTGACGTTGGTGGTAGTTGTCTTCCGTTAATGTTGTTTGAATCAATTCTTCTGTTTGGTAAGTTTTGGTTATTTCTCATATGACTATAGAATGACTTTTATTTTGGTCGTGCTATGCTTTCTCGACGTGGTCTTTTGAAGCATCTACCTTTAGTATGTCCGTGTGAGCTGCAATAGCTACAAAACAATGCAAATTTTGGTCTACCTTTAAAATTCTTTTTGTCATATGTATTATTAATTCCGTTAAGGACGTTACATATTGTTCCTTCAAATTGTTCTAGATCGTTTTGGTTAAGTTCGTTGATATTGTTACAGGCTATATTCATTTGTTTTAGATCGTCATTGATATTACTTGTACTCTGATTAACTTCATATAGTCGTTTGTCATTATTTGTTATAGTTCTTGTTAGATCCATTTGGTCTATTTTTTCTACCAATGCTTTCAATGGCATTTCCGGTTCTCTTGGCGTTTGTTTATGATTCGCATGCTTTTTTAATGCTGCTGTTTTTAGTTCGTTATCTAAACATCTAATAAATGTTTCGTTCATTACACTATTTCTGTAATCTTCTGTGTACAATGAATATGCAGTTTTCACGAGAGTTTCTATTCTCAGTGCTAATGATCTTAGTGATTCGTTTTTGTGCTTTAGTAGTTGTTGTAATATTATTTTTGCTTGTTGTTTTGACTTTTCAGAATCGAACATATCTGAAAATTCTTTGCAAAATGTTTCCCAATCTAATTTTGTTTCATTTGGAAGTGTTGAATACCATTTTTGTGCAGGTCCTTGTAGGGTATGTAGTATTAAAGCTGCTCTTTTACTTTCTATTGATGGTGTCCAGGTTTGTTTACTGGTTCTATTCCACTGCTAAATATCATAGCTGCAACTATACTGTTTAAGTGTTCTTCAACAGTATATGCTGGGTCTGTACCATCGAAAGGTCTTATTGTTGTTGGTACTGAACCACTGCTGAAGCTTTGTTCTATTTGAGGTTCTTCATTTATACTCATTGATGTCAATTGTTTATAAAAGGGTAGAGGGGGTTCTACTGCGGTTGTTTCTCTTTCTTCTGTTGTGATAGAATTGGTTCTTCTATTCCGATTTTCTTGTTGTCGATTGTATTGTCTATTATTAATTTGTATATTTTTGTTCGTAGTATTGTCTATATTCCTGTTAGTGAATAATTGTTCATTCTCTGTTCTGAGGTTTGTTTGTATATTTATGTTATCCAGTGTTTTATCTAGTCTGTTGAATACCATTTCTAGTGCTTCTTCTTGTCTTTTTTCCATTCTTTTATTCATCTGTTGATAATTCATTTCCAGATCATCTATTAGTTTATTTGTGTGATTTGTTACTGTAGCTGTTATTTCATTTTTTAGTTCCATGTAATTGTTTGTTTGTTGTCTCCAATATTGTTCGTGATACTCTTGGTTGTCATTTAGAGAACTAATATAGGTATTGTTTCTATTATCTCTCATTGGATATTTCCGTCGAGCATTTTGGTTCACTGATGGTGGTAATTGATTTTCAAATCTTATCTCTCTTTCTTCGGAATCTGAGATATCAATGTCTTCGTCTATATTTTGTTGATTTCCAAATAATTTCGATGTTAATTGTTTATCAGGTTTTAGTGTTGATTTTTGTTTTATTTGTAAGTTATTATTTGTTTGAATGTCTTTAGGTGTTGATGTCGATGTTAGGCCTCTTGATAAGTTAAATGAAGAAGATCCTGTTTGACTTTGATCCGTGTTTTTTACATGACTTTGTAATCCTTCGATGAAGTTTATGCTATCGGAGCATATTTTTAATGTGCTTTCAAAGTCTTGTGTATAGTGTTCGCTATTCCAAATGTTCTGGAGTTCGTCACATAAATGACTAATGTCCTCCGGAGATGTTTCTCCGAATTGGACTCGTTTTTCATTAATGTGTTCGAATTTATCTAACCAAAATAGGAATGTAAATTCAGATACTATTTTTATTATATCTAATGTTGTTGTTTTAAAATCTTGTTTTAATTCGATTATTTTTGTTAGCCAATTGTTATAATTTTTTATATCGAATCTTAATTTATCGTTCACTGACTATATTTGTTGACGATGTTCGTTCAGGTATCCGGCTCTATCCCTTAGTGTTTCGTACGTAGTGGATGTTATAGCTGTCAATTTTGTTTTATCTTGTGATTCCTCATGTCTTTTCAAGAAAATTTTAAACATATCCGATAGTGATGCTTCATTTTGGAAATTAAAAAATATCTTTTTATTTCCTTTTTCATCTGTTAGTGTGAATGCGTAATGTTTGTTATATTGATCTCTATCCAGTAGTATTACTGGTAGATAATGTACTAGATGGTTTCTATCTTTGTTAATCTGTTGTATATGTTTTGTTTCTTTAAAGAGGTTGTTTTTTAAGTTTATTATTAATCTGTATATAGTTTCACGATTTTCTTGTGGACAGTCGTTAGCAATTGTAAATGGTATTAAGAAATTGCTAGTATTTATTTGTTCATTGAGGTTGTAAGCCATTTTAATGTTCTTTTCTCTTTAAATGCGTTATGTTTTTCCAACAATACTTTTGTTATTTATTCGATATTTTTTCTGTTTGTTTACCCAATTTAGTTCAGCACTGGTCGCACCAGATAAGACGTGTTCTGAGCTTACCTCTATTAGGATACTTCTGGAACTGTCTTATGGTTGTCTCAAGAATAAGGTGTACTCTTAAGGCTTACCTGACTAACTAAAGTTCTATATCTCTAGTCTGTTACTCTTCTATCTGAGCTTCAGTAGACAGTGCACGGGCCCCAATGCTAAAGTCTAACGTATATCTCAATACAAAACAAGAGCGGAGTAGAGAGAGAGAAATATACTTCATTATTATATCAGGTGGTGAACTGGTACTGACTAAATAACTTTCTCTTCTGAGAAGAGGGGTCAATTGGTAAACATCTAAAGGATAAAAAGGAAAAGATATTATTCCCTTTTTTATCCAATCAGGAAAGAGTATTTTCAGTCTTTATTTTTTTAAATAATAAAGTCTTTCAAATAGTTCTTTCTGGAAGTCATATTTGACTCCATGAAACGCACGAAAAATGCAAGGAAATTGCACCAATCGTCTAACTTTGTAACATAAATTTTGGGAACTTTCCCAAAATTTATGTAACAAAGTACGACGATTGGTGCAATTTCCTTGCATTCTTCGTGCATTTCAGGGCCTGAAACGCACCAAAAATGCAGGGAAATTGCACCAATCGTCGTACTTTGTTACATAAATTTTGGGAACGTTCCCAAAATTTATGTAACAAAGTACGACGATTGGTGCAGTTTCCTTGCATTTTTCGTGCGTTTCAGGCCCTGAAACGCACGATAAATGCAACGAAATTGCACCAATCGTCGTACTTTGTTACATAAATTTTGGGAACGTTCCCAAAATTTCTGTAACAAAGTACGACGATTGGTGCAACTTCCTTGCATTTTTCGTGAATTTCAGGGCCTGAAACGCACGAAAAATGCAACGAAATTGCACCAATCGTCGTACTTTGTTACATAAATTTTGGGAACGTTCCCAAAATTTATGTAACAAAGTACGACGATTGGTGCAGTTTCCTTGCATTTTTCGTGCATTTCAGGGCCTGAAACGCACGAAAAATGCAAGGAAATTTCACCAATCATCGTACTTTGTTACATAAATTTTGGGAAGGTTCCCAAAATTTATGTAACAAAGTACGACGATTGGTGCAATTTCTTTGCATTTTTCGTGAATTTCAGGGCCTGAAACGCACGAAAAATGCAACGAAAACGCACCAATCGTCGTACTTTGTTACATAAATTTTGGGAACGTTCCCAAAATTTCTGTAACAAAGTACGACGATTGGTGCAATTTCCTTGCATTTTTCGTGAATTTCAGGGCCTGAAACGCACGAAAAATGCAACGAAATTCACCAATCGTCGTACTTTGTTACATAAATTTTGGGAACGTTCCCAAAATTTATGTAACAAAGTACGACGATTGGTGCAATTTCCTTGCATTTTTCGTGCATTTCAGGGCCTGAAACGCACGAAAAATGCAAGGAAATTTCACCAATCATCGTACTTTGCTACATAAATTTTGGGAACGTTCCCAAAATTTATGTAACAAAGTACGGCGATTGGTGCAATCTCCTTGCATTTTTCGTGCATTTCAGGGCCTGAAACGCACGAAAAATGCAAGGAAATTTCACCAATCATCGTACTTTGTTACATAAATTTTGGGAAGGTTCCCAAAATTTATGTAACAAAGTACGACGATTGGTGCAATTTCTTTGCATTTTTCGTGAATTTCAGGGCCTGAAACGCACGAAAAATGCAACGAAAATGCACCAATCGTCGTACTTTGTTACATAAATTTTGGGAACGTTCCCAAAATTTCTGTAACAAAGTACGACGATTGGTGCAATTTTCTTGCATTTTTCGTGAATTTCAGGACCTGAAACGCACGAAAAATGCAACGAAATTCACCAATCGTCGTACTTTGTTACATAAATTTTGGGAACGTTCCCAAAATTTATGTAACAAAGTACGACGATTGGTGCAATTTCCTTGCATTTTTCGTGCATTTCAGGGCCTGAAACGCACGGAAAATGCAAGAGAATTTCACCAATCATCGTACTTTGTTACATAAATTTTGGGAACGTTCCCAAAATTTATGTAACAAAGTACGACGATTGGTGCAATTTCCTTGCATTTTTCGTGCATTTCAGGGCCTGAAACGCACGAAAAATGCAAGGAAATTTCACCAATCATCGTACTTTGTTACATAAATTTTGGGAACGTTCCCAAAATTTATGTGAAAAAGTACGACGATTGGTGCAATTTCATTGCATTTTTCGTGCCCCTGAAACGCACGAAAAATGCATTTTTTCGTGCCCCTGCATTTTTCGTGCGTTTTAGGGCCTGAAACGCACGAAAAATGCAACGAAATTGCACCAATCGTCGTACTTCGTTACATGAATTTTGGGAACGTTCCAAAAACTTGTGTAAGAAAATACGACGATTGGTGCATTTTCCTTGCATTTTTCGTGCATTTCAGGGCCTGAAACGCACGAAAAATGCAATGAAATTGCACCAATCGTCGTACTTTTACATAAATTTTGGGAACGTTCCCAAAATTTATGTAACAAAGTACGACGATTGGTG
>NC_134472.1:41336413-41478269 GCF_964194025.1 Convolutriloba macropyga
GTTGCATTTTTCGTGCGTTTTAGGGCCTGAAACGAACGGAAACTGCAACAAAATTGCACCAATCGTCGTGCTCTGTTACATAGATATTGGGAACGTTCTCAATATTTGTGTAACAAAGTACGACGATTTGTGCAACTTCGTTGCATTTTTCGTGTGCTTCAGGCCCTGAAACGCACGAAAAAAACAAAGAAATTGCAGCAATCGTCGTACTTTGTTACATGAATTTTGGGAACGCTCCCAATATTTTTGTAACAAAGTACAACGATTGGTGCAATTTCGTTGCATTTGTCGTGCGTTTCAGGCCCTGAAACGCACCAAATATGCAAAGAAATTGCAGCAATCGTCGTATTTTGTTACATAAATATTGGGAGCGTTCCCAATATTTATGTAACAAAGTACGACGATGGGTGCAATTTCGTTGAATATCTCATGCGTTTCAGTGCCTGAAACGCACGAAAAAATCAACGAAATTGCACCAATGGTCGTACTTTGTTACATAAATATTGGGAACGTTCCCAATATTTATGTAAAAAAGTACGACCATTGGTGCAATTTCGTTCCATTTTTCATGCGTTTCAGTGCCTGAAACGCACGAAAAAAGCAACGAAATTGCACCAATCGTCGTACTTTGTTACATAGATATTGGGAACGTTCTCAATATTTATGAAACAAAGTACGACAATTGGTGCACTTTCGTTGCATATTTCGTGCGTTTCAGGGCCTGAAACGCACGAAAAACGCAACTAAATTGCACCAATCGTCGTACTTTGATACATAAATATTGGGAACGTTCCCAATATTTATGCAACAAAGAACGACGATTGGTGAACTTTCGTTGCATTTTTCGTGCGTTTCATGGACTGAAACGAACGGAAACAGCAAAAGAAATTGCAGCAATCGTCGTACTTTGTTACATAAATATTGGGAACGTTCCCAATATTTATGTAACAAAGTACGACGATTGGTGCAATTTCGTTGCATTTTTCATGTGTTTCAGTGCCTGAAACGCACGAAAAAAGCAACGAAATTGCACGAATCGTTGTACTTTGTTACATAAATATTGGGAACGTTCCCAATATTTAGGTAACAAAGAACGACTATTTGTACAATTTCGTTGCATTTTTCGTGCGTTTCAGGGCCTCAAACGCACAAAAAATGCAACAAAATTGCACCAATCGTCGTACTTTATTACATAAAAATTGGGAACGTTCCCAATATATATGTAACAAAGAACGACGATTTTTGAAATTTCGTTGCATTTTTCGTGCGTTTCAGGGCCTGAAACGAACGAAAGCTGCGACGAAACTGCACCAATCGTCGTACTTTGTTACATAAAAATTGGGAACGTTCCCAATATATATGTAACAAAGAACGACGATTTTTGAAATTTCGTTGCATTTTTCGTGCGTTTCAGGGCCTGAAACGAACGGAAACTGCAAAGAAATTGCTGCAGTCGCCGTACTTTGTTACATAGATATTGGGAACATTCTCAATACTTATGTAACAAAGTACGACGATTGGTGCAATTTCCCTGCATATTTCGTGCGTTTCAGGGTCTGAAACGCACGAAAAATGCAACGAAATTGCACCAATAGTCGTACTTTGTTACAAAATGATTGGGAAAATTCCCAATAGTTATGTAACAAAGTACGACTATTTGTGCAATTTCGTTGCATTTTTCGTGCGTTTCAGGGTCTGAAACGAAGGAAAGCTGCAACGAAACTGCACCAATCGTCGTACTTTGTTACATAAAAATTGGGAACGTTCCCAATATATATGTAACAAAGAACGACGATATTTGAAATTTCGTTGCTTTTTTCGTGCGTTTCAGGGCCTGAAACGAACGGAAACAGCAAAGAAATTGCTGCAGTCGCCGTACTTTGTTACAAAGATATTGGGAACATTCTCAATACTTATGTAACAAAGTACGACGATTGGTGCAATTTCCTTGCATATTTCGTGCGTTTCAGGGTCTGAAACGCACGAAAAATGCAACGAAATTGCACCAATAGTCGTACTTTGTTACAAAATGATTGGGAAAGTTCCCAATAGTTATGTAACAAAGTACGACTATTTGTGCAATTTCGTTGCATTTTTCGTGCGTTTCAGGGTCTGAAACGAACGAAAGCTGCAACGAAACTGCACCAATCGTCGTACTTTGTTACATAAAAATTGGGAACGTTCCCAATATATATGTAACAAAGAACGACGATTGGTGAAATTTCGTTGCATTTTTCGTGCGTTTCAGGGCCTGAAACGAATGGGAACTGCAACGAAATTGCATCAATCGTCGTACTTTGTTACATAGATATTGGGAACGTTCCCAATATTTATGTAACAAAGTACGACCATTGGTGCAATTTCGTTACATATTTCGTGCGTTTCAGGTCTTGAAACGCACGAAAAAAGCAACGAAAATGGCACCAATCGTTGTATTTTGTTACATAAATATTGGGAACGTTCACAGTATTTATGTAACAAAGTACGACGATTGGTGCAATTTAGTTGCATATTTCGTGCGTTTCAGGGTCTGAAACGCACGAAAAATGCAAAGAAATTGCTGCAGTCGCCGTACTTTATTACATAGATATTGGGAACATTCTCAATACTTATGTAACAAAGTACGACAATTGGTGCAATTTCCTTGCATATTTCGTGCGTTTCAGGGTCTGAAACGCACGAAAAATGCAACGAAATTGCACCAATAGTCGTACTTTGTTACAAAATGATTGGGAAAGTTCCCAATAGTTATGTAACACAGTACGACTATTTATGCAATTTCGTTGCATTTTTCGTGCGTTTCAGGGTCTGAAACGAACGAAAGCTGCAACGAAACTGCACCAATCGTCGTACTTTGTTACATAAAAATTGGGAACGTTCCCAATATATATGTAACAAAGAACGACGATTTTTGAAATTTCGTTGCATTTTTCGTGCGTTTCAGGGCCTGAAACGAACGGAAACTGCAAAGAAATTGCTGCAGTCGCCGTACTTTGTTACATAGATATTGGGAACATTCTCAATACTTATGTAACAAAGTACGACGATTGGTGCAATTTCCTTGCATATTTCGTGCGTTTCAGGGTCTGAAACGCACGAAAAATGCAACGAAATTGCACCAATAGTCGTACTTTGTTACAAAATGATTGGGAAAGTTCCCAATAGTTATGTAACAAAGTACGACCATTTGTGCAATTTCGTTGCATTTTTCGTGCGTTTCAGGGTCTGAAACGAACGAAAGCTGCAACGAAACTGCACCAATCGTCGTACTTTGTTACATAAAAATTGGGAACGTTCCCAATATATATGTAACAAAGAACGACGATTTTTGAAATTTCGTAGCAATTTTCGTGCGTTTCAGGGCCTGAAACGAACGGAAACTGCAAAGAAATTGCTGCAGTCGCCGTACTTTGTTACAAAGATATTGGGAACATTCTCAATACTTATGTAACAAAGTACGACGATTGGTGCAATTTCCTTGCATATTTCGTGCGTTTCAGGGTCTGAAACGCACGAAAAATGCAACGAAGTTGCACCAATAGTCGTACTTTGTTACAAAATGATTGGGAAAGTTCCCAATAGTTATGTAACAAAATACGACGATTGGTGAAATTTCGTTGCATTTTTCGTGCGTTTCAGGGCCTGAAACGAATGGGAACTGCAACGAAATTGCATCAATCGTCGTACTTTGTTACATAGATATTGGGAACGTTCCCAATATTTATGTAACAAAGGAAGACCATTGGTGCAATTTAGTTGCATATTTCGTGCGTTTCAGGGTCTGAAACGCACGAAAAATGCAAAGAAATTGCTGCAGTCGCCGTACTTTGTTATATAGATATTGGGAACATTCTCAATACTTATGTAACAAAGTACGACGATTGGTGCAATTTCCTTGCATATTTCGTGCGTTTCAGGGTCTGAAACGCACGAAAAATGCAACGAAATTGCACCAATAGTCGTACTTTGTTACAAAATGATTGGGAAAGCTCCCAATAGTTATGTATCAAAGTACGACTATTTGTGCAATTTCGTTGCATTTTTCGTGCGTTTCAGGGTCTGAAACGAACGAAAGCTGCAACGAAACTGCACCAATCGTCGTACTTTGTTACATAAAAATTGGGAACGTTCCCAATTTATATGTAACAAAGAACGACGATTTTTGAAATTTCGTTGCATTTTTCGTGCGTTTCAGGGCCTGAAACGAACGGAAACTGCAAAGGAATTGCTGCAGTCGCCGTACTTTGTTACATAGATATTGGGAACATTCTCAATACTTATGTAACAAAGTACGACGATTGGTGCAATTTCCTTGCATATTTCGTGCGTTTCAGGGTCTGAAACGCACGAAAAATGCAACAAAATTGCACCAATAGTCGTACTTTGTTACAAAATGATTGGGAAAGTTCCCAATAGTTATGTAACGAAATACGAAGATTGGTGAAATTTCGTTGCATTTTTCGTGCGTTTCAGGGCCTGAAACGAATGGGAACTGCAACGAAATTGCATCAATCGTCGTACTTTGTTACATAGATATTGGGAACGTTCCCAATATTTATGTAACAAAGTACAACCATTGATGCAATTTCGTTGCATATTTCGTGCGTTTCAGGGCTTGAAACGCACGAAAAAAGCAACGAAAATGGCACCAATCGTTGTATTTTGTTACATAAATATTGGGAACGTTCACAGTATTTATGTAACAAAGTACGACGATTGGTGCAATTTAGTTGCATTTTTCGTGCGTTTCAGGGTTTGTAACGCACGAAAAATGCAGCGAAATTGCACCAATCGTCGTACTTTGTTTCAAAAATATTGGGAACGTACCCAATACTTTTGTTACAAAGTACGACGATTAGTGAAATTTCGTTCCACTTTTTGTGCGTTTCAGGGTCTGCAACGCACGAAAAATGCAACAAAATTGCACAAATCGTCGTACTTTGTTACATAATTATTGGGAAGGTTCTCAATATTTATGTAACAAAGTACGACGATTTGTCCAATTTCGTTGCAGCTTTCGTTCGTTTCAGACCCTGAAACGCACTAAAAGTGCAACGAAATTGCACCAATGGTCGTACTTTGTTACATAAAAATTGGGAACGTTCTCAATATTTATGTAACAAAGTACGACGATTTGTGCAACTTAGTACTAGTAATAGTAGTAGTAGTAGTAGTAGTAGTAGTAGTAGTGGTGGTGGTAGTAGTAGTAGTAGTAGTAGTAGTAGTAGTAGTAGTAGTAGTAGTAGTAGTAGTAGTAGTAGTAGTAGTAGTAGTAGTAGTAGTAGTAGTAGTAGTAGTAGTAGTAGTAGTAGTAGTAGTAGTAGTAGTAGTAGTAGTAGTAGTAGTAGTAGTGGGGGACAAAATCCAACCTCACCTCCACGTGGTGTCCACTGGGGGTAGGTCATGTGCTGCGGCTCTCCGCTCACATGGTCGAGCTAACGAGGCACTGGTCTTCTAGTTTGTGGCGCAACTAGTCGTATCTCAGCCTTCAAACACCAAAGCAATGAGTAAACACAAGATGGCCAGAAGCTAAGATTGAAAAGCTTAGCGGTGGCTAAGCCAGCGTTGGTAGCTTCACAACAACAATCTGCGGTAGCAGATTCAGAGTCGCTAGAAAATGAGAGTCGGTCAGTGGTGGCTGACCAAGAGTCTTTAAGATGTCAGAATTGTCAGCGGCAAAGTGCACCAAACAAGATTCTGCAAAGCCGGTTTGTCAAAGAATGTCGTCGACAAGTCAAAGTTCGAGCAACTAGAGGCGAGCCTTACCTGTGACAAGTGTGAAAGAAAGTTCAAAACAGTCAATGGCCGAAAAGTTCACCAATCGAGATACTGTGGCAAACCTAAAGCAGTTGCCACACGCGTGTTTTCCTGCAAAGTACAAGATGTTCTCGGAAACGAGTTTGAAAACATAGAAGCGTTCAAGTATCTCGGATCATATGTCAGCCTCAAGCATGGAGACCTGCAGGAAGTCAATTGCAAACTTGCAGAAGGTAGACAACGGTTTGCTAACTTCCAAAATCTCTGGAAGAGCAAGCAGCTCAGCGTGCACCTCAAGTGCAGTTTGTACAAAGCACTCGTTTTATCAGCCGTGCTGTACAGCTCAGAAACTTGGACTCTTTCGAAATTAATGGAGAGAAAACTTGAGAGTTTCCACTGTGGTTGTCTTCGGAGAATTCTACGTGTGTCATATCTGGAGAAAGCAACGAACGAAGAAATTATGTCAAGATCACGAATGCCCCAACTATCCACGATGATCATGCTCAAACGGATAAAATGGTACGGACACATCCACAGAATGGAACCAGGAAGATTAGCCCGCAGTGCCTTCGATTGGGACCCGCCCGATCAATACGTCCATGCTAGACGCGCTCCTGGGGGGCAACGGAAAACGTGGATGAGTCAAATCGAAGGAGACTGTGTACGAAACAAAGTATCGTTCACCAGATTGCAGGAGAAAGCAGCAACCGGGTCAAAGAATGCCTTCAACAATTTCGTCGTACAGCACTTCACAGAATAACCAAACAAATAACTCTTCTTGTTTTGTTTGTATTTGTTGCCAACCGTGCCTTTATTTCATATTTCGAATTAAAGTGTTGAAACAGTAGTAGTAGTAGTAGTAGTAGTAGTAGTAGTAGTAGTAGTAGTAGTAGTAGTAGTAGTAGTAGTAGTAGTAGCAGCAGCCTTTTCTGAATTTGGGCAATTTCTTCGACCATTTTCAGAATAGCCGTGAAAAACATTTTACCCAAATTAAGAAGACCATTTTACGAAAAACTTCCGCCTCCCAAATTCAGAAGAGGGTTGCCCAAATTCAGAAATGGATTTTTTGACCAATTTCGGAATTGGCCCGGTGCCCATTTTCCTACTCCACTCCTACTACTCCTTGGAATTTGGGTAAGTGTTATGGGGATGATGGCCGAATCAGAAATTGGGCTAAAAAGGGTTGTGAACCTACGACAAAAGAAAGACACTTCTCATTTTCAAGACTTTCAAAAGTTTAATGAGTAAAATGCAAAAATTCGACCAGAAATTTAACAAACACCAAACACGAAAAAAAATTCTTCCAAATTTATGTGGCAGTGCAGGTCAATCGTTAAACATAACAGGCATAACTTTGACAAACAGCTATAACAAACATGTCTTTCCTCTATTTAAATCGAAGCAGTCGGCAGCAGTTGTGAAGCTAGGAAATGACTTCCTCGTGATGTATCTGTCCACGTAGGGTGAATTCTAAGATTATGTTGGGCATTCTCTCGAGCAAGCTTCTCATCGTGTTTTGGTCTTTCAGATTGTGCTAATGATGTTTTCATGGGTTATTTGGCGTGTTTTGCGTTTATTTTCAAATCAGTGAAGTCGTTTCCTAAAGATGAACGCATTCAGATCTTGCTAGAATATTTTGAGATGATTCAAAACTTGCAAGATACTTGCTGCAATCTTGCAAGATATCAACGCAAGAAAACAAGTAAAATAAATTTAAAAACACTCTAGAAAACTTTTTGAGACACAATATCGCTAATAAAAACAAGCTACCAAATTGATAATCAAGAGAAATTTTTTTAATCCAGATTCAAAATCTTGCGAGAATCTGGCAACAATCTTGAGAATTTTTAATTTCTGGCAAACTTTGTTTGATTATTTTGGGCACCTAATTGAAAATCAGCTGAACTGTTTTTCAAGAGCATATCGAAATGCAGAACTCATTCTAATTGACTTTTCCTAAATACCGTTCAAACATGAAGATTATGAAAAATTGGGTATATTTGAGGAATTTGTTAATATCTCTAAACTACTGTTTCAAAAGTGTTCAGCATAGTCGCATTTTTTTTAATACTGAGCTGTTCTTTTTTACCCGGCTGGCTGCTTCCTTCATTCGTTGTAATAGAAAAGCTATTTACGGCCAAACTTGATAAAAAAATCTTCCAGATTGTGATATTAAATATTTTATTCGAATTTTTGTTCTGCAGAAAGCATTTTCTGAGAGTCCCTTAATTTTAAATTATCATTAGGTAGCAAGTACTACAAAAAACAATTGTCAGTAATTAAACAATTGCAAAAAAGTTAGGGTAAAGTGGATCAAGGATAGTTTTTGCTACTTTTTCATTAGACCTTTGCTCTTCATTGGTTACACAATCGACAAAAATTTAACAGTGCACATATTTTAAAGTATAAAACTTCATTTCATTGATTTTTAAGATTATAAAAGTGAAAAGTTATCAACTAACATTTTTTCATCCTTAATAAGTCAAAGAAAGTTTTTGTGTTGCAAGTGAACTCAAACTCTCAATTTCCACTTCAGCATAGCCCTCATAACGTTTATAAACGTTCTACAACTTCCCTTGTGGAAAGAACGCAGCGCTATGACTGTGCTGCACTTTAACAACTAGAAAAGTTAATTAAAGTCTCTAATAAATTTTCTTACATGCTTTTCAATTGTTTGACTCTCTTTAGTTTTTTGGCGCCTCTTTCAAGAACTGAGCTGTTCTTTTTTACCCGGCTGGCTGCTTCCTTCATTCGTTGTAATAGAAAAGTTATTTACGGCCAAACTTGATAAAAAAATCTTCCAGATTGTGATATTAAATATTTTATTCGAATTTTTGTTCTGCAGAAAGCATTTTCTGAGAGTCCCTTAATTTTAAATTATCATTAGGTAGCAAGTACTACAAAAAACAATTGTCAGTAATTAATTGAGAGGACAAATCAAATAGTTGCTGCGAAATACTCAATCATACGTTTTGTGTTGCGATAACATCATTTTTCTCTGATGAAATAGATACCTGCCGAAAATCCTAAATGGTGGAAAGTCTCAACGTTCTAATCCCTTTGAAACTCTTTCTGTAACCAAATAGGACTTCTTTTGAGTTTTAGACAAATTTGAGGTGAGAATTAAGTCTCAAAATTTTACGAAAATTGAAAAAATTCGAAAATTTTTTGATTTTTAGAAGTTGTAAAAAAGTTAGGGTAAAATGGATCACGGATAGTTTTTGATACTTTTTCATGATTGTTTCAATAATTTTTTCTGTTCATAACAAAACTGAGTGAAGTGGCAGGTAGTACAAAGATCGAACAAAAGCATCCAGTGTGTTCCAGATTGTGATTTTAAATATTTTATTCGACTTTTTGTTCTGTAGAAAGCATTTTCTGAGAGTCCCTTTATCTTAAATTGTTATTAGACAGCAAGTACTACAAACAAATTGTCAGTAGTTAGTTGAGCGAGAAAAATCAAAAACTTGCGGCAAATTTGTCAATCATACGTTTTTTGTTGCGATAACATTATTTTTCTCTGATGAAATAGATACCTGGCAAAACTCCTAATTGGTCAAATGCCCCCCAACGTTCTAATCCCTTTTAAACTCATTCTGCAGCAGAATTGGGCCTCCGTTGAACCCTACACAAGTTTGAAGTGAGAACTAAGGCTCAAAAAATTGGGAAAATTGAATAAAATTGAAAACTTTTTGATTTTTAGAAGTTGCAAAAAAGTTAGGGTAAAGTGGATCAAGGATAGTTTTTGCTACTTTTTCATTAGACCTTTGCTCTTCATTGGTTACACAATCGACAAAATTTTAACAGTGCACATATTTTAAAGTATAAAACTTCATTTCATTGATTTTTAAGATTATAAAAGTGAAAAGTTATCAACTAACATTTTTTCATCCTTAATAAGTCAAAGGAAAGTTTTTGTGTTGCAAGTGAACTCAAACTCTCAATTTCCACTTCAGCATAGCCCTCATAACGTTTATAAACGTTCTACAACTTCCCTTGTGGAAAGAACGCAGCGCTATGACTGTGCTGCACTTTAACAACTAGAAAAGTTAATTAAAGCCTCTAATAAATTTTCTTACATGCTTTTCAATTGTTTGACTCTCTTTAGTTTTTTGGCGCCTCTTTCAAGTGCTAATGATTGTTTCATCAAATGTCATTCACTAGCTTCTTGAAATTTTTCTCTGAGCTCTTGGTAATTAAGAACAACAACATTTTTCTCTTGAAATGAAAATTAATCAAACTTTTTGTCTGATAAAAGTAAAACACTCTTTTGAAAGCAATGGTTTGGCAGTTAGAAATTTCTCTCAATTGTATCTTTTTGATCATTTAAGTTGTTCCAAGCCTATAAAAAGATAATACCCGGGTTATTTGAAGTACTTACGGTGGATAATCAAGTAGAGTATTTGCGCTAATAAAAAATTCCAGGCGTATTACGGAAAGACAGCCGTATTTCGTTTTGACGTGGAGAGCCTTGAAAAAAATATTGTTTCTAATAAAAAAACAACTAAAAAACAACGTTTTTTGCGTTTTTTTGGAAGTTCTGGCCGCAATTGGATTAGTCTTTTATTTGTGAGTTTCAAGTGTTTTGTTGCATTAGCGTTTCATGCATTTGGCGATTTGTAAAGTTACTCTTTTCACAAAAGTTTTCGAAAAAATTTTCGATGAGATCCTTTTTTGAAGAACTGTTTGCACTATATCACTGTTTTGTCTCAAACATTTTGGCTTTCCAGGAAAACGAATGGCCTTGAGAGAAGATCGGCTAACCGCAAGTTTCCTCCAAATGTCAAATTTTTGCACCGAAACTCAGTTTCACTTGATAAATTGCCTACTTTTAGAAAAAAATGATTTGCAAAAAACATTAAAAAAATCCCTAGTGGGCCATTTGGCCCACTGGGGATTTTTTTTTGACCCCTCATCCCAAACCTCTTTTGCGTGCGTCATTTTGCGCTAATAAAAAATTCCAGGCGTATTACGGAAAGACAGCCGTATTTCGTTTTGACGTGGAGAGCCGTGAAAAAAAATATTGTTCCTATTAAAAAAACAACTAAAAAACAACGTTTTTTGCGTTTTTTTGGAAGTTCCTGCTGCAATTGGATTAGTCTGTTATTTGTGAGTTTCAAGTGTTTTGTTACATTAGCGTTTCATGCATTTGGCGATTTGTAAAAACACTCTTTTCACAAAAGTTTTCGAAAAATTTTTCAATGAGATCCTTTTTTGAAGAACTGTTTGCACGATATCACTGTTTTATCTCAAACATTTTGGCTTTCCAGGAAAACAAATTGCCTTGCAAAAATATTTGCTAACCACCAATTTCTTTCAAGTGTCAAATTTTTGCACCGAAACTCAGTTTCAATTGATAAATTGCCTATTTTTAGAAAAAAATTATTTGCAAAAAACATAAAAAAAAATCCACAGTGGGCCATTTGGCCCACTGGGGATTTTTTTTGACCCCTCATCCCAAACCTCTTTTGCGTGCGTCATTTTGCGCTAATAAAAAATTCCAGGCGTATTACGGAAAGACAGCCGTATTTCGTTTTGACGTGGAGAGCCGTGAAAAAAAACATTGTTCCTAATAAAAAAACAACTAAAAAACAACGTTTTTTGCGCTTTTTTGGAAGTTCTGGCCGCAATTGGATTAGTATTTTATTTGTGAGTTTCAAGTGTTTTGTTACATTACCTTTTCATGCATTTGGCGATTTGTAAAGTTACTCTTTTCACAAAAGTTTTCGAAAAATTTTTCGATGAGATCCTTTTTTGAAGAACTGTTTGCACTATATCACTGTTTTATCTCAAACATTTTGGCTTTCCAGGAAAAGAAATGGCCTTGAGAGAAGATGTGCTAACCGCCAGTTTCCTCCAAATGTCAAATTTTTGCACCGAAACTCAGTTTCACTTGATAAATTGCCTACTTTTAGAAAAAAATGATTTGCAAAAAACATTAAAAAAATCCCCAGTGGGCCATTTGGCCCACTGGGGATTTTTTTTGACCCCTCATCCCAAGCCTCTTTTGCTTGCGTCATTTTGCGCTAATAAAAAATTCCAGGCGTATTACGGAAAGACAGCCGTATTTCGTTTTGACGTGGAGAGCCGTGAAAAAAAATATTGTTCCTAATAAAAAAACAACTAAAAAAACAACGTTTTTTGCGTTTTTTTGGAAGTTCTGGCCGCAATTGGATTAGTGTTTTATTTGTGAGTTTCAAGTGTTTTGTTACATTAGCGTTTCATGCATTTGGCGATTTGTAAAGTTACTCTTTTCACAAAAATTTTCGAAAAAATTTTCGATGAGATCCTTTTTTGAAGAACTGTTTGCACTATATCACTGTTTTGTCTCAAACATTTTGGCTTTCCAGGAAAACGAATGGCCTTGAGAGAAGATCGGCTAACCGCCAGTTTCCTCCAAATGTCAAATTTTTGCACCGAAACTCAGTTTCACTTGATAAATTGCCTACTTTTAGAAAAAAATGATTTGCAAAAAACATTAAAAAAATCCCCAGTGGGCCATTTGGCCCACTGGGGATTTTTTTTGACCCCTCATCCCAAACCTCTTTTGCGTGCGTCATTTTGCGCTAATAAAAAATTCCAGGCGTATTACGGAAAGACAGCCGTATTTCGTTTTGACGTGGAGAGCCGTGAAAAAAAATATTGTTCCTATTAAAAAAACAAAAACAACGTTTTTTGCGTTTTTTTGGAAGTTCCGGCTGCAATTGGATTAGTCTGTTATTTGTGAGTTTCAAGTGTTTTGTTACATTAGCGTTTCATGCATTTGGCGATTTGTAAAAACACTCTTTTCACAAAAGTTTTCCAAAAATTTTTCAATGAGATCCTTTTTTGAAGAACTGTTTGCACGATATCACTGTTTTATCTCAAACATTTTGGCTTTCCAGGAAAACAAATTGCCTTGCAAAAATATTTGCTAACCACCAATTTCCTTCAAGTGTCAAATTTTTGCACCGAAACTCAGTTTCAATTGATAAATTGCCTATTTTTAGAAAAAAATTATTTGCAAAAAACATAAAAAAAAATCCACAGTGGGCCATTTGGCCCACTGGGGATTTTTTTTTTTGACCCCTCATCACAAACTCTTTTGCGTGCGTCATTTTGCGCTAATAAAAAAATCCAGGCTTTTTGCGGAAAAACATTGCTTTAGGGAGAAAAATACCTGGAGAAACGAATTTCAAGGATTCTATGTATTCTGTCATCCTGTGGTGTATCAATAGGCGTCCAATGAGTTAAAAATTGTATTTTTGAACTTCTTCAATGTGGGGTATTATATTAAAACAATAAATTTGCACTTTCTTTCTCTAAACTTTTGCTCTAGGAAGCAAAAAATACCTGGAGAAACGAAATATTTTCAAGTTTTCTATCTATTCTGTCATCCTGAGGGTATTTTTGACCAATTTTAAGATCGATATTATTGCAGTATATAAATTTTTGAAGTTTTTTTGTATTGAAAATTGGGCGATGATAATAAAACAGGCATTTTTTGGCCGCTTTGAACATGAAACGCCTCTTTGAACGCTTAGGTCCAAAAAAGGCAAGATAGAACTAGTGATTGTTTTTTTGAAAAGGTAACGAATATTGTTTTACATTGCTTCATATATAGCTCATTTTAAAGCTCGTAAAATAGGACTTGCAGCCATTTTTTTTACTTTTATGAATAAAAGCCTCAAGGGTACCTAAATTGGCATCAAACATAAAAGAAAAATCGAGTCGTTTGTGACTTGGTAAATATTGGCTAAGTCTACCCATTTTTTTTAATAGTACAATAGCTCTATATAAAGTTGCGAAAAGATCTTGTTTACAAAATTGCGCGATGATAATATAACATGCGTTTTCTGACCGCTTTGACCATGAAATGACCCTTTGAACGCTTAGGCCCAAAATAGACAAGATTCGATGTTTGTTTGTTTTACTCAGAACGTAACAAATATTAGCTCAATTTGCGTTCTTTATAGCTCATTTTAATGCATTTTAGATAGGCTTTGCAGTCGTATGTTTTATTTTTTGTAAACGTTTGCTTCAAGGGTACCTAAAGTGGCTTCAAAGATAAAAGAAAAATCGAAGCTATTATGACTTGGTAAATAGTGGCTGAGTCCGCCCACTTTTAAGACTGGTACAATGACCCTATATAAAGTTTTGAAAAGCTCTTGTGTAGACAATTGCGCAAGGAAAAAGAAACGGGCACCTTTTGACCGTTTAGGTGCGTTTATGTTTCCTAGAAGCACTGGTCAGCGAGTTGAAATTTCGATTTGTATATGATGTAAAATTTCTCAACGAATAATCACTCAAGTGAATTGATATATAATCCACTTTGAAGACAAGAATCCCTTTGTTGCAGCCATTAGCTAATTGGGATCGTAAGAGGGCTGTAAGTATCACTTTTTTTCAAAACTGTCCTTTTTCGTGCTGATTTCTAAAAATTTTTGTAAAAAGTAAAGATATTGGATGTTAATTGAATAACTAACCAAATGAAACACATATCGTTGCAAAGCTCCTACATTGTAGTTGACGTGGACATATTTGTTTGTGTCCAATTTTTGCGTAGAAGATCTCAAGTACAGGATTGATTAGAGAAAAGCAAATTGAAATATTTTTGATTTATAGATTTGCAGTAAATGCGAATACTTATATAAAAGCAGAACCATTGGTTCATGTTTTTTTTTCAATGTCATTTGCAGACAAATCTGCTAAGATTATAAAAATTGCGCTTTTGGACCATTTAGGTACGTTTAGAGTACATAGAGTATTTTTATATAAGCGGATTGGAATTGGAATAATTTTCCATACCCAAATTCAGAAAAATTTCGCTGATGCAATCAAAAGCTCTAAATATCACCAAAAACGTTTTTTACAGATTTTTTTTTACTTTAGCCTCATCCCGGTAAAAATAAATACCTGATCGCTGCAAAAAAACGAGGCGTAGAACGAATTAGGTCAGTGTCAGTGATCATTCAAAAATGAAAAATTCTAGGACTTCCTTGCAGAAAAATTGTTTCAATTTGCCCCCTTCTAGAACTTGTAGGTCTGTTTTTTTAAGGAGACCATCACTGCATTACAGCAGCAATCAAAGGCAGCTTTTTTTAAAAGTTAAATAACTATTGCTTTGAAATGGCCTCAAGTTTTCTGATGAACGGTCTGATTTCGAAATTGACATCAACACAACTTCTTAAAAAAAAACTGTCACTGGCATTTTTTTTATGGCCGCATTTGTCTCCGGCATGTGCCTAAAATCTCGACTTTCAAATGAGTTGTTTTCGTGGCAAATTCTCTTGGGTTCAGGAGAAATGCTGAAGTGGCCAGACTAAGGGAAACTTCCGCCTCCCAAATTAAGAACGCTTTTTTTTCAACCCTTTTTTCTCAAAATCAATAAGATCATTTGTTTCAAAACTTTGCATATGAGTTTGTTGTACTTAAGGGAAGGCACATGCAAAATTTCAGGTTTCTATGATGATTTTTGCCAAATCACTTATTTTTGGATCCTTGGGTTTTGCAGGTGAGGTCTACTAGTACAAACCTGAATCAAAAGCTGAAAAAACAGTCGTTTCTAAAAAGACTACGCACTATCTTGCAAATACCAAATAGGCTTTAAAGTACTCCGACAGGACACATATCAAAAAATTTTTGCAAAAGAACGTGTATTTGCGGAGAAAATGCATTTTCTGGATTTCGCAGTTTTTGTGGTGTTTGGCCGCTTTTGGTACCCTACTCCGCTCGGTTCATAAATCCTCGAATATTCAATTTAAAACCATCAATCAATTTGCTACGGATTGTGCGTGAGCCGTACTTTATTCAGAATGCAATTTTCTTGGAAAAATTGTGAGAAAAAGTCTAAAAAAATACCAAAATTTGCAAAAAAAAAATTTGAAAAATTTTCGATCAACTTAAAAATGGTCCTATGAACTGTTTTTTCGGGGCTTTTTTCGATTTTTGAGCTACAAATACGTTGACCTATCACGTTATGGCATGTGTTTTGGACCCGGAACGCGTTTTCATTGTTCGCGGGGGTATGCTAAATCCGTGGATTTGGTGGTCCAAATTCAGAAATGCCGTAGTAGTAGTAGTAGTAGTAGTAGTAGTAGTAGTAGTAGTAGTAGTAGTAGTAGTAGTAGTAGTAGTAGTAGTAGTAGTAGTAGTAGCCATTTCTGAATTTGGGCAATTTCTTCGCCCATTTTCAGAACGGCCCTGAAAAACCGCCTCCCAAATTAAGAAGACCATTTTAGGAAAAACTTCCGCCTCCCAAATTCAGAAGAGGGTTGCCCAAATTCAGAAATGGGTTTTTTGACCAATTTCGGAATTGGCCCGGTGCCGATTTTCCTACTCCACTCCTACTACTCCTTGGAATTTGGGTAAGTGTTCTGGGAATGGTGGCCGAATCAAAAAATGGGCTCAAAAGTGTTGTGAAACTACGACAAAAAAAGACACTTCTCATTTTCAAGCCTTTCAAAAGTTAAATGATAAAAATGCAATAATTCGAACAGAAGTTTAACAAACGCGAAAAAAAAATTCGCCCAAATTAGGGTGCAGGTCAATTGGTAAACATAACTGGCATAACTTTGACAAACAGCTCTAACAAACATGTCTTTCCTCCATTTAAATCGAGGCATTCGACAGCAATTGTGAAGCCAGGAAATGACTTCCACGTGAATTTCAGTTTCACTTGTTAAATTTCCTAATTTTTTGGCAAAAATCATCTGCACAAAAACATTAAAAAAATCTCCAGTGCGCCAATTTGCCCACTGGGGATTTTTTTGACCCCTTATCCCAAACCCCTCTCACGTACGACTTTTTGCGCTAATAAAAAAATCCAGGCATATTACGGAAAAACATTGCTCTAGGAAGAAAAAATACCTGGAGACACGAATTTCAAGGATTCTATGTATTCTGTCATCATGTGGGGTATAAATAGGCGTCCAATGAATATAAAATTTATATTTTTGAACTCGCCCAATGTAGGAGATTTTATAAAGACAATAAATTTTTACTTTTTTCTTCTAAACTTTTGCTCTGTGAAGCAAAAATACCTGGAGAAACGAATTATTTTCATGTATTCTATATATTCTGTCCAGTTGTTGGTTATAAATAGACACCCAATGTGTATTAAAATAATATTTTTGAACTCCCCTAACAAAGGAGGTTACGTAAGACGTGCGCTTTTTCGTGCTTTTTCTTCTAAACGTTTGATCTAGGAAGCAAAAATACCTGAAGAAGCGAATTATTTTCAAGTTTTCTATCTATTCTGTCACCCTGAGGGGTAAATCTGACCAATTTTAAGACAGGCATATTAGCTGTGTGTAAAAGTTTAGTTGTTATTGTATATAAAAATTGGGCGAAGATAACAAAAAAGGCAGTTTTTGGCCGCTTTGATCATGAAAAGACTCTTTGAACGCCTAGGTCCAAAAATGACAAGATGCCTCTAGTACTTGTTTTGCTCAAAAGGTAACAACCATTTGCTCATATATTGCTTTATACATAACTCATTTTATTGTTCTTTAAAAAACTTTGCAGTCATATATATTATTCAAATTACATGATGGCTTCAAGGGTACCTGAAATGGCATCAATCATAAAAGAAAAATCGAGTCAATTATGGCTTGGTAAATAGTGGCTGAGTCCTGCCACTTTTAAGAATGGTACAATAGCTTTATATAACGTTTTGAAGGCTTCTTATGTAGACAATTGCGCGAGGATAAAAAACGGTTACATTTTGACCGTTTAGGTGCGTTTATGCCTCCTGGAAACAGTTGTCACCAAGGTGAAAGTTAGATTTGTACATGATGTTAAGTTTTTCTACGAACTATCGCTCAAATGAATTGATATATAGTTCATTTTGAAGACAAGAATCGCTTTCTTGAACCAATAGCTAATTGGGATCTTAAGAGGGCGGTAAATATCAGTTTTCTCAAAATTGTCATTTCTCGTGCTGAAGTCTAAAAATTTTTGTAAAAAGTAAAGATTTTGGATGTATAATGAATAACTCACGAAATGAAACACATATGGTTGCAAATCCCCTACGTTGTAGTTTGCGCGGATATATTTGTCTTAGCCAAATTCGGCCTTGATGAATCATCAAATTTTAGGGTTGATTGCACAAGAGCAAAACGACATATTTCTGATTCACAAATTTGTAGTAAATCCGAAAAATTATCTAAAAGTGGCACCAATGGCACCTACTTTTTTCAACAAAAATTATAGACGCATGTGCTGCGATTATAAGAATGGCACTCATGGACCATTTAGGTAAGTTTAGGGTCTTAGAAAGCGGAGCGATATTGGAATGATTTTCTATACCCTAATTCAAAAAAACTGCTCTGATGCAACCAAAAGCTGTAAAAATTACCAAAAACGTTTTTTTAAGATTTTTTATACTCTAGCCTCATCCCTGTATAAATAAATACCTGACCGTTGCAAGAAACTAGGCTTAGAACGAATTAAGTCAGTGTCCGTGACCATTCAAAAATGAGATTCTCCAGGACTTCCTAGCAGAAAAATTGTTTCAATTTTCCCCTTTCTAGAACTAGTGGGTCTGTTTTTTTTCAAAGTGCACTCCACTGTGTGACAACAGCAATCGAAGGACGTTTTCTATAAACGTTAAATAACTAATGCTTCGAAATGGCCGCAATTTTTCTGGCGCACGGTCTGACTTCGAAATCGACATCAACACAAATTCTTAAGAAAAAACTGTTACTGGAATTTTTGTAATAGCCGCATTTGTCTGTGACATGTGGCCAATAACTCGACTTGCAATTGAGTTGTTTCAAATGGAAATTCTCACTGGTTCCGAAGAAAACTATATCACTGTTTTATCTCAAACATTTTGGCTTTCCAGGAAAACGAATGGCCTTGAGAGAAGATCGGATAACCGCCAGTTTCCTCCAAATGTCAAATTTTTGCACCGAAACTCAGTTTCACTTGTTAAATTGCCTACTTTTAGAAAAAAATGATTTGCAAAAAACATTAAAAAAATCCCCAGTGGGCCATTTGGCCCACTGGGGATTTTTTTTGACCCCTCATCCCAAACCTCTTTTGCGTGCGTCATTTTGCGCTAATAAAAAATTCCAGGCGTATTACGGAAAGACAGCCGTATTTCGTTTTGACGTGGAGAGCCGTGAAAAAAAATATTGTTCCTATTAAAAAAATAACTAAAAAACAACGTTTTTTGCCTTTTTTTGGAAGTTCCGGCTGCAATTGGATTAGTCTGTTATTTGTGAGTTTCAAGTGTTTTGTTACATTAGCGTTTCATGCATTTGGCGATTTGTAAAAACACTCTTTTCACAAAAGTTTTCGAAAAATTTTTCAATGAGATCCTTTTTTGAAGAACTGTTTGCACGATATCACTGTTTTATCTCAAACATTTTGGCTTTCCAGGAAAAGAAATGGCCTTGAGAGAAGATGTGCTAACCGCCAGTTTCCTCCAAATGTCAAATTTTTGCACCGAAACTCAGTTTCACTTGATAAATTGCCTACTTTTAGAAAAAAATGATTTGCAAAAAACATTAAAAAAATCCCCAGTGGGCCATTTGGCCCACTGGGGATTTTTTTTGACCCCTCATCCCAAGCCTCTTTTGCTTGCGTCATTTTGCGCTAATAAAAAATTCCAGGCGTATTACGGAAAGACAGCCGTATTTCGTTCTGACGTGGAGAGCCGTGAAAAAAAATATTGTTCCTATTAAAAAAAACAATGTTTTTTGCGTTGTTTTGGAAGTTCTGGCTGCAATTGGACTAGTCTGTTATTTGTGAGTTTCAAGTGTTTTGTTACATTAGCGTTTCATGCATTTGGCGATTTGTAAAGTTACTCTTTTCACAAAAGTTTTCGAAAAATTTTTCAATGAGATCCTTTTTTGAAGAACTGTTTGCACGATATCACTGTTTTATCTCAAACATTTTGGCTTTCCAGGAAAAAAATTGGCCTTGAGAGAAGATGTGCTAACCGCCAGTTTCCTCCAAATGTCAAATTTTTGCACCGAAACTCAGTTTCACTTGATAAATTGCCTACTTTTAGAAAAAAAATTATTTGCAAAAAACATAAAAAAATGCCCAGTGGGCCATTTGGCCCACTGGGGATTTTTTTTGACCCCTCATCCCAAACTTCTTTTGCGTGCGTCATTTTGCGCTAAAAAAATTCCAGGCGTATTACGGAAAGACAGCCGTATTTCGTTTTGACGTGGAGAGCCGTGAAAAAAAATATTGTTCCTATTAAAAAAACAACTAAAAAACAACGTTTTTTGCGTTTTTTTGGAAGTTCCGGCTGCAATTGGATTAGTCTGTTATTTGTGAGTTTCAAGTGTTTTGTTACATTAGCGTTTCATGCATTTGGCGATTTGTAAAAACACTCTTTTCACAAAAGTTTTCGAAAAATTTTTCAATGAGATCCTTTTTTGAAGAACTGTTTGCACGATATCACTGTTTTATCTCAAACATTTTGGCTTTCCAGGAAAACAAATTGCCTTGCAAAAATATTTGCTAACCACCAATTTCCTTCAAGTGTCAAATTTTTGCACCGAAACTCAGTTTCAATTGATAAATTGCCTATTTTTAGAAAAAAATTATTTGCAAAAAACATAAAAAAAAAATCCCCAGTGGGCCATTTGGCCCACTGGGGATTTTTTTTGACCCCTCATCACAAACTTCTTTTGCGTGCGTCATTTTGCGCTAATAAAAAAATCCAGGCTTTTTGCGGAAAAACATTGCTTTAGGGAGAAATATACCTGGAGAAACGAATTTCAAGGATTCTATGTATTCTGTCATCCTGTGGTGTATAAATAGGCGTCCAATGAGTTAAAAATTGTATTTTTGAACTTCTTCAATGTGGGAGATTATATTAAAACAAAAAATTTGCACTTTCTTCCTCTAAACTTTTGCTCTAGGAAGCAAAAATACCTGGAGAAACGAAATATTTTCAAGTTTTCTATCTATTCTGTCATCCTGAGGGTATTTTTGACCAATTTTAAGATCGACATTATTGCAGTATATAAATTTTTGAAGTTTTTTTGTATTGAAAATTGGGCGAAGATAATAAAACAGGCATTTTTTGGCCGCTTTGAACATGAAACGCCTCTTTGAACGCTTAGGTCCAAAAAAGGCAAGATAGAACTAGTGATTGTTTTTTTTGAAAAGGTAACAAATATTGTTTTACATTGCTTTATATATAGCTCATTTTAAAGTTCATAAAATAGGACTTGCAGCCATTTTTTTTACTTTTATGAATAAAAGCCTCAAGGGTACCTAAATTGGCATCAAACATAAAAGAAAAATCGAGTCGTTTATGACTTGGTAAATATTGGCTAAGTCTACCCATTTTTTTTAATAGTACAATAGCTCTATATAAAGTTTCGAAAAGATCTTGTTTACAAAATTGCTCGATGATAATATAACATGCGTTTTTTGACCGCTTTGACCATGAAACGACCCTTTGAACGCTTAGGCCCAAAATAGACAAGATTCGATGTTTGTTTGTTTTACTCAGAACGTAACAAATATTAGCTCAATTTGCGTTCTTTATAGCTCATTTTAATGCATTTTAGATAGGCTTTGCAGTCGTATGTTTTATTTTTTGTAAACGATTGCTTCAAGGGTACCTAAAGTGGCTTCAAAGATAAAAAAAAATCGAAGCTATTATGACTTGGTAAATAGTGGCTGAGTCCGCCCACTTTTAAGACTGGTACAATGACCCTATATAAAGTTTTGAAAAACTCTTGTGTAGACAATTGCGCAAGGAAAAAGAAACGGGCACTTTTTGACCGTTTAGGTGCGTTTATGTCTCCTAGAAGCACTGGTCAGCGAGTTGAAATTTCGATTTGTATATGATGTAAAATTTCTCAACGAATAATCACTCAAGTGAATTGATATATAGTCCACTTTGAAGACAAGAATCCCTTTGTTGCAGCCATTAGCTAATTGGGATCGTAAGAGGGCTGTAAGTATCACTTTTTTTCAAAACTGTCATTTTTCGTGCTGATTTCTAAAAATTTTTGTAAAAAGTAAAGATATTGTATGTTAATTGAATAACTAACCAAATGAAACACATATCGTTGCAAAGCTCCTACATTGTAGTTGACGTGGACATATTTGTTTGTGTCCAATTTTTGCGTAGAAGATCTCAAGTACAGGATTGATTAGAGAAAAGCAAATTGAAATATTTTTGATTTATAGATTTGCAGTAAATGCGAATACTTATATAAAAGCAGAACCATTGGTTCATGTTTTTTTTTCAATGCCATTTGCAGACAAATCTGCTAAGATTATAAAAATTGCGCTTTTGGACCATTTAGGTACGTTTAGAGTACCTAGAGTATTTTTATATAAGCGGATTGGAATTGGAATAATTTTCCATACCCAAAGTCAGAAAAATTTCGCTGATGCAATCAAAAGCTCTAAATATCACCAAAAACGTTTTTTACAGATTTTTTTTACTTTAGCCTCATCCCGGTAAAAATAAATACCTGATCGCTGCAAAAAACGAGGCGTAGAACGAATTAAGTCAGTGTCAGTGATCATTCAAAAATGAAAAATTCTAGGACTTCCTTGCAGAAAAATTGTTTCAATTTGCCCCCTTCTAGAACTTGTAGGTCTGTTTTTTTAAGGAGACCATCACTGCACTACAGCAGCAATCAAAGGCAGCTTTTTTTAAAAGTTAAATAACTATTGCTTTGAAATGGCCTCAAGTTTTCTGATGAACGGTCTGATTTCGAAATTGACATCAACACAACTTCTTTAAAAAAAACTGTCACTGGCATTTTTTTTATGGCCGCATTTGTCTCCGGCATGTGCCTAAAATCTCGACTTTCAAATGAGTTGTTTTAGTGGCAAATTCTCATGGGTTCAGGAGAAATGCTGAAGTGGCCAGACTAAGGGAAACTTCCGCCTCCCAAATTAAGAACGCTTTTTTTTCAACCCTTTTTTCTCAAAATCAATAAGATCATTTGATTCAAAACTTTGCATATGAGTTTGTTGTACTAAAGGGAAGGCACATGCAAAACTTCAGGTTTCTATGATGATTTTTGCCAAATAACTTATTTTTGGATCCTTGGGTTTTGCAGGTGAGGTCTACTAGTACAAAGCTGAATCAAAAGCTGAAAAAACGGTCGTTTCTAAAAAGACTACGCACTATCTTGCAAATACCAAATATGCTTTAAAGTACTCCGACAGGACACATATCAAAAAATTTTTGCAACAGAACGTGTATTTGCGGAGAAAATGCATTTTCTGGATTTCGCAGTTTTTGTGGTGTTTGGCCGCTTTTGGTACCCTACTCCGCTCGGTTCATAAATCCTCGAATATTCAATTTAAAACCATCAATCAATTTGCTACGGATTGTGCGTGAGCCGTACTTTATTCAGAATGCAATTTTTTTGGAAAAATTGTGAGAAAAAGTCTAAAAAAATACCAAAATTTGCAAATAAAAAAAAATTTGAAAAATTTTCGATCAACTTAAAAATGGTCCTATGAACTGTTTTTTCGGGGCTTTTTTCGATTTTTGAGCTATAAATACGTTGACCTATCACGTTATGGCATGTGTTTTGGACCCGGAACGCGTTTTCATTGTTCGCGGCGGTATGCTAAATCCGTGGATTTGGTGGTCCAAATTCAGAAATGCCGTAGTAGTAGTAGTAGTAGTAGTAGTAGTAGTAGTAGTAGTAGTAGTAGTAGTAGTAGTAGTAGTAGTAGTAGTAGTAGTAGTAGCCAAACTTGAATATGGACCAAAATTCACCCATATTCAAGTTTGGCCCCGTTTTTTCCCTTACCCATATTATTTTGACCAAATTCAAGTTGTGAACCCGTACCCAGATTAGAGTTGAACTTGACCATATTCAAGTTCCAATTTGAGGACCATATTCAAGTTTGGCCGGACACCCATTTTCATTTGAATTCAACTGACTAGAAAAACAAAAACTTGAATATGGTCAAAGAGTGCCCTGTAACCCATATTATTACCAAAACCTCAAAACGGCAGTGACAGAGCAAAAATTGCTTGCAGGAATAAAAAAAAATGAACACACGCTTTAATAATCAAGAAAATCGATAAAAACCTGTTGAATCATTAAGTGTAACGGAACAGAAATTAGCTGCAGGATCTCAATAAGAACTAAAGTTTTTCGCATACTGGTAGCTCCAATAGGCGGAGTAAGGTTTTCAAAATTGAGCTGCATCAAAACCAGTTAACATCCTGCAAGATTTTATTGGTGTGAAATTGTAAGACAGCAAATACTGTATTAGCAAATTTTGCACTTTTTTTGCTATAAGATAATTTATCGAGATGAAAACTGGTCTATAAATTGTTCAATGAGGTTTTAACCGCGCCCAACAGTGATAAAAGAATGCATGAAGTTTAAATTATTAGACAACGAATCTAGTACAAAACCTTGTTGCATTAATTTAAAACTGTGGTTGAATAAACTATGGAATAAATTGAAAAAAAAAATTGTTTTATACATTTTTTTTACTTAGAAACTGTAATCCTCATTACAAATGAACTCCAATTGAGAATCCCCGTTCTGCAGAGAATATTGTATTAATATACAGACTGTATTAGGCAATATAAGTTTCGAAGGTTCAAAAATCTTAAGACAAGTGTACGTCCTAAAACTTTTCTTGGGTTTGGGGGGGGGGGGGTTGGTGAGGGGGGGCACTTCGAGCCTGAGCCTAAGCTTCAGGCTCGAAGTGCCCCCCCCCCCTATTTTTTTGGCCCCACAGACAATGCGCGTTTATGATCGTCATTTTTGACCTGACTTTTGCCAGTCTTGTACTTAGTGTTGTGTCAAAAACTGGAAATTTGTTTGATTTCCTTAAGTTAAATTTAGTCTCTTGACATTAAGAAGTTGTGTTTTTTACTTTCGGTGGTCCAAATTGTTAACGGATAAAGCCGCTGTGTGACCAACGAAGTCCCTTTTGTATACACACTAGGAATTGCAGACATATCTATCAAAGTTAAATTTGAGAATGGAAAAAATTGAGAAAAAAATTTGTTTGAAACATTTTTTTTACTTAGAAACTGTAATCCTCATTACAAATGAACTCCAATTGAAAAACCCCGTTCTGCAGACAATATTGTATTAATATACAGACTGTATTAGGCAATATAATTTTCGAAGGTTCAAAAATATTAAGACAAGTCTACGTCTTAAAACTCTTTTCTTGGGTTGGGGGGGGGGGGGGGGGTAACGGGGGCACTTCGAGCCTGAGCCTAAGCTTCAGGCTCGAAGTGCCCGCCCCCCCCCCTATTTTTTTGGCCCCACAGACAATGCGCGTTTATGATCGTCATTTTTGACCTGACTTTTGCCAGTCTTGTACTTAGTGTTGTGTCAAAAACTGGAAATTTGTTTGATTTCCTTAAGTTAAATTTAGTCTCTTGACATTAAGAAGTTGTGTTTTTTACTTTCGGTGGTCCAAATTGTTAACGGATGGAGCCGCTGTGTGACCAACGAAGTCATTTTTGTATTCACACTAGGAAATGCAGACGTATCTATCATAGTTAAGTTTGAGAATGGAAAAAATTGAGAAAAAAATTTGTTTCATACATTTTTTTACTTAGTAACTGTAATCCTCAATACAAATGAACTCCAATTGAGAGACCCCGTTCTGCAGACGTTATTGTATTAACATACAGACTGTATTAGGCAATATAGGTTTCGAAGGTTCAAAAATCTTAAGACAGGTCTACGTCTTAAAACTCTTTTCTTGGGTCAAAATTCTTTTTTTTATCCAAATAAATATCTGAAACATGAAAATGAGCAAATTTTTACGTGCTCAAAACTCTCTGTCCAATTGCTGTTATTTTCCTGTTAATTGAATTTGTTCAGAAGCGTCATACTTCATCAGAACTCTGCTGACACGTAGTATAGATTTCATTTGAGTTCGAGAAATTTTTCTCTACCCATATTCAAGTTTCCTTGTCATCTGAAAACTTTGCACTGAACACCTATAATTTTTCCTTCTCAGCAAAAATTTTCATTTGCAGAGATTCCTTTGTGGTGCAAAAGGGAGCCATGCTCGTTTGGTGACTTAAATTTTTGTCTTTAACGTGAAATTAAGGGCAATTTTTTTGGCTCAAAAGAAAAAGTTTGAGAAACTGTTCAGATTTTTTCACTCTGAATGACTTCTGAAAACAGACTAATTAAAATCCATAACACATCAAACAGTTATTATAGGAGCCAAAGAATTATTGGAAAAAGACACTTTTTCTTTCTTTGACAAATTGCTTCCTTTGAATTTTTAATATATCAACCGTTTCCTTATTGTCAATCTTTTTTTTTCGCGGCCAATTATCCTCTGATACTCAAACGATGTTCCAGAATTAAAATAATTTATGATTGTAGTTCATTTGGCAACATATTGGAACATAGGTTTTTCTGGCCATGTTAGCGTTCGAATAGTCCACCCTTATTAGAGTTGCAAAAAAAGCACAGAAACGCACTGTTTTTGAAACTTTGGTAAATTAAACTTAATTTATAGTCAAAAAATTACCTAACTGTAGAAACAAAACTTTGAACCTGTTGGAAAAACATGTTTTTGGATGAAAAATTAGGCCGACTTTCGGTCGGTTCCGTTCTATTTTTTCAACGCACTCTAAATTTTACCTCAAATTATTGACTATAAAAATCGTAATTGAGAAATTTTTTACGCGGTGGCAACCAGCTGTTCAAATTCTCTTGATTCTTATTAATTTTTATACCATTTGGACGTTTTTAAACGATTCATACTTGATTGCAACTCTGATGACACTTCATTTGAGTTGGATAAATTGTTTCATACCCATATTCAAGTTTCCTTGTCATCTGAAAACTCTGCACTGAACACCTATAATTTTTGCTTCCCGGTATATCACTTCTTTTGCAGAGACTTTTTTTCGGTGCTAATGGGAGCCATGCTCGTTTCAAGACTTTAAGTTTTGTCTTTAACGAGAAAATGGTGGCATTTTTTGGCTTAAAAATAAAAGTTTGCGAAAGTGTTAAGTTTTTTTTCACGTTTTATGTTATAATTAAGATGTTATTACTGCATGACTTCCAAAAGTGGAATAATTAAAATCAAAAACACATCAAACAGTTGTTATAGGAGCCAAAAAATTATTGGAGAAAGACACTTTTTCTTTCTTTGACAATATGCTTCCATTAGATTTTCATTAAATTAACCGTTTCATTGTTGTCAATCGCTTTATTTCGTGGCCAATTAGCCTCTGATACTTGAACGATGTTCCAGAAATAAAATAATTCATGATTGTAGTTTATTTGGCAACATTTTGGAACATAGGCTTTTCTGGCCATGTTAGCGTTCGAATAGTCCGCCCTTATTAGAGTTGCAAAAAAAGCACAGAAACGCACTGTTTTCGAAACTTTGGTAATTTAAACTTAATCTACTGTCAAAAAATTACGTAACTGTAGAAAAAAAGCTTTGAACCTGGTGGAAAAACATGTTTTAGCATGAAAAATTAAGCCGACTTTCGGTCGGTTCCGTTCTATTTTTTCAACGCACTCTGAATTTTACCTCAAATTATTGACTATAAAAATCGTAATTGAGAAATTTTTTACGCGGTGGCAACCAGCTATTTAAAGTCTCTTGGTTCCTATTAATTTTCTACCATTTGGACGTTTTTAAACGAGTCATACTTGATTGCAACTCTGATGACACTTCATTTGAGTTGGATAAATTTTTTCTTACCCATATTCAAGTTTCCTTGTCATCTGAAAACTCTGCACTGAACACCTATAATTTTTGCTTCCCGGTATATCAGTTCTTTTGCAGAGACTTCTTTTCGGTGCTAATGGGAGCCATGCTCGTTTCAAGACTTTAAGTTTTGTCTTTAACGAGAAAATTGTGGCATTTTTTGGCTTAAAAATAAAAGTTTGCGAAAGTGTTAAGTTTTTTTTCACGTTTTATGTTATAATTAAGATGTTATTACTGCATGACTTCCAAAAGTGGAATAATTAAAATCAAAAACACATCAAACAGTTGTTATAGGAGCCAAAAAATTATTGGAAAAAGACACTTTTTCTTTCTTTGACAATATGCTTCCATTAGATTTTAATAAAATTAACCGTTTCATTGTTGTCAATCGCTTTATTTCGTGGCCAATTAGCCTCTGATAACTGAACGATGTTCCAGAAATAAAATATTTCATGATTGTAGTTTATTTGGCCACATTTTGGAACATAGGCTTTTCTGGCCATGTTAGCGTTCGAATAGTCCGCCCTTATTAGAGTTGCAAAAAAAGCACAGAAACGCACTGTTTTCAAAACTTTGGTAATTTAAACTTAATCTATAGTCAAAAAATTACCTAACTGTAGAAAAAAAACTTTGAATCTGGTGGAAAAACATGTTTTAGGATGAAAAATTAAGCCGACTTTCGGTCGGTTCCGTTCTATTTTTTCAACGCACTCTAAATTTTACCTCAAATTATTGACTATAAAAATCGTAATTGAGAAATTTTTTACGCGGTGGCAACCAGCTGTTCAAACTCTCTTGGTTCCTATTAATTTTTCTACCATTTGGACGTTTTTAAACGATTCATACTTGATTGCAACTCTGATGACACTTCATTTGAGTTGAATAAATTTTTTCTTACCCATTTTCAAGTTTTCGACAAGAGAATTTCGGAAGACCTAAATGACTCGTAAAATGAAGTTTTATGCAAAAGTTATCAAGAGAAAAGTCTAGAAAACAATCATAGAAACTTTTAACAAGTGTGAAGATTGCGTGGAAAGTGAAACACAATCAACTATACGCACTTGAAAAATGAGCAAAAACTTACAATTTGGAATTTTTCTAGACACTAAATTGGTTTTTTTGAACAAATATGCAAACAAAAAAATATTGAGATCTGATTTTTATTGTACTGAGAGTTCATTTTGATAATTTTTAATAAACTGGGATGCAAGATTTTGGAATGGCCGCGTTTTTGCATTTTTTCACAACAATCTTGTTTTCTTTCAATGTCTTCAAAGCCCGCAAAAAAGATTTATATTTCTTCTAAAATATGGCCCTTTTGGTTCCCTCGTAGACAAAATCTTTGGATACCCGGAACATCAAACAATATCAGGAAAAAAACATTGAGTAAAAAATTATGCCAAAGCGGCTAAGAGATAGATTTTAGCCGGTACCCATATTTCGGAGCTAATTTTTTGACACGATTTTTCTCGCTTTCTAGGCAATGTTGGAACTTCTGATTTTGGGATCGTTGTTGTAGTACTAAAATATGCCCACATGCCAAATTTCAGGTTTATTCGATCATTTTTCAACTTTTGCCTTTCTTTGATTCTTGTGACTTCATCGCGCACTCGATTAGGTCAACCCGAAATAATAAACCTAAATTTGAGTCGTTTCTGAGAATCATTTGAAGCAACTTCATAAGAACAAAAAGTCGACAACTTAGTCATACAGGACAGGAACAAAAAAAAATTTGAAAAAAGTTATTTTTCGTGGAGAAATTACGTTTTAATGTTCCCTTACTGTTTGGCCGCGAAAAAATTCCTACTCCTATAGACCAATATCTGAACAAATATTGCACCTAGAGGGATTTAAAAAAATGTTCCGAAAACTAGAGTTCATATTCTGACTCCCTATGTAATAAAAACAGGGTTTCATATGGTGGAAGACCAAAAAAAAACAGCTTTGAACCAAAAATGAATTTAAAATTCAAGTAACAATAACTCCTCAAGTATTGATGGGTTTTTAGGGCCATTTCCGTCATTAGCTAATTTGACATCGAATTCATCAACAAATGTATATATTTGAACGTAATAATCAAAATTCGCCGGGTGCAGACGATTTTTAGAATCCGGGGACGCCCTACCCAAATTCAAGTTGGCTGCAGTAGTAGTAGTAGTAGTAGTAGTAGTAGTAGTAGTAGTAGTAGTAGTAGTAGTAGTAGTAGTAGTAGTAGTAGTAGCCAAACTTGAATATGGACCAAAATTCACCCATATTCAAGTTTGGCCCCGTTTTTTCCCTTACCCATATTTTTTTGACCAAATTCAAGTTGTGAACCCGTACCCAGATTAGAGTTGAGTTTGACCATATTCAAGTTCCAATTTGAGGACCATATTCAAGTTTGGCCGGACACCCATTTTCATTTGAATTCAACTGACTAGAAAAACAAAAACTTGAATATGGTCAAAGAGTGCCCTGTAACCCATATTATTACCAAAACCTCAAAACGGCAGTGACAGAGCAAAATTTGCTTGCAGAAATAAAAAAAATGAACACACGCTTTAATAATCAAGAAAATCGATAAAAACCTGTTGAATCATTAAGTGTAACGGAACAGAAATTAGCTGCAGGATCTCAATAAGAACTAATGTTTTTCGCATACTGGTAGCTCCAATAGGCGGAGTAAAGGTTTCAAAATTGAGCTGCATCAAAACCAGTTAACGTCCTGCAAGATTTTATTGGTGTGAAATTGTAAGACAGCAAATACTGTATTAGCAAATTTTGCACTTTTTTTGCTATAAGATAATTTATCGAGATGAAAACTGGTCTATAAATTGTTCAATGAGGTTTTAACCGCGCCCAACAGTGATAAAAGAATGCATGAAGTTTAAATTTTTAGACAACGAATCTAGTACAAAACCTTGTTGCATTAATTTATAACTGTGGTTGAATAAACTATGGAATAAATTGAAAAAAAAATTTGTTTCATACATTTTTTTTTACTTAGAAACTGTAATCCTCATTACAAATGAACTCCAATTGAGAAACCCCGTTCTGCAGAGAATATTGTATTAATATACAGACTGTATTAGGCAATATAAGTTTCGAAGGTTCAAAAATCTTAAGACAATTGTACGTCTTAAAACTGTTTTCTTGGGTTGGGGGGGGTGAGGGGGGGGGGGCACTTCGAGCCTGAGCCTAAGCTTCAGTCTCGAAGTGCCCCCCCCCCCTATTTTTTGGCCCCACAGACAATGCGCGTTTATGATCGTCATTTTTGACCTGTCTTTTGCCAGTCTTGTACTTAGTGTTGTGTCAAAAACTGGAAATTTGTTTGATTTCCTTAAGTTAAATTTAACTTCTTGACACTAAGAAGTTGTGTTTTTTACTTTCGGTGGTCCAAATTGTTAACGGATGAAGCCGCTGTGTGACTAACGAAGTCCCGTTTGTATACACACTAGGAAAAGCAGACGTATCTATCAAAGTTAAATTTGAGAATGGAATAAATTGAAAAAAAAATTTGTTTCATACATTTTTTTTTACTTAGAAACTGTAATCCTCAATACAAATGAACTGCAATTGAGAAACCCCGTTCTGCAGACAATATTGTATTAATATACAGACTGTATTAGGCAATATAAGTTTCGAAAGTTCAAAAATTATAAGACAAGTGTACGTCTTAAAACTGTTTTCTTGGGTTGGGGGGGGGGGGGGGTGAGAGGGGGCACTTCGAGCCTGAGCCTAAGTTTCAGGCTCGAAGTGCCCCCCCTTTTTTTGGCCCCACAGACAATGCGCGTTTATGATCGTCTTTTTTGACCTGACTTTTGCCAGTCTTGTACTTAGTGTTGTGTCAAAAACTGGAAATTTGTTTGATTTCCTTAAGTTAAATTCAGTCTCTTGACATTAAGAAGTTGTTTTTTTTTTACTTTTGGTGGTCCAAATTGTTAACGGATAAAGCCGCTGTGTGACCAACGAAGTCCCTTTTGTATACACACTAGGAATTGCAGACGTATCTATCAAAGTTGAATTTGAGAATGGAAAAAATTGAGAAAAAAATTTGTTTCAAACATTTTTTTGTACTTAGAAACCGTAATCCTCATTACAAATGAACTCCAATTGAGAAACCCCGTTCTGCAGACAATATTGTATTAATATACAGACTGTTTTAGGCAACATAAGTTTCAAAGCTTTAAAAATCTAAAGACAAGTCTACGTCTTAAAACTCTTTTCTTGGGTTGGGGGGGGGCGGTGACGGGGGGCACTTCGAGCCTGAGCCTAAGCTTCAGGCTCGAAGTGCCCCCCCCCCTATTTTTTTGGCCCCACAGACAATGCGCGTTTATGATCGTCATTTTTGACCTGACTTTTGCCAGTCTTGTACTTAGTGTTGTGTCAAAAACTGGAAATTTGTTTGATTTCCTTAAGTTAAATTTAGTCTCTTGACATTAAGAAGTTGTGTTTTTTTACTTTTGGTGGTCCAAATTGTTAACGGAGGGAGCCGCTGTATGACCAACGAAGTCATTTTTGTATTCACACTAGGAAATGCAGACGTATCTATCATAGTTAAGTTTGAGAATGGAAAAAATTGAGAAAAAAAATTTGTTTCATACATTTTTTTACTTAGTAACTGTAATCCTCATTACAAATGAACTCCAATTGATGAGAGACCCCGTTCTGCAGACGTTATTGTATTACCATACAGACTGTATTACGCGATATAGGTTTCGAAGGTTCAAAAATCTCAAGACAGGTCTACGTCTTAAAACTCTTTTCTTGTGTCAAAATTCTTTTTTTTATCAAAAATAAATATCTGAAACATGAAAATGAGCAATTTTTTACGTGCTCAAAACTCTCTGTCCAATTTCTGTTATTTTCCTGTTAATTGAATTTGTTCAGAAGCGTCATACTTCATCAGAACTCTGCTGACACGTAGTATAGATTTCATTTGAGTTCGAGAAATTTTTCTCTACCCATATTCAAGTTTCCTTGTCATCTGAAAACTTTGCACTGAACACCTATAATTTTTGTTTCTCAGCAAAAATTGTCATTTGCAGAGATTCCTTTGTGGTGCAAATGGGAGCCATGCTCGTTTGGTGACTTAAATTTTTTTCTTTATCGTGAAATTAAGGGCATTTTTTTTGGCTCAAAAGTAAAAGTTTGAGAAACTGTTCAGATTTTTTCACTTTTTATGTTAAATTTAGGATGTCATTACTGAATGACTTCTGAAAACAGACTAATTAAAATCCATAACACATCAAACAGTTATCATAGGAGCCAAAGAAATATTGGAAAAAGACACTTTTTCTTTCTTTGACAAATTGCTTTCTTTGAATTTTTAATATATCAACCGTTTCTTTATTGTCAATCTTTTTTTCGCGGCCAATAATCCTCTGATACTCAAACGATGTTCCAGAATTAAAATAAATTATGATTGTAGTTCATTTGGCAACATTTTGGAACATAGGCTTTTCTGGCCATGTTAGCGTTCGAATAGTCCACCCTCATTAGAGTTGCAAAAAAAAAGCACAGAAACGCACTGTTTTTGAAACTTTGGTAAATTAAATTTAATCTATAGTCAAAAAATCACCTAACTGTAGAAAAAAAAACTTTGAACCTGTTGGAAAAACATGTTTTAGGATGAAAAATTAGGCCGACTTTCGGTCGGTTCCGTTCTATTTTTTCAACGCACTCTAAATTTTACCTCAAATTATTGACTATAAAAATCGTAATTGAGAAATTTTTTACGCGGTGGCAACCAGCTGTTCAAACTCTCTTGATTCTTATTAATTTTTCTACCATTTGGACGTTTTTAAACGATTCATACTTGATTGCAACTCTGATGACACTTCATTTGAGATGGATAAATTTTTTCTTACCCATATTCAAGTTTCCTTGTCATCTGAAAACTCTGCACTGAACACCTATACTTTTTGTTTCCCAGTATATCACTTATTTTGCAGAGACTTCTTTTCGGTGCTAATGGGAGCCATGCTCGTTTCAAGATTTTAAGTTTTGCCTTTAACGGGAAAATGGTGGCATTTTTTGGCTTAAAAAAATAAAAGTTTGCGAAAGTGTTAAGTTTTTTTTTCACTTTTTATGTTAAAATTAAGATGTTATTACTGCATGACTTGCAAAAGTAAAATAATTAAAATCAAAAACACATCAAACAGTTGTTATAGGAGCCAAACAATTATTGGAAAAAGACACATTTTCTTTCTTTGACAAATTGCTTCCATTAGATTTTTATTAAATTAACCGTTTCATTGTTGTCAATCGCTTTATTTCGTGGCCAATTAGCCTCTGATACTTGAACGATGTTCCAGAAATAAAATAATTCATGATTGTAGTTTATTTGGCAACATTTTGGAACATAGGTTTTTCTGGCCATGTTAGCGTTCGAATAGTCCGCCCTTATTAGAGTTGCAAAAAAAAGCACAGAAACGCACTGTTTTCGAAAATTTGGTAATTTAAACTTAATCCCTAGTCGAAAAATTACATAACTGTAGAAAACAAACTTTGAACCTGGTGGAAAAACATGTTTTAGGATGAAAAATTAAGCCGACTTTCGGTCGGTTCCGTTCTATTTTTTCAACGCACTCTAAATTTTACCTCAAATTATTGACTATAAAAATCGTAATTGAGAAATTTTTTACGCGGTGGCAACCAACTGTTTAAACTCTCTTGGTTCCTATTATTTTCTACCATTTGGACGTTTTTAAACGAGTCATAATTGATTGCAACTCTGATGACACTTCATTTGAGTTGGATAAATTTTTTCTTACCCATATTCAAGTTTCCTTGTCATCTGAAAACTCTGCACTGAACACCTATAATTTTTGCTTCCCGGTATATCACTTCTTTTGCAGAGACTTCTTTTTGGTGCTAATGGGAGCCATGCTCGTTTCAAGACTTTAAGTTTTGTCTTTAACGAGAAAATGGTGGCATTTTTTGGCTTAAAAAAATAAAAGTTTGCGAAAGTGTTAAGTTTTTTTTTCACTTTTTATGTTAAAATTAAGATGTTATTACTGCATGACTTGAAAAAGTAAAATAATTAAAATCAAAAACACATCAAACAGTTGTTATAGGAGCCAAACAATTATTGGAAAAAGACACATTTTCTTTCTTTGACAAATTGCTTCCATTAGATTTTTATTAAATTAACCGTTTCATTGTTGTCAATCGCTTTATTTCGTGGCCAATTAGCCTCTGATACTTGAACGATGTTCCAGAAATAAAATAATTCATGATTGTAGTTTATTTGGCAACATTTTGGAACATAGGTTTTTCTGGCCATGTTAGCGTTCGAATAGTCCGCCCTTATTAGAGTTGCAAAAAAAAGCACAGAAACGCACTGTTTTCGAAAATTTGGTAATTTAAACTTAATCGCTAGTCGAAAAATTACATAACTGTAGAAAACAAACTTTGAACCTGGTGGAAAACCATGTTTTAGGATGAAAAATTAAGCCGACTTTCGGTCGGTTCCGTTCTATTTTTTCAACGCACTCTAAATTTTACCTCAAATTATTGACTATAAAAATCGTAATTGAGAAATTTTTTACGCGGTGGCAACCAACTGTTTAAACTCTCTTGGTTCCTATTAATTTTCTACCATTTGGACGTTTTTAAACGAGTCATAATTGATTGCAACTCTGATGACACTTCATTTGAGTTGGATAAATTTTTTCTTACCCATATTCAAGTTTCCTTGTCATCTGAAAACTCTGCACTGAACACCTATAATTTTTGCTTCCCGGTATATCACTTCTTTTGCAGAGACTTCTTTTTGGTGCTAATGGGAGCCATGCTTGTTTCAAGACTTTAAGTTTTGTCTTTAACGAGAAAATGGTGGCATTTTTTGGCTTAAAAATAAAAGTTTGCAAAAGTGTTAAGTTTTTTTTTCACGTTTTATGTTAAAATTAAGATGTTATTACTGCATGACTTCCAAAGGTAGAATAATTAAAATCAAAAACCCATCAAACAGTTGTTATAGGAGCCAAAAAATTATTGGAAAAAGACACTTTTTCTTTCTTTGACAATATGCTTCCATTAGATTTTCATTAAATTAACCGTTTCATTGTTGTCAATCGCTTTATTTCGTGGCCAATTAGCCTCTGATACTTGAACGATGTTCCAGAAATAAAATAATTCATGATTGTAGTTTATTTGGCAACATTTTGGAACATAGGTTTTTCTGGCCATGTTAGCGTTCGAATAGTCCGCCCTTATTAGAGTTGCAAAAAAAAGCACAGAAACGCACTGTTTTCGAAAATTTGGTAATTTAAACTTAATCCCTAGTCGAAAAATTACATAACTGTAGAAAACAAACTTTGAACCTGGTGGAAAAACATGTTTTAGGATGAAAAATTAAGCCGACTTTCGGTCGGTTCCGTTCTATTTTTTCAACGCACTCTAAATTTTACCTCAAATTATTGACTATAAAAGTCGTAATTGAGAAATTTTTTACGCGGTGGCAACCAACTGTTTAAACTCTCTTGGTTCCTATTAATTTTCTACCATTTGGACGTTTTTAAACGAGTCATACTTGATTGCAACTCTGATGACACTTCATTTGAGTTGGATAAATTTTTTCTTACCCATATTCAAGTTTCCTTGTCATCTGAAAACTCTGCACTGAACACCTATAATTTTTGCTTCCCGGTATATCACTTCTTTTGCAGAGACTTCTTTTTGGTGCTAATGGGAGCCATGCTCGTTTCAAGACTTTAAGTTTTGTCTTTAACTAGAAAATGGTGGCATTTTTTGGCTTAAAAATAAAAGTTTGCAAAAGTGTTAAGTTTTTTTTTTCACGTTTTATGTTAAAAGTAAGATGTTATTACTGCATGACTTCCAAAGGTAGAATAATTAAAATCAAAAACCCATCAAACAGTTGTTATAGGAGCCAAAAAATTATTGGAAAAAGACACTTTTTCTTTCTTTGACAATATGCTTCCATTAGATTTTCATTAAATTAACCGTTTCATTGTTGTCAATCGCTTTATTTCGTGGCCAATTAGCCTTTGATACTTGAACGATGTTCCAGAAATAAAATAATTCATGATTGTAGTTTATTTGGCAACATTTTGGAACATAGGTTTTTCTGGCCATGTTAGCGTTCGAATAGTCCGCCCTTATTAGAGTTGCAAAAAAAAGCACAGAAACGCACTGTTTTCGAAACTTTGTTAATTTAAACTTAATCAATAGTAAAAAAATTACATAACTGTAGAAAACAAACTTTGAACCTGGTGGAAAAACATGTTTTAGGATGAAAAATTAAGCCGACTTTCGGTCGGTTCCGTTCTATTTTTTCAATGCACTCTAAATTTTACCTCAAATTATTGACTATAAAAATCGTAATTGAGAAATTTTTTACGCGGTGGGAACCAGCTGTTCAAACTCTCTTGGTTCCTATTAATTTTTCTACCATTTGGACGTTTTTAAACGATTCATACTTGATTGCAACTCTGATGACACTTCATTTGAGTTGGATAAATTTTTTCTTACCCATTTTCAAGTTTTCGACAAGAGAATTTCGGAAGACCTAAATGACTCGTAAAATGAATTTTTATGCAAAAGTTATCAAGAGAAAAGTCTAGAAAACAATCATAGAAACCTTTAACAAGTGTGAAGATTGCGTGGAAAGTGAAACACAATCAACTATACGCACTTGAAAAATGAGCAAAAACTTACAATTTGGAATTTTTCTAGACACTAAATTCGTTTTTTTGAACAAATATGCAAAGAAAAAAATATTGAGATCTGTTTTTTATTGTACTGAGAGTTCATTTTGATAATTTTTATTAAACTGGGATGCAAGATTTTGGAATGGCCGCGTTTTTGCATTTTTTCACAACAATCTTGTTTTCTTTCAATGTCTTCAAAGCCCGCAAAAAAGATTTATATTTCTTCTAAAATATGGCCTTTTTGGTTCCCTCGTAGACAAAATCTTTGGATACCCGGAACATCAAACAATATCAGGAAAAAAACATTGAGTAAAAAATTATGCCAAAGCGGCCAAGAGATAGATTTTAGCCGGTACCCATATTTCGGAGCTAATTTTTTGACACGATTTTTCTCGCTTTCTAGGCAATGTTGGAACTTCTGATTTTGGGAACGTTGTTGTAGTACTAAAATATGCCCACATGCCAAATTTCAGGTTTGTTCGATCATTTTTCAACTTTTGCCTTTCTTTGATTCTTGTGACTTCATCGCGCACTCGATGAGGTCAACCCGAATTAATCAACCTAATTTTGAGTCGTTTCTGAGAATCATTTGAAGCAACTTCATTAGAACAAAAAGTCGACAACTTAGTCATACAGGACAGGAACAAAAAGAAAATTTTGAAAAATATTATTTTCCGTGGAGAAATTACGTTTTAATGTTCCCTTACTGTTTGGCCGCGAAAAAATTCCTACTCCTTTAGATCAATATCTGAACAAATATTGCACCTAGAGGGATAAAAAAAATGTTCCGAAAACTAGAGTTCAATTTCTGACTCCCTATGTCATAAAAACAGGGTTTCATGTGGTGGAAGACCAAAAAAACAGCTTCGAACAAAAAATGAATTTAAATTTCAAGTAACAATAACTCCTCAAGTATTGATGGGTTTTTAGGGCCATTTCCGTCATTAGCTAATTTGACATCGAATTCATCAACAAATGTATATATTTGAACGTAATAATCAAAATTCGCCGGCTGCAGACGATTTTTAGAATCCGGGGACGCCCTACCCAAATTCAAGTTGGCTGCAGTAGTAGTAGTAGTAGTAGTAGTGGTGGTAGTAGTAGTAGTAGTAATAGTTGTAGTAGTAGTAGTATTTGAAGATTATTGGTATCACCTACACTCACGGGTGGTCTGCATCCTCGTTTGTTAGTCCATATACGTTAATTTTTTCCGAGGATTGCAATTTCCACATCTACATACAATACGCCATGTGCATTTGTCATTGACATTGAAGGAGATTACAAAATAGAAGTTTGCCCGCAGTGAAGCATTATGGGCTCAAATGGCACGTGAATACTCATTGCAGAAAAATTACACAAGGATCAACGAATGGATTTTGTCATAATCGGGGGTGATTTTCAACGGAATAAGAATAGATCCAAAAAGTCACATGTATGTACCACCTGGAATGAGTACCAGGTATGTACCTGGTACTCGATCGCTAGAAACTGTTCGAAATATGGCTCAATTTAGACCGGACTAAAAATGTTAGTTAGCAGACAGGATAAACTAACTCATATTAAAATGAGCTTCCTTGGTGCACTAAAAAGTTATTAGAGAACGAGCACCAGGCATACCTCACTTTAGGGGGTATGGTACTTGAAATACAGAAATGTTGACAAAAGTATAAATCGGATCTGAACGGGACATAGCTCATTCAATTCCCCGTAAAAAAAGCTTTAAAACTATATATATTACATCCTGTTTGGACTAGTATTTCGCGAATTAAAGACCAGCGAGCTATGACCCCCCGACCACATAATTTGTAACTCATTTCCGATTATAACCCTATTCATAACGTTATAACCGGGTTATAAACAGTGATATAAACAGTGATATAAACAGTGATGTAAGCAGTTATAGCTGGTTATTAATAACTACTTTTACTAGCACTAACAGAGGGCAACATTGGCTCTTGAGTAAGTTTATATTGAGGGACATCTCTCTGCGCTTGTTCCGGCTGATTTGTACTTTGCACCAGAATAGGTTCCACTGGGCCTCGGGCTATCATGGGAACCCTCACAGAAGCACCCCTTTTGACAATTTTGCCTCGGTTCAATTTCGACGTTTGTCTTATCTGAAAAACACATAAATTTGGTGATTTCGGATATTTTAGGTGCTGAAACGGCTGAAAAATGGCTGAAAACGGCCCAGAACATCTAAAATACCCTCACTAGACCCTCCCGGGGTGCTAATAAACACCTAATAAACAATTTGGTATGCCCCGGCATCATTTTTTAGCACCCCGGGAAAGTGCCCAAAAAGTAATGCCAAACTCGTGGCACATTGCGAAATTTTTTTGAATTAAAAATTTTCACTCGAAAGTTGGTTTTAACTTGGGAATCAACTTGGAAGTGTTACCCAATTCTTGGCCAAGACTTATCAGACTTGTAAGATTTTTTTGAGACTTTGCCAGTACTGGAGAACGAAATAAGACTGGGATTTAGACTTGCTCAGTACTCATATAGACTTGAAGTTCGGTACTGGTTGATAGTTTCATTATAATGACATTCTCCGCATTTTTCATGAAGAAATTGTTGCGTTATTCAATTGTTTCCGCTCCCAAAGTTACGAATTATCATTTTTTAAATGCGTATTTTTGTCAGACTGATGGTTCTTCAGCATCGCAAAAGATGAAAGATCACATATGTTGACTAAATTATAAGCAAAAGTGAGCAATACAAATGCTGTAATGTGTATATGTGTATATGAGTGCTTCCACTTCATGGAGCTACCTCTATCAATGCATAAATTTGCACATTTTGCATTTATTATACTTAGCATATTTTTTACTAATTTTTTTTCATAATTTAATGTTTCTTTTTATTTTTACTTAAAAAAACAATAATAACAAAATTAATTAATATATATTCTCTCTCCAATAATTAAAAAAAATACTTTATTAATTTAATAATTTAATAATTTAATAATAGTCTACGACTCATAAAATCTAAGACTCATAGAATCTACTTTAACAATAGAACCTAAATTCATGATTCTATCTCTAATGCCTTTATCATCAAATGGATCTATAGCTATCTTATACTGTTCCTTAGTTTCTAAATGATGCTTCTTACTATCAATAGTATATATAGTTACATACTTAGTTTTACCTTCATATATAGCATTAGTATAATCTTCCAAATTAATTTGGTTTCTAATAGTAGCTTTAGTTATTCCTTTTCACTTCTTTTCTTCTTCTCCTTTAACTGAGGTTTAACAATAGGCTTTAGCTTTAAGGAAACAAGCTTCTATAATAGTATCATTAGGTATTTCATTTTTCATCTTACCTAACTCTGAGTTATGTAACATACCACTTATTTTATTCATTTCTTTTTCTATAATACTATCCAATGGAACATTTATGTTTATAAATATACTATCAGTATCTGTATAATGATAACTACAATCTAAATCTTTCTCAAATTTTCCATATGTAGCTTTATACAAAAACAGTTTAGCTTTCTCTAATATAACAAAACTAAAATAATTAAACTTATCTAACTTAACATTACCTCTTGTTTTATGTGCAACCACTAGATCATCTTCAATCTCAACAGCATATTTAAAACAAATATTTTTTACTAATTTAATATATCTATCTACATTTTTAACTAACTCTACATCTTGTCTTTTGTACACATCTTTTTTTGGTTTTTCCATAGAAGGCATTATTCATTAACTTAAAGAATACATCAACCAATTTATCTCCCTTAGCTTTAGCTTCTTTTAATTTCTGAATATTAAACTCAATATAAGACTTCAAGCATTCACGTTTACTATACTCTAATTTTTGCTTACTTGTAATATCATCTAACTTCAATCCACCTCCGGTGAGCAAAGCTCCATTATCCAAATACCAATCTAACATCTCTCCATCAACTACATAGTCTACCTTGTCTGTTAATTTTAACATCAGTTTCTCATTAGATTTATATCCCTTCTTTTTATTTTCATTTTGATGGTCTGTAAACTGATCAATGTCTCCCTTTGTCTTTTCTGGAAAGAATGGACACTTCTTTGTTTTCTTTTTCATTTCATCATTATACTTTATATTAATGGTATAGATATAACCTGTGTTAATGCTAGATCTAGTGTATACTGGATTATCACAAACACTAATCTCGCCAGTAGGAAAAGCTTGCACCATAGCAGAAGCATACAATGAGTTGAAATCTTATACTTTAAATAATTTTCTGTCGTAATATAATCAGGATCTATTTTCTTATTTTTACATTTTACATGACATCGACCTAACACTGAAGATAACCCTCCTATAATACCACGTTGTATTGTATCATAGACAAAAACTGTATTTTCTTTATAATATAAAAGTCCAACGTTAGTATATTTCAATCCATATAACCAAGTTAATCCAGGAGTAGATTGTATAACGAAGATCTATTTCATAATATTCTAAACACTTATCTCTAAACTTCTCAAATGCATCAACTGATAATAATACATCTGTTTTAAGATATAACATCATGTAGTCTTAAATTGTCTTACACCCAGTCTTATTCCAACAATCTATTGCCGGCTGATATTCCTTAGCTGTAATACCACTTTGTCTTAACTTAGAATAGAATGCCTCTTTAGGAGGTAGTTCTTAATGATTAAGTTTATCTATACTATCTAACCCTTCATATGGGAATATACCTTTACGTCTCCCTAATGCATGTTTGTTTAATGTTACACACTCTTTATCACTCAAAGTTTTACTTCTAGCATCTAAGCTAAGTGGATGGAAGAAACGAAGCATATCTAATTCTTTAGCATGAGCCATATCAATACAAATATAGTTCTCATCAGTTTTTGTTAATACTTTAAATCTAATCTTCTTTGCTAGTTTAGTTGTAAATAGGTGTTTATCATAATTAGTAGAATTAAATGCACATATTGGCACAAAATTAATCTTAGCTTGTAGGTTACACTTATTGCGAGCATTTCCTCTAAATTTACCATTTAGGTGATCATGATCTCTAACAATGTCATTATCCATTTCATCATTACATTAATAACAGCTACTATATAATGTAGTAATACTATATTCTTTTAATGGAAAATTTATATTAAAAATATCTTTAAATAATTCATTATAATAACTCATCCTACTTAGAAACCAATCAACCACACGCCCACCACAATAACTTTCATACCTTTCTTCTAATATATCAGGATAGTCGCTTTTAATATATATTCCAAAAGCGATGGGAATGTGTTTTTTATTCTTGTTTGATTTATTACTATCTTTTATTATACATTCAAAATCATAATGCATAGCAAATGGTACTCTGTTCTTATAATGGATCTTGTCAAACTTTAGATAATCATTATTATGGAATGTTCTTCTTCCATTATTATAACACAATTCTAAAAGTTTGTTTAATGCATCATCAGTTCTAAATGATACACAAAACTTAAGCCATGTATAACTTTTATTTTTAGATGATATTAATAAGAATGATACATTTTTGCATAGTAGATAATGATTGTCCCAGTATAATATGTTACATCCTTTAGGATCGTTATGATTGATTAATACAGGATTAATAGTTTTATTTTTATTTAGATTAAACACATAAAATAAGTTTTTCTCTTTATTCATCTCTTGTATTTTCTGTAAATCTTTATATCCGTAGGGAGGTGGTATCGTTGGAAGTTTTATCTCTTTAATATATTCAGGTTTATTATAATTATTAATTCTATTCGGATTAAGTGGTGCAGGAGGTAGATAAGCAATTAAACACCAGAGTAAACATTTGTTATCAGTATTATGTATATTGAGTACATATCTAGATGTGAATGGGAATTTGTAGTACACCCAGTAAATTTTTCTTTTAACAAATCTTTGCATACTCCAACCATATTGATTCATTTTTTGTTCCTGCATTCTAGTTTCTAATTCTCCATTCAATAAATCCATAAGATCCATTATATTGTCATAAGATCCATTATATTGTCTTGTCATTTGCCTAAATGTGAATTCATTTTCTTCTAGTTTTTCATATGTAGGTTTAGTATTTCTTACTGCATCAAAGGTGTTAAATATAATATGGGGATGTATGTTGTGCATTGCCTGTAGTGCTTCCAAGAACCTGGGATCTTCATAATCACTAATGGATATCATTATTTGATTATACTTCATATTATGATCTAACCCTAACTCATTAACTTTATCTCTCCACTTTCCATCAACAAGTTTTTTTTCTTTAACATTTTCATTAAGTTGTTCTGATTCATGGTTTTTTGTTACCCATATCTAGTGTTACATATATCACAATAACCTGAAATATCAGTCAAACTGCTTTGCAGATCTTTAGTTATTATTTCTTTACTTTTTCCATTAACATAATCCAGATGTGTATTTGTTTTAAAATGTTGTTCCAAACTATATTCACTTAGGGAAGTCTTACATGTTACACAATCAAACCTATCTCCTTTCTTTATTACCTCCACTTTATTTAGTCTTACATTGTTCTTATGCTTTAATGTTGTCACATGTTTATTATAAGCAGTATTATTATCAAGATACATGTCACTTTCACAATACCTTCACAATAATTTATTCCTTCTAGTTCTGAATACTGCTTGTCCAACTTTTGTTCTATATCTTTACTAGTGACTTTCTTCCCACTCTCAATAGCACTCTCAACAATTTTATTTCTGTTATCTAGCCGCTCATTCTATTTATGTTTAAGTGATTGAATGTGTCTACCATAATTCTTCTTAGTTAACTCTTCATTACATTCATCACATCTAATCTTACTAGAATTAGTTTTGGGCTTTTTAGAATAGACATCATCATCAGATGAATTTGATTCTTTAGATGAATCAGAATTTGAATCGAATCTGAATATGAATCTTTATCTCGATCTCTAGATGATTCTCGATCTCTAGATGATTCTTCATCTATAGATGATTCTTGATCTCTAGATGATTCTCGATCTCTAGATGATTCTCCATCTTCATCTCTTAAGTATTTAGCTTCAGCTTTTAGCAAAGACTCACGCATATTATTTTCCCGTTGTCTTGATTTGCAACCTGATTATCATATGACCTATTTATCTCTTCATTTATTTGATTAAACCATCTGATTGATTCTATACCTTTTTCCGCTTCCCTCTTTTGTTCTTCTTTATCTATTGGTCTGTTTTCTACTTCTATCTTGTTTTTATTTAACAACAATTGGATTGCCTCATCAGCAGAACGTGATTGAGGTTGCCCCCTTGAAGATTGGGCCTGCCCACTGGACGATTGAGCTTGCCCACTTCCAAATAGGACTTGTCCATGAGATTGAGCTCACTCTCTTCCTGATTGGACTTGTTCACTCTTGGAATGAATGTTTTCTTTTTGTGATCGCAAGCACTAATTTTTATACGACAAATTTTGAATTAATATTATTTATATATCTTTGCAGTATTCTAAAATGATAAGTACTAAATGTGATAAGTGTTATGATAAGGCCTGGTGTTGGAGTTGTGATGAATGTCAAAGTAAACTTTTCCTTTGCTTTCTATGTAGTGATATTATAACATTTAGAGAGAGACACGATCATATGCATATACCTTTTAATGATCCCAATCAATATTTACTTTGTGGAATGTGTAAAGTAAATAAACATATATCCCACTTCAGATTTAAGCATTTTACTTATAAGTTATGCATTTATCTTAGTTGATATAGTTTTACTCGTACTAAAGAAAGATTCGTAGAATATTCAAAGAAATATAATATTAAAGTATAAGTCTATGACCAAGTCTATGACTCAGTCTATGACGAAGTCTAAGTATAAATCTAAGTCTATGACTATGTCTATGACTAAGTCTATGACTACGTCTAAGTAAAATTCTAAGTCTATGACTATGTCTAAGTCTATGACTAAGTATATGACTAAGTCTATGACTAAGTCTATAACAAAGTATATTTCTATGACTAAGTATAAGTCTATGACTAAGTATAAGTCTATGACAAAGCATAAATCTGTGACTAACTATAAGTTTATGACTTAGTATAAGTTTATAACAAAGTATAGGTCTATGACTAAGTATAAGCCTCTAACAAAGTAAAAGTCTATAACAATTTATAAGTCTATGACAAAGTATGAGTCTATAGAAAAGTATAATATGTTTTTCACCCCATTAAAATTTTGCTGATAATCCCGCTACTTATTATATTGCTATTTATTGGTTTAATTGCTTATTGGAATTATTATCATTTTTCAGATATAAGGAAAAGATTTGGAGGGTAAAAGACTGTTTTACACAATCCATTTGAAATGAAAAAAGAAAACTTTATTATTTATGACCCATCTAACTCTGGTAAAACAACCTTAAAAAAAATTGTGGCGTATATGAAACAGTTAATGTATTCTGTGTTGATACCAGAGAGTGGAAAGGGTAAACAAATCAGCGTCGATGAATTAGACTTATTGAAAAACCCAGCAAACTTTGCTTATGGCCTTGTTATAATTGTATAATTGATGATATGGGGGATAACGTTAGAATACCAGTGTTAGATGAATTTTATGCTTCAGGTAGACATTAGAATATTAATATGACATCTGTAGGTCAAACTGCGACAGATTTAAATGTTAAAGAGAGAATGAACACCCCCTCTATATTCATTACTTTAAATAGTCCCCAAATATTCTTTGAAATAGTACAAGAAGTTTAGTTTTAAATATAACATAGATAGATTAAAACATTATAATAATGGTATGGTACATTATACTATTACTGAAGATTATTATATTGTATTAGAAAAAAATAAAAAGGTTGTTTATGATTACGGAATAGGTGAAATCGACATTGAGAAATATATTGAAAATACTTCGTTCAATGATAAGGAATATGATATATTAGGTAGATATTTAATAGATAGAATGATAGAGCCAGCCTATATTAAACTAAATGAGTTAATGCTTTATTTTCAAGAATATTTAAAGTTTAAAGGAATAGATATTCCATTTGATTTCTATAAAATATATAAGAAAATATTAGGTATATTAAGGGAGATACATGGTGCATATTATGCAGTAATTGGTATTATGGCCATAATAGGATTAGGATATACCTACATTCACAAATATACCAATGTCTATAGTAAAAAAAACAATAACAATAACAATAATATTAAATCTAGTTTAATTTTGTTCGATATAAAAAGGGGCAGGTTTGAAATACATAATGGAACTCCAATATCAATAGGCTATGGCCAATCTAGTGAAAAAAATAAACCAGCAAAACCAACTCTATTTACATGTAGAGAATGCAATATTGAATTGGTTGATGATGATGATGATGATGATGATGATGATGATGATGATGATGATGATGATGATGATGATGATGATGATGATGATGATGATGATGATGATAATCTTGAAGGTGAACTAATGATTCATTTTAAAAAGTCTCAGATAAAATTATTGAATAGATGTAGGATATGTAAACAAAAACTATATAGTGATTTTCATTTTACGGATAGATGTATAGATAAACGTACAGGTATCGTATCACCAGTACACAGTTATATTGATTATACTGATGTTAATAATAGTGTTAATGATGATAAAGATGATGATGATGATTTGAATAAGACTTTAAATGAACTGAAAGATAATATTAAAGACGATTTAAAAGAATATATTAGGACTATTTTAAAACTAGAGATCATTAATGAATTAAAATTAGAGATTGAAAACGAAATAAAAAACAACTTAAAAATGAAATAGAAGGGGGCCATAAATAATTTGAAGACTGATTATAATATTAAGAATCCATCTAAAGAAATTAAACCAGCTAGGACTTGTTGTTTATGCAAAATTGAGAAGAATAAAGATTGTTTTTATAGGAGTGGAGGTTTATGTAAAGAGTGTTTCTCTGAAAGGTACCATGTCCATTATGTAAGATTTTGTTAAATTGATCATTCCTTAAGAACATATAAATAGGCCCCATAAAAACCCGAATAAAAATTCTTATTAAAAAAATTAGTGATGAGTCATATATAGTTATGACATAATTCTCACTTTTTAATCATAAAGCACTCATTGCACCTTTTGCTTTATTAATTACAAATTACAGAGGATAACACAGAAAAACAAGAATAACAAGAATTATGCATTATAAAGAATCTTAGTAATTCCACACGCGTGTGGATTTACTAAGATTCGTTATAATGCATAATTTTTGTTATCCTTGTTATTCTATGTTATCCTGTGTAATTTGTAATTAATAAAGCAAAATGTGTAATGAGTGCTTTATGATCATAAAGTGACAATTATCTCATAATTGTATATGACTCATCACTACTTTTTTATTAAGAATTATTATTCTGATTTTTACGGGACCTATTCATATGTTTTTATGGGATGATCTATTTAACAAAATCTTATATAATTGACATGGTACCTTTTCAGAGGAACACTCTTAACATAAAACTCCAGTCATATAAAAACAATCTTTTTTTTTCAATTTTGCATAAACACCAGTCCTAGTTTGTTTAATTTCTTTAGATGGATTCTTAATATTATAATCAGTCTTTAAATTATTTATGCTTCTATTTCATTTTTGAGTTGTTTTTTATTTCATTTTTAACATCGTGTTTTAATTCATTCATGATCTCTAGTTTTAAATTAGTTTTTGCATACATTTCCTACATCTATTCAATAATTTAAAATGAGATTTATTATAACGAATCATTAGTTCACCTTCAAGATTATCATCATCATCATCATCATCATCATCATCATCGTCATCATCAGCCAATTCAATTTTGCGTTCTCTACATATAAATGTTAGTTCTTGTGTCATTTTTAGGGGGACGATTAATTTCTACGTAGGTTGCATAAAGAAGTATAATACAAATGCTAAATATAGAAAATGTATCTAATTCTTCATCATCTCTACTAATTAGATTTGGTTTTGCTGGTTTATTTTTTCACTATATTGACCATAGCCCATTGATATTGGAGTTCCATTATGTAATCCAAACCTGCCCCTTTTTATATCCAATAAAAATAAACTAGTATTAATATTATTGTTATTGTTATTGTTTTTTTACTATAGACATTGGTATACTTTTGAATGAAGTTATATCCTAATCCTATTATGGCCGTAATACTAATTACAGCATAACATGCACCATGTATCTCACTTAATATACCTAATATTTTTAATGTTTAATATATAATTTATAGAAATCAAATGGAATATCTATTCCTTTAAACTTTAAATATTCTTGAAAAAAAAACATTAACTCATTTGGTTTGATATAGGCTGGCTCTATCATTCTATCTAGTAAATATCTACTTAATATATCGTATTCCTTATCATTGAATGAAGTATTTTCAATATACTTCTCAATGTCGATATCACCTATTCTATAATCATAAACAACCTTTTTATTTTTTTTAATACAATATAATAATCTTCAGTAATACTATAATGTACCACACCATATTTATAATGTTTTAATCTATCTAGATTATATTCAATATTAAAATTCTCTTGTATTTTTTCAAAGAATATATGGGGACTATTCAAAGTAACGAATATAGTGGGGGTGTTCACTCTTGCTTTAACATTTAAATCTGTCACAGTATGACCTACAGATATTATATTAATTTTGTTATGTCTACCTTAAGAATAAAATTCATCTACCACAGGCACTCTAAGGTTATCCCACATATCATCAAACATAACAAGGCTATTAGCAAAGTCTGCTGTGTTTTTCAATATGTCTAATTCCTTGACGCTGAATGTATTAGACCCTTTCCACTCTCTAGTATCAACACAGATTACATTAATTGTTTCATATAAACCACATTAGTTTTTTATGAAGGTTGTTTTACCAGAGTTTGATGAGCAATTAAACCAATAAATTGCAAAAGAAAAAGTAGCGGGATTAATTAAGCAATTAAACCAATAAATTGCAAAAGAAAAAGTAGCGGGATTATCAGCAACATTTTACTGGGGTGAAAAACTTATTATACTTTTCTATAGACTTATACTTTGTCATAGACTTATACTTTGTTATAGACTTTTACTTTGTTGGAGATTTATACTTAGTCATAGACCTATACTTTGTTATAAACTTATACTAAGTCATAGATTGATAGTTAGTCACAGATTTATACTTAGTCATAGACTTATACTTAGTCATAGACTTATACTTAGTCATACACTTATACTTAGTCATAGAAATCTACTTTGTTATAGACTTAGTCATAGACTTAGTCATATACTTAGTCATAGACTTAGACTTAAAGATAGACTTATACTTAGTCACAGAAGCATTCTTTGTCATAGACTTAGTCATTGACTTAGTGATATACTTAGTCATAGACTTAGACTTAGTCATAGACTTAGACTTATACTTAGACGTAGTCATACACTTAGAGTCATAGACTTGGTCATAGACTTATACTTTAATATTATTTTTCTTTGAATGTTCTACGAATCTTTCTTTAGTACGAGTAAACCTATACCTACTAAGATAAATGCATAACCTAAAAGTAAAATGTTTAAACTTGAAGTGGGATATATGTTTATTTACTTTACATATTCTACAGACTAAATATTGTTTAGGATCATTAAAAGGTATATGCATATGATCGTGTCTCTCTCTAAATGTTATAATATCACTAGATAGAAAGCAAAGGAAAATTTTATTTGGACATTCATCACAACTCCAACACCAAGCCTTATCTTTACGCTTATCGCATATAGTACTAATCATTTTAGAATACTGAAAAGATAAATAAACAATATTATTTCAAAATTTGTCGCATAAAAACGAGTGCGCGCGATTATAACGAAAACATTCATTCCACGAGTGAACAAGTTCAATCAGGAAGAAAGCGAGCTCAATCTCACGGACAAGTCCTATTTGGAAGTGGGTAAGCTCAATCTTCAAGTGGGCAGGCCTAATCTTCAAGGGGCAACCACAATCACGTTCTGCTGATGAGGCAATCCAATTGTTGTTAAATCAAAACAAGATAGAAGTAGAAAACAAACCAATAGATGAAGAAGAACAAAAGAGGGAAGCCGAAAAAGGTATAGAATCAATCAGAAGGTTTAATCAAATAAATAAAGAGATAAAGAAGTCATATGATGAAAAGGTTGCCAAAACAAAACAACGGGAAAAGAATATGCGTGAGTCTTTGCTAAAGGCTGAAGCTAAATACTTAAAAGATGAAGATGGAGAATCATCTAGAGTTCTAGAATCATCTAGAGATTTAGAGTCATCTAAAGATGAAGAATCATCTAGATATCGAGAATCATCTAGTGATCGAGATAAAGATTCAGATTAAGATTCAGGTTCAAACTCAGATTCATCTAAAGATTCAGATTCATCTGATGAAGATGTCTATTCTAAAAGGCCTAAAACCAATTCTGGTAAAATTGGATGTCAAGAATGTAAGGAAGAGTTAACTCAGAAGAATTATGTTAGACACATTCAATCACTTAAACAAAAAAAATGAGCGGCTATATAATAGAAAAAAATTGTTGAGAGCGCTAATGAGAGTGGGAACAAAGTCACCAATAAAGATATAGAACAAAAGTTGGATAGGCAGCATTCAGAACTAGAAGGAATAAAGTATTGTGAAAGTTGTGACATGTATCTTGACGATAATACTGCTCCTAATAAAAATGTGACAAGATTAAAGCATAAGAATAATGTAAGACTAAATAAGCGGTAGGTAATAAAGAATGTAGATAGGTTTGATTGTGTAACATGTAAAACTTCCCTAAGTCGGTATAGTTTGGAACAACGTTTTCAATCAAAGACACGTCTGGATAATGTCAATGGAATAAAAATAAAAAATAACTAATGATCTGCAAAGCAGTTTCACTGATACTTCAGGTTATTGTGATATATGTAACACTAGATATGATAATAAAAAAACACAATGAATCAGAACAACATAATGAAAATATTAAAGAGAAAAAACTTGTTGATGGAAAGTGGAGAGATAAAAATAATGAGTTCGGGTTAGATCATAATATGAAGTATAATCAAATAATGATTTCCAGTAGTGATTATGAAGATCCGAGATTCTTGGAAGCATTAGAGGCAATGCACAACATACATCCCCATATTAAGTTTAACAGCTTTGATGTAGTAAAGAATACTAAACCTACAGATGAACAACTAGATGAAAATTAATTCACATTTAGGCTAATGACAAGACAATATAATGGACCTTAAGACTTGGATTTATTGAATGGAGAATTAGAGACTGGAATGCAGGAACAAGAACTGAATCAATCTGAATGTAGTATGCAAAGATTTGTTAAATGAACGATGTATATGCACAGGTTTTATCCAAGTGGTGGGTGTACTAATAAGTTGCCATTCACATCTAGATATAGACTCAATATACATAATACTGATAACAAGTGTTTACTCTGGTGTTTAATTGGCTATCTACACCTACCCCACTTAATCCGAGTAGAGTTAATAATTATAATAAACTTGAATATATTAATGAGATAAAATTACCAAAGATACCACCTCCCTACGCATATAAAGATTTACAGAAAATAAAGGAGATGAATAAACATAAGGTATTGTTTAATGTGCTTAATCTAAAAAAAATAAAACTATTAATCCTGTATTAATCAATGATGAGCAGGCTGCAAAAACAAAACAACGGGAAAAGAATATGTGTGAGTCTTTGCTAAAGGCTGAAGCTAAATACTTAAAAAATGAAGATGGATAATCATCTAGTGATCGAGAATCATCTAGAGATCGAGAATCATCTAAAGATGGAGAATCATCTAGAGATCGAGCATCATTTAGAGATCGAGATAAAGACTCAGATTCAGATTCAGATTCAATTTCAGGTTCAGCTGATGAAGATGTCTATTCTAAAAAGCCTGAAGCTAATTCTAATAAAATTTGATGTGCAGAATGTAATGAAGAGTTAACTCAGAAGAATTATGGTAGACACATTCAATCACTTAAACATAAAAAGAATGAGGGGCTATATAACAGAAATAAAATTGCTGAGAGTGCTAATGAGAGTGGGAAGAAAGTCACTAATACATATATAGAACAAAAGTTGGATAAGCAGTAATGAGAACTAGAAGGAGTAAAGTATTGTGAAAGTTGTGACATGTATCTTGATGATAATACTGCTCCTAATAAAAGTGTGACAAGATTAAAGCATAAGAATAATGTAAGTCTAAATAAACGGTAGGTAATAAAGAATGGAGATAAGTTTGATTGTGTAATATGTAAGACTTCCCTAAGTCAGTATAGTTTGCAACAACGTTTTAAATCAAAGACACATCTGGATAATGTTAATGAAATAAATAAAGAAAAAATAACTAAATATCTGCAAAGCAGTTTCACTGATACATCAGGTTAGTGTGATATATGTAACACTAGATATGATAAGAACTTGTTGATGGAAAGTGGAGAGATAAAGTTAATGAGTTAGGGTTAAATCATAATATGAAGTAGAATCAAATATTGATATCCAGTAGCGATTATGAAAATCCGAGATTCTTGGAAGCATTAGAGGCAATGCACAACATACATCCCCATATTAAGTTTAACACCTTTGATGTAGTAAGGTATACTAAACCTACAGATGAACAACTAGAAGAAAATTAATTCACGTTTAGGCTAATGACAAGACAATATAATGGATCTTATGACTTGGATCTATTGAATGGAGAATTAGAGACTGGAATGCAGGAACCAGAAATGGATCAATCTGGTTGGAGTATGCAAAAATTTGTTAAAAGAACTATGTATATGCACAGGTTTTATCCTAGTGGTGAGTGTACTAATAATTTGCCATTCACATTTAGTTATATACTCAATATACATAAAACTGATAACAAGTGTTTACTCTGGTGTTTAATTGGCTATCTACATCCTACACCACTTAATCCAAGTAGAGTTAATATTTATAATAAACCTGAATATATTAATGAGATAAAAATACCAAAGATATCACCTCCCTACGGATATAATGATTTACAGAAAATAAAGAAGATGAATAAAGATAAGGTATTGTTTAATGTGTTTAATCTAAATAAAAATAAAACTATTAATCCTTTATTAATCAATCATAACGATCCTAAAAGATGTATTATCTTATACTGGGACAATCATTATCTACTATGTAAAGATGTATCATTCTTATTAAGATCATCTAAAAATAAAGTTATACATGTCTTAAGTGTTGTGTATCATTTAGAACTGAAGATGCATTAAAGAAATATTTAGAATTGTTTAATAATACTGGAAGAAGAACATTCCATAATAATGATTATCTAAAACTTGACAAGTTCCATTATAAGAACAGAGTACCATTTGCTATGTATTATGATTTTGAATGTATAATAAAAGATAGTAATCAATCAAACAAGAACAAGAAACACATTCTCATGGCTTTTGGAATATATATTAAAAGTGACCATCCTGATATATTAGAAGATAAGTTTGAAAGTTATCGTGACGGGGTTGCGGTTGATTGGTTTATAATTGGGATGAGTTATTATAATGAATTTTTTAAAGATATATTTAATATAAATATTCCATTAAATGAAGATAGTATTACTCCATTATATACTAGCTGTTATTATTGTAATGATGAAAAAATTAATGACATTGTTAGAGATCATGATCTCCTAAATGGTAAATTTAGAGGATATGCTCACAATAAGTGTAACCTACAAGATAAGAATAAATTTTTACCAATATATGCATTTAATTCTACTAATTATGATAACCACCTATTTATAACTAAACTAGCAAAGAAGATTAGACTTGAAGTATTAACAGAAACTGATGAGAATTATAATTGTTTTGGTATGGGTCATGCTAAAGAATTAGATATGTTTAGGTTCTTCCATCCACTTAGCTTAGATGCTAGAAGTAAAACATTGTGTGATAAAGAGTATGCAACATTAAACAAATATGGATTAGAGACGCGTAAAGTATATACCCATATGAAAGGTTAGATAGTATAGATAAACTTAAAAATACAGAAATACCTCCTAAAGAAGCATTCTTTTCTAAGTTAAAACAAAAAGGTATTACAGATAAAGAATATCAGCGGGCAATAAATTGTTGGAATAAAACTGGATTTAAATGAATTGAAGACTACTTGATGTTATAGCTTAAAACAGATGTATTATTATCAGTTGATGTATTTGAGAACTATAAAGATAAGTGTTTAGAATATTATGAAATAGACCCTTGTTATACATATTCTACTCCTGGATTAACTTGGTTATGTTGTAAGATGTGATCTGAGCTAACCTTTTAATAGGAAACTATCCGAACTGTCTTATGGTCGTCTCAAGAATAGTAATAATCTTAAGGCTTACCTGACTAATTAAAGTTCGATTACTCTAGTCTATTACTCTTCGATAGGAGTACTAGTGGATAGAGGACGGGCCCCAATGCTGCTATCTATGCTTAGTCTAAAATAAATTTTACGAGTGGAGTAGAGAGAGATTCATATACTTTGTTGTTATATCAGGTCTGACTCTGAAGGAACCAACTAAAGAGTGAAAAGGAAAGATTTAATACATTTCTGAAAGGGAAAATAATAAATATAATTTCAGCCAATCAGAAAAGAGTATTTTAGTTTCAGCAGATTATTTATTTTTTTTTCAAATTAATTGTTTTTTCCAAGTTTTACTTCTGGATGTCAATCAAGATTGACTCCCTCTTTCCGGTTTGTTGAAATTTTGAAAACTTGTTCAAGCTCCTCTTCTACTTTTCTTTTCTAGTAGATTGATTTGAAGTTCTTAGGTAGATTAGTAGTCGTTAAGTAATTGCAGGTAGTCATTGTGCTGTAGCCATTGTGCAGTTGTAGGTAGATTTGTAGTCGGTAGGCAGTTGTAGGTAGACAAATTGTCAAAGACTCTAATTGAATATCAACAACCACAAAATTATCTATTTCATAAACCAATGGAATTGGCAAAATTCCAATAGTTCCCCTGTCACAAATGGCGGATGCCAATGATCCATTGATCCGTGGTGTGTTGATGCTCCGTCCTTGCTGTTGTGCATTGTCTTACCTGACTTACCTGAATGGTTTCTTATTACTTGGTTATTGGTAAATGTGAATTGTTATTTAAGTTTAAAAAAGTATTATAGTGTTACCCGGTTTATATGTTGGTGAACTTGGGCAATTCTTAACAAGTCTATCGTGAAAGGTTCACGATGTTCCTGTTAATTATTCATTCAATTATTTAGTAACACTTTACATGTATACTGCATGTGTCCCTTCCGGTTGCAAAAGAAAAACTTTATGCATACATAAAAACGTTTACGTTGTTAGTGGTTGTGGAATGTTAGTTGTGAGCTTAAGGAAAATAGTTGAACTGCACTTAAGCGAGGTCCAGTGTAAATTAACAAATAAGGCAAATATATAACAAATCAATTCCTATAAATTATTGTTACAACTCGCCTGATTTCTATGATGCAAGCGGTGTGTACCTTGCTATAATTTTGTTTATGTAACACGCTCGGCAAGTATGTGTGTACATATGTTTGTAGTTCTCGACTGCAAACAGCAGAGGCGTGATACTCGAGAATGTTTATGGAAGTTGTCCATTTATCATTGTTAGTTGTTAATAGTCCAGGTTCTTGGACGCTGGATGATATTTGAATGTATGCAAGGCAAAGGTGTCCTGTAAGTAACAGAGGTATTATGTTATAGCGCTGCTGCGTTCAATTAGTCTGCTTCGTTTTTAAACCATGTCTGAGGTTTCAAAGGAAAAGTGTTCCACAAAGCTGGTCGATATTCCATTTTATAGTACTCAAGGTGAATGCTGTTGAATACTATTTATATATTTATTTTTTCTACTGAATAAAAATCACGGCAAAGTGTTGTTATATGCCAATGTCAAATTTTTGAATTGCATGCGAAGGTTAATTAATTTCGAAATTTCGGTTTGTCATTTAGTTGTGTTTTCGTTTGTTTTTAATTAAAGGGGTGTAAAAGTACTTTTACTGCTACGGCCTATAAGTGCAATGTTATAGTTTGTACCTTATTATCATCAATAAATCAGTTGAATTTTGTTCAGGTGCATGTTTCGTATCTAAACGTGTCTTTACTCTTTGTCATGGATGTAATTATTAACTAAACCAATTACTATTAATTGCATGTATTATATACATGTGGGTGTCATTTTGATCGTTGCTTACATACCTTACAGTTGGATTACATAAGTTTGCTTTTGTATTATTTACATTCTGTGAAGGTGAGTTATTAATTCTTATTCCTTTTCATTCCAGAAAAGTGTTCGGAACTAATTCAAGAATGAGATTCAAAAGGTTATAAGTTATAATATAACATTCAATTATACTCATTTAGTTTACGCATACTTATCGAAAATTAATGGTGAACAACAATTGTAAATATGAGATACAAGTGTTAATGAGATACAAATGAAATGAGATACAAAAGAAAAAGATACAAATGAAGGTGATGGTTAATACTGGATACAAATGAAGAGGTGATATAAAGCGATAACAGTTTTGTATCAGGTGAAACCGTATAAAATGAAATAAATGAAACAGTTTAATAGTTAAGATTTGAATCAATTTTTACTGACATTCGGATGGATGTAGAAAAGAAAAAAAACTGTAATGCGTGTTAGATGATGTTAGTCTGTTGAGGATAATTCTTTATGTTTTTAGACAGTCTGTAAACTCTTTGAGGAAATCCTCATTTTGTCTCAGTAGGCATGCAAGTGCGTTGTATAGAAGATTTGGTGTTATATGTGGAATTGTGGCTTTAACTGCTTTCCGCACTTCGTGTTCATATTCTGTCGGGCAACGACTTCCTAATTACTCTATGATCTCCTTTACTGGTTTCACTGTAACACTGCCTTCTATATGGAAAGAATGAAAATTTTCAGCAGGTTCTAATGCTTCGATGGGTGTGATAAGCGGTCGTTCGGGGTTTTCTAGAGGTTGATAAATATAATAATTTTTGACAGGGTCGAAATTCCGTAAGGTGCCTTTCATGTATTAGGGTTTAATAGTATATGCATATTTAAGGAAATATGGGGATGTTAATTGGTCGTTTATATATATAAATTTTTCATGTGGGAGGTTCTCTTTTAAATATGTATAGTATATTAAGTTATGTACTAGTTTCGTTTCATGTACCTTATAATTATTACATTGGCAAATATATGTACCTTAAGTTATGTACTAGTTTCGTTTCATGTACCTTATAATTATTACAAGGCAAATATATAACAAATCAATTTCTATAAATTATTGTTACAACTCGCCTGATTTCTATGATGCAAGCGGTGTGTACCTTGCTATAAACTTGTTTATGTAACACGCTCGGCAAGTATGTGTGTACATATGTTGGTAATTCTCGACTGCAAACAGCAGAGGCGTGATACTCAAGAATGTTTATGGAAGTTGTCCATTTATCATTGTTAGTTGTTGATAGTCGAGGTTCTTGGACGCTGGATGATATTTGAATGTATGCAAGGCAAAGGTGTCCTGTTAGTAACAGAGGTATTATGTTATAGCGCTGCTGCGTTCCATTAGTCTGCTTCGTTATTAAACCATGTCTTAGGTTTCAAAGGAAAAGTGTTCCACGAAGCTGGTCGATATTCCATTTTATAGTACTCAAGGTGAATGTTGTTGAATACTATTTATTTATTTATTTCTACTGACTGTTAATCACGGCAAAGTGTTTTTATATGCCAATGTCAAATTTTCGAATTGCATGCGAAGGTTAATTAATTTCGAAATTTCGGTTTGTCATTTAGTTGTGTTTTCGTTTTTTTTAATTAATGGGGTGTAAAAGTACTTTTACTGCTACGGCCTATAAGTGCAATGTTATAGTTTGTACCTTATTATCATCAATAAAACAGTTGATTTTTGTTCAGGTGCATGTTTCGTATTTAAACGTGTCTTTACTCTTTGTCATGGATGTAATTTTTAACTAAACCAATTACTATTAATTGCATGTATTATATACATGTGGGTGTTATTTCGATCGTTGTTTACATACCTTACAGTTGGATTACATAAGTTTGCTTTTGTATTATTTACATTCTGTGAAGGTGAGTTATTAATTCTTATTCCTTTTCATTCCAGAAAAGTGTTCGGAACTAATTCAAGAATGAGATTCAAAAGGTTATAAGTTATAATATAACATTCAATAATACTCAATTAGTTTACACATACTTATCGAAAATTAATGGTGAACAACAATTGTAAATATGAGATACAACTGTTAATGAGATACAAATGAAATGAGATAGAAAAGAATAAGATACAAATGAAGGTGATGGTTAATACTGGATACAAATGAAGAGGTGATATAAACCGATAACAGTTTTGTATCAGGTGAAACCGTATAAAATGAAATAGTTGAAACAGTTTAATAGTTAAGATTTGAATCAGTTTTTACTGACATTCGGATGGATGTAGAAAAGAAAGAAAAACTGTAATGCGTGTTAGATGATGATAATTCTTTACGTTTTCAAACTGTCTGTAAACTCTTTGAGGAAATCCTCATTTTGTCTCAGTAGGCATGCAAGTGCGTTGTATAGAAGATTTGGTGTTGTATGTGGAATTGTGGCTCTAACTGCTTTCCGCACTTCGTGTTCATGTTCTGTCGGGCAACGACTTCCTAATTACTCTATGATCTCCTTTACTGGTTTCACTGTAACACTGCCTTCTATATGGAAAGAATGAAAATTTTCAGCAGGTTCTAATGCTTCGATGGGTGTGATCAGGGGTCGTTCGGGGTTTTCTAGAGGTTGATAAATATAATAATTTTTGACAGGGTCGAAATTCCGTAAGGTGCCCTTCATGTATTGGGGTTTAATAGTATATGCATATTTAAGGAAATATGGGGATGTTAATTGGTCGTTTATATATATAAATTTTTCATGTGGGAGGTTCTCTTTTAAATATGTATAGTATATTAAGTTATGTACTAGTTTCGTTTTATTGTACCTTATAATTATTACATTGGACATCTTTAGGGATCGGGTGTAAAAAGTTAAAACTTAATTGGAAAATTTCATGATTGTATATTTTGTATGCATGGACGTCTTGAGATGCTTTGGCGATTACATGGTCAAGAGACGGGTTCCTAGGGAAAATTAATCTATAATTATAGTTGTCAAGAAACTTTTTGGTCAAGCTGTAAAACTGTTTGAGTTGTGGATATTTCTCTTGATATAGAGCATCTCGGCCTATATTACGTGTGCTGTTTTTAATGGTTTTTACATTTTCGCAAGGTTCCGGTGGTATACACTCTGCCAGTCTATGTTGCTGTTTGAAGAATTGGTGGAAATGGAAACTATGCAGCGTGTTCTCGCAGGGTATATTTGCCTCATTTAAGAATGAGAATGAAGGGTTATATTGTTCGTTATCTGGATTTGCATAAAGGCGGGGAACGTCATTCTTAAACCATACTGTCTCGCTGATATGTGTACTTGGTGACTAGTCATATATGCTTAGCTGGAAGAAGTTTTTTGGATTGTTGCTTCTTGGGGTGACCGCGTGCGGGAGTCTAAAGCTGTTCGGTCGAGTACTGGAGATTTAACCACGTTGAACTTGGTTATAATGTTCAACGATCGGGTTGACTGGCTTTCCTAATCTGTTATGAACTGGTGTTGTTCCGATGATTTCTGAGGGGGGTTCCGGCATTTATTCAGGCAGATGAGGGTTGTACACTATCTTTGGTGGGAATACTGGCATAGGTGGTTGAGTATAAAGATTATTATTATTATTATACGGGTTAGTATAAAAAAGTTGTTCCATTGTCGGCTGTATTACAGGTGTGCATTGGCATAGTGATGTTGCATGCACTTGGTTAGATAGGTATGCTAGATTTGCAACAGGTTTGTTATTCGGATTGAATTGTACGTTCTGGTCAATTGCTCGTTTTACTTTAGCGGCGTTACCCTTTCTCTTTTCCGACAACAATGTATGTTTGACTGGTTTGTCAGCCGGATTATCAATATGCACTACCAGGTTCTTTGGTCGTGATGACTCTGGTGATTGGGGTCGTGATGAATCCGTGGACTGGGTTGGGAGGTCGTTTGCACACTGGTGTCCATGGTGTGTGTTTCGACAATGGTTGCAGGACTTGCTGCCCCGGAGCTAATCTTTCCTTCCTCAACAGTATAACTGATTGGGGAGTCAGCTTGAATTTCGTTATTTGTCATCATACTAAAACATATACGATGTGTAATCGGTGTTAAATAGTTTTAATAATAATTCGGTGTTGAAGAATACATAAATGTTAAATAATATAACGATTTACTATCTTCTTTTCACTATGAAGTGACCTTATTGGGTGAATTCATGAACAAGTGACTGTAGGTGGTCTCATTATTAGGCGATTTCATTGTTAATGTAGATATTAATGTTAAAAATTTTGTGAGAGAGATTGAAATGAGAGCAATTGAAGAGATTCATTCTGTGTTTAGATGGCATATATAAACATAGAGAGTATTAGTTGTACATATACTTCCATGTTTATTTAATATCACGATTATGAAAGGTGTATTGTTAAGCAACATTACATTTTTGTTGCCAATAGTTATAATCAGTTGTTAGTGGTTATAATTTCTTATCCGTTTGAATGTCTTCAAAGGTGAATGTCATCAAAGGTGAATGAAAAGGTGATTGTATTCAAAGGTGTATGTATTCAAAGGTGTATGTATTCAAAGGTTAGACTTTGATTCATCACAGAAGAAGATGTTAGAGGTTAATTGTTAGTGGCGTGATATGGTGATAGCATGAAGTGTTGAGCTATCGTGTATTTTATAACGCATAATTTGTAATGGATTGTGAGTCGGTATAGGTGACTTCATTCGAGTGGGGTTTATCTTCTTCTTCTAACATGTTTAAGCTTACGCTGAGGTTTTGATTATTGTTATTATTATTATCATTTTTATTATTATTATTATTATTACTATTATTATTTTATTATTATTATTATTATTATTATTATTATTATTATTATTATTATTATTATTATTATTATTATTATTATTATTATTATTAATATTATTATTATTATTATTATTATTATTATTATTATTATTATTAGTTTTATTTAAATTTAGATGCTGAAAATCTAATGGTGGCGGATTTTGGATTTCTAGTAATTTCACTGAAGGAATGAGGTGTTTTGGTGTTTCCTCTTTTGGAGTGGTTTCATAATTTGCTCTTTGATCAAAGAAGTCAGGTGCACTGGGTGTTTGGTATGGTGGTGGTGTTATTATAGGGGGAGGAGGTGGTGGTGGTATTTTGGTAATGGTTGGTCTCATACTGATCCTTTGTCAGTTATTGTAGCTAGTAATTCTTTATGGAAAGGTTCGATGCTTGTTCTTCGTTCGGGGACTTCTGGTTTTTTACATTTGTTATCGAATTTTTTTAACTGTTGTCCTTTATTTGATCGTCTTACAGTTGTTTTGTAATGTTTGTAATTTGTATCAACATAGACGCCATTGTCGTCATTATCTAATATGAATGGTGAATCTGTTATATTAATGTCTGTATTATTTTGTGATTGATTTTTCTTTTTTACTTTTTGTTTTTTCTTTTTGTGGTGATGTTATCGATTTTATGGTGGTTAGTATTGTCATCGTCATCTGACGAGTTATCAGTTTCTTGTGCTTCATCAATTATTTGGGTTAGCGTGTGAGAGAATATTCCAAAGACTCTTGACAATTATTATAAACTGACTTGTTCGCCAATTGCTTTATGTATTGCAAAGGCGTTGTAAAATTTGATTACTACGTTGAATACAAATAATAAGAAGTTTGCCATGGCGTATAGTATTGCTATTTGTTCAAGTATATACCAAGGCCAACCAAATACGGTGATGATTTGGTCTTTGAGCCATTTTCCGTCAAATAATTTTTTCCAATTAACAGTTGGTTGAACTATTTGAAAAATGTAACCGTTGATATTTAGGTCTTTTAACCATTTTAGTGAAAATTTGTAACGTTTATAGGCGTCTAGTGATCCTAATCGATCCAGTTCAAGAAGTTCTTGTGCATAAGCGGAGTTTGCTTCTTGCAATGGTTCGGCTCTATCTCCGATATATTCGCGTAGTAGATCTCGTTCGCGTTCCTTTACTAATGGTTCTCGACTAAATTATCACATTTTCTATTATACTAGCTCTGCTAAAAGGGTTGTAAGACGTGTTCTGAGCTTACCTTTTTATAGGCTACTTCCGGAACTGTCTTATGGCTGTCTCAAGAATATATGATACTCTTAAGGCTTACCTGACTAACTAAATTTCTAGATCTCTAGTCTGTTACTCTTCTATCTGAGCTTCAGTAGACAGTGCACGGGCCCCAATGCTAAAGTCTAACGTATATCTCAATACTAAACAAGAGCGGAGTAGAGAGAGAGAGAGAAATATACTTCATTATTATATCAGGTCTGTGACTAGTACCGACTAACAGGGTCGACTAAGCGGTTCTGAAAGGAAAACAGATAAACATTTAAGGAAAGGTATTTTCCCTTTTTCAACCAATCAGGGTTGAGTATTTCAGTCTTTATTTATTTAAATAAATAAAGTCTTCAAATCTTTTGTTGGAAGTCAATATTGACTCCATCTTTCCGGGGTTTCGAGTTTTTTGAAAATCTTCTGATTAGTACAATAAGTCAATTTCTCTTTAATCTCTCTGAAGGATTTTCTTTTCTTTTTGAATGTGTTGCTTTGTAGTTCGTCCGTCAGTAGGTCGGTTCCCAGACACAGGTTGCCCAAAGAGCAAGGAGAGAACATCAACAACCACAAAAGTATCTAATCCAGTACCACGTCCAGTGGGTGAAGATCTTTTCGGGTAGGCCCAGTGTTGATGTTGGAGGCGCTACTGATGTCTGGCGACTTACATGACTTACCTGATTTGTTTGTGTTAGTTGTTTAACGTTTAAAATTTTTTCTCTATATTAGATTATCATGTTGGTTATTGTGATTGTTCTGTTATACGTAGTATCCCTTCCGGTTGGAAAGAAAAACTAAAATCGTTTGGTCGAAATGTTATATGAAATTCGTTGGGAAAATCGAGAGTAGTTAGGTAGTCTTTCCACGAAAAGTTTTTTGACAATAACGAGAAATGTTAGTGACATCTGTATCAGGTTGTGTATCAACTTTGTTTCGTGTACCCGATAATTATTGTTTTGTACATCCTTCTGTGTTGGATGTAAGAAGTTAAAACTTAGTTGAAAAAATTGATGTTCGAACACACTGTAAGCCGAAAGGTCTTCGGATGCCTTGGCTACAAGATAGTCAAAGGCACAATTTACTGGTACTTTGAACTCGTAGTCTTAATCATACATGAAACGTTAGGCTATAGAATTGTTTTAAGATGGGGTATGTTGACTGATGTAGTTTATCTCTCCCCATATTCTTAGTTCTACGTTTTACAGTGTTAGTATTCTCTGATGGTAGAGGCGGGAAGTATTCCGAGACACGATCTTTTAAGTTATGTAATGGTTTTAAAACAAAATTATAATCTCGTGAGTCGAAAGGCATTTCAGACCAGTTACGGTACGATAGTAAAGGATTATAATTACTGTTGTGTGGATTGTTAAGGTTTCTCGGGTCCTTTTCTTGGAACCAAATTGTTTCCATTACAGTTGTTATGGGGGTTTGCTCATTGGTCGATTGGTGAAAAAACGATTTCCTATTGTTACTTCTAGGTGTAACTGCATATGGAAACTGGAGGTTGTTCGGTCTAATTTGATGGGGATTCGTTGCTATCCAACTTTGGTGGGCACTGTTTTGTGTTCTGTTAGTTGCAATTATGTAACTATCAGGTGGGGGTGGTCGTACTGGTGGAGGATAATTTGGCAATGGAGGAGAGACGTATGTATCATTCGTAGTATTGTTACTCGGCCTATTGTTATGGTAACTATGTAAATTTATGTTTGTACTTTGTTCATTTGTTCTGTTATGAAACGAATCTAGATTTCGTCGGGTATCCGACTGTCGCTTCTTACCAATGTGTTCTGAAATGTGATTCGCTATCTCTTGTGGTGTACGTTGGTTAGTCTGCGTCTGTTGTGTAGATGTCTCGTTTTCCACTTCTATTCGCATAGTTGTTACTCGCTTCTGTGGGTGATCAAAATTGTCATCCGTTTGGGTACTACAATCGGATGCGTTGTCGCGGATTGTCCCTGGGCTTGATCGTCCAGAGCCAGGACTGAGCTCGCCTTCTTCCACATCATAGCTTAGTGGTCAGTCTGTCTTATATGGTGATTCGTTCCCGTAGTCCATTCTGGAAGTGATTTGCTAAAATTGTTACTGTTTAGTACATGTTTTGGATTATTACATATGGTACGATTATTATATTTGTTATTATTTGATTGTTATTTGAAGTCGTTATTACTTTTTCCTATTAAAACTTTCCTGTTACTATCATTACGAAGAAGATATTGTATCAATGTGAATAGATATATATTGGCTGGTCGTCATTCAACGGTTACTTTGTCGTTACGAAATATACATGTATATTGTTATTGTTATATGAGCTATGTGAAAACTTCATGTATTAATAAAATGAATGAGATGAAAGAGATTGTTGGTTATTAAAATGAAAATTACAAAGTGAGAAGATTGGTCTTAATAGGAGGATTAGGAAAAATTTATTGACATTGAAGGAATGTGTTGTACACAAATTGCATAATGTTAGGTGTTCGTGTACTACGTGGTTGTTGTTAAGCCTCGTAAGTATCTGCTGAATGATTTTTAAAACATGTTACTTCATTCGTATGTGGATGATCATCATTTTTCAGTATGCCTAAACTATGGCTGCGGTTTTGCATTTTGTTAGCCGTAATTTTTAATTGGTCAAAATCTATTGGTGGTGGATTTTTTATATCCAGTAGTTTTACTGTTGGGGTGAGATGTTGTGTCTTTGTAGATTTATTAGATGGTTGTGGTACTTCATAAGTTGTTGGTTGATTCATATTGTGTGGTTGTTTGTATGAGTGTGTCTGGAATGATGTAGTCTGTTGTTGTTGTGTGTTAGGTGCACTGGGAAGAGGTGTGCTGTGAGTGAGGGGTGTATTTTGGAATGATGTATTATTTCCCAAGCATTGATATGCAGGAGGTGGAGTAATAAGTTGTGCTGGCAGTGCCTGTAGTTTGTTTTCTGATCTTGTTTCCAGTGGTTCTACTCTTAATGGATCTTGTTTACGTTTTCTTTCTTGTAATGGTGGTTTTTGCTTCTTTGGAGGTGAATTTGTTGTCCTTAACTGTACTCCTTTATCTGTTCTACGAATTTTTGTGTTATAGTGTTTGTAGTTTGTATCTACATAAATTTCTGCCGGTTTATCATTATCAGTATAGTCTGTTGTAGGTGTTATGTCTGTGGAATGTCTGCAAAATGTATGCTTCTTTTTTGGTTTGTTATTTCCGTAGTGAGTATAATTTTCATCGCTGTCGTGGCTATTTTCTTCTTCTTCTTGTATTTGAGCTCTTAGTTGTGTTAGTGTTTGAGAAAATATTCCAAATATTCCCGTAAGGAGTATTTTTGTTATACTGGCTTGTTTGCCAATTGCTTTATGTATTGCAAAAGCGTTGTAGAATTTTATAATTAAATTTGTGATAAATAGTATCATGCTTATCATTGCGTAAATGATTGCAATTTTTTCTAAAATGTACCATGGCCAACCAAAGATTGTTAATATTTGTTTTTTAAGCCATGCTCCGTCAAGATTTCTTTCCAGTTAACACTGGGTTGGTCGATTTGGAAGTTATATCCATTTATGTTCAGGTCTCTTAACCATTTTAGTGATTGTTCGTAGTTTTTATATGTTTGTAGTAATCCTAATTGTTCAAGTTCTAGTAGTTTTTGTGCATTTGCTGATGTTGCTTCTTGTAATGGTTTTTCACGATCTCTCATGTATTCGTGTAATAAATCTCGTTTTCGTTCTTGAATTAGTTGTCCTTTACTGTATATAAAACTTTCTATTAAACTTGCTTTACTAAACATGTTATCAAGTACAATTTCTTCAGGTGATATAGTGTTCAGTATTGTTTCTAGTTTTACAGGAAATGGTGTTACTCTATATCGTGCTGTTCCTTCAGTATCTATTGAGATTAGTTGATCGAAGTTGCTGTGTGAACAAGGGACTTTCTTTGCCCATAAGTTTGTTTGTCGTGTAAGTTGATGTACATATTGTACTCTGTTCTTATACAATATTGGTATTTTATCATAGCATTCTCGGGTTTGTGGTACATATAAAGGTGATGATTTTTTCGCTCATTTGTACATTTTCATTACATTTACTCCTTCCTGTTTAACAAAAACTGATCTATCTCCAGTTAGGATGTATCCTAAGAGTGATGTGTTCTTTTGTACTTGTGTCAATGTTAATTGTCGAATGTTTCTAGTTTGTTCACAAATTTTCGAGTAAAATTCTATTGCTTGTAGACCTATTCACGAAAATATGTCACTCATGTAAATATCCATTTTCATGGTTATGGGTGTTTTTTGGTTTACAAAACCGTAGTAGTACTGTTTGTTTTCGTCATCTTCATATCGTGTATGTTGTGATGTTATCTGTTTTGGTTTAATCCCTATAAATTTTTCTTCTTCAAATTCTTCTTTTTTTCTTGTTACTTTTTGTCCTGTATGCATATCGAATCCGTATTCGTATTTTATGTAAATATCGTCGTATTCTGTTTTGTGTATTGGTTGAAGCGAACCGCATTCGTGTTCGACTAATGGGTATATTTCAAATCGTGTGGCAATAGTGTCTGTTTTATTCAGTTTTATTTTCTGTGTTTTATCATGTTGTTGAACTGTTGTCCTTTCGGCCTTTGTTTCTATCGAATATCTGTCTTTGTATTTTACCATAAATGCATCAAATCTAATAAGTTCAAATAATTGACAATGTGTTTGTGGTTCCCAAACTATTGTTGCTTTTGTGAAAGGTGTCGGTAGACATTCTCCTTTGCGGAGGTCGCATGGTAATTTTTTTCCCATATATGATATTTCATCAGTATCTAAGTTTAGTATGAGTGATACTTCTCGTATTTCTAATGTCCAGTCTAGTATGACTATTCTGTTCTGTTTTCTTGGTCCTTTCATGCAGTTTGATTGTGCATTTTTAATTGCGTTTGGTATCCACATTGGATTTGTATAGTCATAAACTATTCGTCCGTATGGTGGTACCATAGGAATATCAGGGTCGAATTGTATTCTGCCTTGCATATCTTCGATCCTTTTCTGAAGTGGTGGGTTAGCTATGTATTTGAATGCAATGTTATATCGTGTGGGCTTGTATGTTGTGTTATTAAGAAGATTTATTCAAGCGAGTTCGTTACGAACTTCATCTGCGTCTAGTATTTTTGTTCTTTGTGCATCTGAGACATAGTAACTTGGTCTATTAGCTCTAATATAATTGGTGTGTTGAGAACACCATTCTACGCGGTCTTTAATTGTTCCTGAAACTGCGTATGCTTTCATTTCCACCGCTTGTGCTTTCGATAATAGTTGTACTTAAGTTTTTGTCATATCTAAATCTAGAGGTTTGAATTTACATGTTCTTATTTTGTTCAATTCGTAATATTTAACATTAGTTATTTCTTCTGCATCACAATCGTAGTGTTCTATGAAAGTATCTTGTGGTCCTGTTGCGGAGTCGTTGATATTCTGTCCTTTTAGTTCTACAAAGTCTATGTTTGTTTGTCGCTTTTCTCTTTCATGCCAAATTTTTCTAATATACTGTCTGTTAATCGTTCTCTGTAGAAGCTCCAATTGCGTGTCCATTTATCGATGGCTATTTCCCACATTGCTTCGTAGTTTGAACTGTTTTTAAAGTCATCGAGTTCTTCGATTTTAGTATTATTGAAATGTTGTGAATTAGTGTTAACTTTAATATCATTTTTAAATCCATGGTGTTGAAGGTTTGTGTATTTTTGTTGATCAGTTGTGTGGAGGTTACTTTTATCTTTTGAGATTACTTTTATCTTTTGTTTATGGTTGGCATGTTTTTTCAAGGCTGCTGTTTTTAATTCATTATCTAAGCATCTAATGAATATTTGATTCATTACGCTGTTTCTATAATCTTCTGTATATAATGAATTTGCTGTTTTTACAAGTGTTTCTATTATCAGTGCAAGTGATCGTAATGATTCATTTGTGTGTTTTTGTAGTTGTTGTAACACTATTTTTGCTCGTTGTTTTGATTTCTCTGAGTCGAACATGTCTGAAAATTCTATACAAAATGTTTCCCAATCCAATTTTCTTTCACTTGGAAGAGTGGAATATCACTTTTGAGCTGGCCCTTGTAGTGTATCTAATATTAAAGCTGCTCTTTTTACTTTCCATTGATGATGTCCTGGTTTGTTTACTGGTTCTATGCCGCTACTAAATATCATTGCTGCAACTCTGCTGTTTAAGTATTCTTCAACAGTATATGCTGGATCTGTGCCGTCAAATGGTCGTATTGTTTTTGGTACTGAACCACTAATAATGTTTTGTTCTATTTGTGGCTCTTCATTTATACTCATTGATGTTAATTGTTTATAGAAGGGTAAGGGAGGTTCTGTTACTGTCGTTTCTCTTTCTTCTGTTGTGATTGAATTTGATCTTCTTGTACGATTTTCTTGTTGTCTATTGTTTTGAATATTAGTGTTTTGTATGTTATTATTATTGGAGTTTCTGTCATTGTTTGAGTTCCCGGTTTCCGATCTTAGATTGTTTAAGCTTCCGATTTCTGATCTTAGATTGTTTTGTCTATTAATGTTATCTAATGTTCTCTCAAGTTTATCGAATACCATTTCTAGTGCTTCTTCTTGTCTTCTTTCTATGTTCTCGTTAATTTGTCTGAATTTGTTTTCTATATTATCAATAAGTTTATTTGTATGGTTTGTTACTTTTTCTGTTATTTCCTCTTTGAGATCTAGATAATTGTACATTTGTTGTTCCCAGAATAGTTCATTGTTTTCACGGTTACCGTCCAATCAACCAATATATGTGTTATTTCTGTTATAATTATATTGTGTTGGGTTCTGATATTTTTGTCTAACTTTTTGATTTACTGATGGTGGTAGCAAGTTTCCAATTTGTTGCATCTTTGTCTTCTGAATCAGATATATCTATTTCATCTGTTATGTTCTGTTGATTTCCAAATAAATCTGATGTTATCTGTTTATTTGGTTTTACTGTTGATTTTTGTTTTGTTTGTAAATCTGTGTTTATTTGGACATCTTTTGGTGTTGATGTTGATGTTAGACTTCTTGACAAGATAAACGATGAGGAACCTGCTTGTCCTTGGTCTTCAATCTTTACATAGTTTTCTAACCCTTCTATGTAGTTGATACTATCTGAACATACTTTTAGTGTGCTCTCAAAGTGTTGCGAATATTATTCACTATCCCAAATATTTTTAAGTTCGTCACATAGGTTTTCAATTTGTTCGTGGAATGTTTCTCCAAACTGTATTTGTTTATCATTAATGTGTTCAAAATTATCTAACCAGAATAGGAATGTGAACTCTGAGATAATTTTTATTATGTCTGATGTTGCTGTTTTTAGTTCTTGTTTTAATTGCATGATTTTTGTTAACCAATTATTATAATTTATTATATCGTTTCTTAGTTTGTCATTTACTGACTGTATTGTTTTCTTATGATCGTTCAAGTATACGGTTGTATTTCGTAATATTTCATACGTTGTAGATGGTATTGCTGTTAATTTTGTTCTATCTCGTGAGTCTTCATGTCGTTTTAAGAATGTTTTGAACATATCAGGTAATGTTGTTTCATTTTGGAAATTAAAGAACGTTTTTCTAGTTCCTTTTTCGTCTGTTAAGGTAAATGTATAATGTTTTTTAAGTTGGTCTCTATCCAGTAGTATTACTGGTAGATAGTGTGCCAAGTGATTTCTATGAATGTTAATTTCTTGTATATGTTTTGTTTCTTTGAAGAGGTTATTCTTCAAATTTATTATTCTGTAAATAATTTCGCGGTTTTCTTGCCGGCAGTCATTAGCAATTGTAAATGTTGTTAAGAAATGTTTTGTTATCGACTGTGGCTGATGGTTGTTATCCATCCTTTGTTTTTATTATTTGTGAGGTAGTATTGTTAATTTTATTCCGTTATGGAGATTTGAAATTTGTTATTTTCTTTGGTTTAGTTCGGAACTGGTCGCACCAGATAAGACGTGTTCTGAGCTTACCTTTTTATAGGCTACTTCCGGGTCTTATGGTTGTCTTCAAAATATATGATACTCTTAAGGCTTACCTGACTAACTAAAGTTCTAGATCTCTAGTCTGTTACTCTTTTATCTGAGCTTCAGTAGACAGTGCACGGGCCCCAATGCTAAAGTCTAACGTATATCTCAATACTAAACAAGAGCGGAGTAGGGAGAGAGAAATATACTTTATTTTTATTTCAGGTCTGTGACTAGTACCGACTAACAGGGTCGACTAAACGGTTCTGAAAGGAAAACAGATAAACATTTAAGGAAAGGTATTTTCCCTTTTTCAACCAATCAGGGTTGAGTATTTCAGTCTTTATTAATTTAAATAAATAAAGTCTTCAAATCTTTTGTTGGAAGTCAACATTGACTCCAGTTGTCAACTTCAATTTCTTCGGGCGAAATTGTATGCAATATTGTTTCGACTTTCACAGGAGAAACTTTTCGTGCACATTTGTACATGATCATGACATTAATGCCTTCATCTTGCAAAATTATTGAATGGTCTCCTGTGAGAATGTATCCTAGTAACGGTGTATCTTTATGGACTTGTGTGAGTGTTAGTTGTCTGAGACTGCGGGTTTGTTCGCAAGTTTTCGAATAGAATTTGATAGCTTGTAGGCTTATTTGTGAGTATATTTTACTCATATACAAATCCATTTGCATTTCTAGGTGATTTATCGCGTTTACAAAGCCAAAATAGTGATATTGGTTATTTACAATGTTTCGGTGATTACATTGTCGCGAAATTTCTTTATTATTTAATTTTATAAAATTTTTCATTATCAAAAGTGTTGCTGTTCGTGTCATAAGGTTTTCCGGTGTTCATATCAAAACCGTGTTCATAAATGGTGAAAATATCTTCGTATTCAGTTGGTTACAGTGGTTTATATTGGTAGTAATTTCTGTGATGTGATTTGATTATTTCTTGTTCATTGTTATGGTGTATTTGATGTTGTATGGTTATTCTTTGTTTCGATATTGGGAACTCTTGTATTTGTTTTGATAATTCTCGTGTGAATGGTATATTGGGTCTATTTTTGTGCTGCTGTATCTGTATATTATCGTTGTGATGGTGAATGTGTGATGGAGCTTGTAATTGTGTTGGAGGGTCGTGTTTACCCCAATTGTGTAACCAATAATCTGTTCTTGCATCCACTAGGTTTTCATTGTCTGATTTCCGTTATATTTATAATATTTGCTAGGTAAATATTGTTTTATTTTTGTTGGCTTCTATTTTGTAGATTTCTTATATCTTTTGGACGTAATTTAATTGGCTCTAAACCATACTCGAAGTATGCAAGGAGGAATATAAATAGTAATATAAAAATTATTAGTATTATATTTAAAAGTATTAGTTGAATCGACACGTGTATGTTAGTCCTGTATGTGGGTTATAAAAAGATGCAAAACCAAGTGCTTGTTGTGTATATCTGTCAAATTTATAAATCAATTCAGTGCAGATAAATGATGGGGGTGTTGTGCGTGTAGTGATTGAAGGTGTTGATGCGTGAAATGGGTGATTAAAGATAGTATTATATCGAATTTTTTATTGAAAATGTAATTCTATGCTAGGGGTTGCTAGAACATTCAAGGCGTTATTTGTTTGGCGGGCGGTAAGATTTAATGTATGTGCAAGTCTGTCTCTAGCCCAGTTTTTAAATGTATCTCCTAGGCTTGTTGGTCTGTGTAAAACTGGTGCTGGTGTAAATGATGTATGATCTAAGAGAAATCTTTGTGTTTGTTCACGAATTCTGCTTCGCGTAGGTGGATTCTGATTATGAATTGCGGGAAGTAAAGGTCCTCTTGGTCCTTGATAGTTTTTGAGTAATCTGATTTCTGGTTCAAACGATATATTGGATATTGGTGTCTGATCTGAGATTGTTGAACTGTCTATTTGGGAGTATGTGTTTCGTGATACGTTTCCTTCTAATGATGTATTATGTGTTGATAAAGTTAGACTTGATCTTGGTGTTATGAGTGAACTTGATAATGAATCTCTTGATGATGCTGACCAAAATGAACTATGTGGAGAGTTAGGTTGTGGTGCTCTAAATTGTTGGTGTACAAAATTGAAATCTTGTATTTGCTGTCTGGTTGGTTGATAAAAGGGGTTTGCTCTTAGCTCTGAGGTTGTTGGTGTAGCAATCGATGATTCGCTTGGTAATTCTGGTGAATGTATACTAAAGTTTTGTAGTGTTGGTGTGCTTGTTCGGCTTGTAGGTTGTGAACGTCCGGTGTCTAATGGTCTTAATTCGTTACTATCTACTTCTATATATGTTGTTCGATAAGGTATTAGTGGTGCTTGATTCGGTTATGAGAACGATGATCTTCTGCGTGCTTTTACTAATTTTCGTCTAGGTTGGACGCTTTCGCGCCGTACTTTGTAAGGATTTTCCGTTCTCATATCAGTGTGTTCGTTTTCAGGTGAAGTTGGTATGTTTGTTAGATCTGTAACCTCGTTATCGTGAGGGCGTTCAAGACTACTGTTATTATTCGGAGCAATTGGGTTTTTTTTAGGCACCCCGATCTGGGGTTCCAGGTGAATTGCTATTTTTATTTTGGAAATGTCTTTGATGTTGTTGTTGTGTATGTGGGTCGAAATGGTTATTTATCAACGTAGTGCTATTATTCCTTGGTATTACTCTATTTTGTGTTATCTGATGTTGTGTTATTTGTGAATGCGATTGGAGATTGAATTGTATTGGGTTGTTATGTGGATTATTTGTATTGTTATACACTGCAACAGTGTTGTTTCTATTTGCGTATGCTAATGTGTTTGGATTGCTGTGGTAATTGGGATCTTGTGTATACTGTGTATTTTGTGCATTTGGTGGTGAAAGTACTAGTAATGGTGTTATTATTTGTTGTGGTTGACTTGTGTGTGCGCATTAATTAGAGATCCAGATGTCGTGATATTCTCTGACGTTTAACTGATATATTAGAACATTTCCATAATATTGGGTATTTTCTGGAAATGCGACTTGTAAAAAAAATTATGTGATCTGAAATTATAATAAATAGCTTCTTCTACGTTTCTGTCGGGATCAATTTTGAATGTTTTTATATTCATTTTTTCTATGGCTCGAAGATGTATATTAATAAGTTATAACACATTAATACAAAGACATTTTTTTTAAAGGCTGTTTTTAGGAATTGGAATATTTCTTATTCAATATTTTCGACAAATGTTTTGCAAAAATGGTTTACATCTTCTTCATTTAGTCTTTGTCCTTCTGACATTTAATGAATAGAGACAGTTGCGTGTAATACTCTGTTTCGTCGTATTGCGGTGCGTATTACTTCAAACGATAGATATATTGAAATTGCAACAATACAAGGTCTTGTTAGTATTGTAATGAGACTAACTGCTGCATAAAATACAATAAAGAAATCAATCTTGGCGGTTTTTAAGAAAATACTTCTGTAAGGTCCTCTGAAACTATTAAAAATGGTTTTTAAAGTCTGAGATATTAATACGCTTTTCTTCACTTGATTGGCGTATGAATTTTTCAAAACCTATCATAGATTTTAAGCTAATCGTATCTTCCTGTAGTCGATAAAAGTGGTGTTCTCCCCATTGGAAATCTACTAGTGTTTTATTATTCAGAACTGCGGTACAGGTGATAAGATACTTATTATGTAATATTTTGCAATTAAGTATTTGTAGTATGTGATCTTTTTAGTGAATGTGGCAATGAGCGTGTGTGTTCAAGTTTTTATGTTTCTATTTTTTAATTGTAACAATTATTGGTTTATCAGTTATTTGTGTATTGTCCATCTATAGCGTACATATCTATTTTTCGTGTGTCCGTTCTTATCTTTGGTCTGAAATCGAAGTACAAGAATAACGATTCTGGTGTTTTTGTCCGTTTGAAATCGTTTATCAACTATTATTTTTCCTGAATTCCGTTTGGTTACACGGATTCGCATATATGTATTTTAACAATTTATATTAAAGTTTAATTTTAGCAGGATATGATTGACTTCGGCCAGTTCGTGAGCGATACGAAGTGTTTGTTTGTAAATAGTGATCAATGTTCTTTCTCTAGGCTAGATCGTAAATTAACGTAAGTATAGATATATCCTGCTAAATTAGTATCTATATTCGTATCTGTAACAAAATATGTATGATACTAAACACACGGGTCAAGTATGTTTATTGTGAGATTGATATCGATTTTTGTATTTTGTGAATGTTCACTATTAAAATTTAACGTTTTTCTATACGCTATAAGAATTATTCAACTGAATACAAGATACAGGATTGAAGTTATAGATGTTACAGATTATGTTATGAATACAAATGATGAATAGAGATTAATCAAATTGGTTTGTTTAAATGAATAGAAATGATTTGTCACAGTGAGATCTAGATCAGGTAGTACAAACTAGATAAGGTTATAAATCTGAAAGTTTATGAAGCTGAAAGTTATTGAACAAGGTGAAATTAAGAAAGTGAAAAGTCAAAATAGTAAACGTATAAATATAATTATAATTACACGTTACAGTTTATCACACGTAACAGGTTACAAGTACACGCTACTGTCTTGAGATATTTTTATTTAAATATAATTTGTTATCACTTACTTTACTATTCGTACTGAGATCGCGTGTTATACTGGTTGTATATCAAAGTGGTTAGTTGGAGGTGAATTCTCAACTCAAGGTGATTTTGACTGGTTGGGCGTTTAAAACTGGTTGGTAAAGTATTCGGCTGACGGTGATGTGAGGTGTCGTCTTTGGGTTGTCAGTCGGAGGTCCATTGTCTCAGGTTATTTTAGACAGGTGTTTAATAAGACAAGTTCAAATTTTTGGTGTAATCGGAAGGGAACTTGTCACTAAGTTTAGTGAGAACTACTTACAGTAGTTAGTCGAAGTGGAAATATAAAATTTACCTGAGACCTTTTGAAATATATTGAATCAAAGAAATATATTGAATCAATATATTGAAATATATTGAAATAGATTCAATTAAAGAGAATTGATTACTTTGAACGATGGAATTAAAGTGAACAGTTTGAATTGAGAATGTTCAGGGTTGGAAGTGAAGATATTGATGAAACTGATGTTGGTCAGAGATGGAATTGAGATAGAATGTGTACAGAGATAGATGTGATTTAGATTGAGATAGAATTCAACAGAGATATGATTGAACAGAGATAGAGTTTGAAGAGAGATAGATTTGAGATTTTCGCAAAGATAGTGAGAAGAGAAGTTAACTGAGTAGCAAGGGGCAAAACTGATTTTGTGATTTAGATTGAATCTGATTTTTCCTTTTTTTTCTTAATTCCCAATTAGTGGTTTCGTTTTAATTTTGAATCCTTTTAAGTGATTTTTCCTCTGTCAATTATCGCTTTGAAAAACACGTAATTGAACTTGAACAAGTGAGTGTGTCTTCATTAAGTAGTGTATTTTCAATTTGCGTCTGACTTTGCACTGTTGAATATAGTCTTCCTGTCTGTGATTTGTGGAATAAGTGTGGAATAAGTATTGTTGAACGAGGTCTCTGTGTCTGTTTTTGGTATACTTGAGGCTTCCTGAAGCTGTGAAAATGTATAATTTTTAGGACTGAGTGGTTAATTGCCTCCGTACAAGTGTTTAAAAGAATTGTATGGCTTTAAAAGCATTGTAAGTGGTTAAAAGCATTATACTCTCTTCAGTCAAGCGTCTACTTTAAGGATCTTCCTAATTATTCCTTTTAATCTTCAAGATCTTTAACTGAATCTTTAATGGACTGCGCGTGTAATTTCTGTTCAGAAGATGAAGAATTTTGTTTCCTGACGTGTTTTAGAAGTCTATTACTAGTTTTACAAGTCCTCTTTGGTACAGACTGATTGGTACCTTTCGGTGGTAATTTGGTATTCAAGTGCTTTTTAGCAGGTTGTTGAAATGTGTCTTAATGTACATTTAATGGAAAAGGAATCGTTCTTTGAACTTTGGAAGTGCTTTAAAGTTTAATGGATTTGTGTTTGATAGTTGAATGGATTCAAGTGTTCTTCGGATGGTGAAATGTTAATGGATATTGGGAAGTTAAATAGATTCAAATATGAATTCGAGTAGATAATGGATTCAAGTGGTTTGTGTAGTTAATTGACATTCACTAAGGATGTTTGTCATCTATTTCGTTCATATAGACGAATGTTCATTGTGTATAAATGAACTAGTTATAAATGAGTATGTGTATTATAAATGAACTAGTTATATATTAGTATAACTAGATAAAAATGAGAAGGTGTAGAATGGCGGATGTCAGTCAATTATATGTGTCAAAATGGGTAGGGTATCGTTTGTGAGAACGCGGGAGGGGGAGGGGGTTAAATCAAAATATGTAAACTAGTTAATTGTTTATAACGGATTATTGTTCTAAAAATGTAGTGGTGTATCGTCATGCAAAATAGTTGTGTACGCGTTATATATTGTAGTTGTGTACACGTTCGTTCACGTGTATGTTTACTTATGACTATATAGATGTTTACTGGATAGAGTGCTCACTGAATAGAAAAGTGAATAATTTGAATCTTTATCTACTTCAGGTGTATTGGGTTATCACTATGGATATTCGGACGTGTTATTGGAAATTCCTCGTGGATATTATTTTATTATTGTTTACTGCTTGCTATTTCCTCGCGAAACATCATGTGACTTTTTGCTCTATGGCTTGTTATTGTTGCCATTATTTACCATATTATCAGTGGTTTACTTTCGGCATTAATGTTCTATTTTGAACGTTTACTTGCTTAGTTTAGTAGTTTATTAGTTATACTCGTTTAGTAGTATATTCGTTTAGTTGAATAGTTTATTAGTTTAGTTGAATAGTTTATTAGTTTAGTTGAATATTTTATTAATTTAGTTGAATAGTTTATTAGTTTATTAGTTATACTCGTCTAGTATTTATTATTTTAGTCGAGTTTTATCCACATTTATGAGAGCAGAATTTTGAGTATGTCTCGTTGCATTGTAACATGGTTGCAACATTGTTACAACATCAGTTGGTTGTTATTTGAAAGGTTTTATTTTGAAATGCATTTCCTATTTGTGACCTTTTTTGTTGTTACATTGAAAGGCACATATACGAAGTGCACTTCATACACGTGACCTTTTAAAGCAAGTTGTGCATCCAAATATTATTTCTTTGTATTAGTTTATTATTATTGTAATTAGTTATTACTATAGATTAATTAGTTTAGTTTTATTATTTCGTTGAGTTAGTTTAGTTGTATTGTTAGTTTAGTTGTTTATTAGTTCTTTATTTGTATTGTTAGTTTAGTTGTATTGTTAGTTTACTTGTTTATTAGGTGTTTACTGGTTGTTCGTTTATTAATTATTATTTACTGGTTATTTGTTAACGGTTATTGGTTTAATATTTGATTTGTGTCGAGGTGTGAATATGAACGATGTGAAGGTGAAAATGATGTAAAGATGAGAATGATATGAAGGTGAAAATGATGGTGTGAAGTTATAAAGATGAAGATGAAAATGATGGTGTTTAGAGGAGAATTGGGCAGTGGATAGATACAATGGTAAAAGTTCCCAAAATGAGATTGGTCCCTCAGGTGCCACACGTGTTCCAATCTGATAGTGATCTTTGCTTGTCTTATCAATTTGCTAAAAATGTCTGGATCGTTAAATATCAGCTATGAGCATGACGAGGATGCAGGCGTATCAACAGCTGGTAATAACAATGTTGTTTTTAATGGATAAATTTATACAGATACAGTTTCTGGAAAACTGTTGTGAAACTTTATGAACTCATAAACTATTAATCTGTATAAACTATTATTATTTTTTATTACTCTTTTAATCATTGTTATTTGTTATTTTTGTATTGTATTTATTAATTGAATTTCATTCTTCGTTTTAATTAGTGTCTAATTTTGGGCGTTTGAGACGTATAAACATAAAAATTGTGAAGTGAAAGATTGAAATGAACTTGTCAGGTGGATACGTGGAATGAACTTGTTAGTTGAAATCGTGATGGTGTGGTGCGTTTATAAATGAGTGAAAGGTGTGATTAATGAAGATGAGTTTTTTTTGGACGTGATGGTGAGGTGAAGTAATAGCGAGTTGAATTAGTGATGTGAGAATATTTATGATAGGGAAACGATCATAATGATAAGTATGGGTAATTAGAAGTTGAAATCATCATTCCAAAGTTGAAAGAATGAAAGGTGTACGTAGAAAATGATTGAAAAGAATAGACTGGGACACTGAATAATAGACATTAGCTATTAGAATGATATGTGTACAATGAAAATGTGCAATGAAAAGGTGTGCAATGAAATTGATTGATATGGTTAGAAATATGATTGAATGGTTAGTTCAATGCAATATAGGTGTAATGCAAAGCAACGAATTATAATACTATACACTAGGTGTTGTTTAAAAGGATAATACATACTAGTGAGTATAGAATGGACAAAAGCAGGATGGTGATTAAATATGTACACGAGATTTCAAATGTGTATCCAGAATACGAAATGTGAATGATCGATTGACAAAGCTTAACATAATTTTAAGTTTATTCGATCAATAGGTAGAGCTTTTACAAAACAATTATCGATTAAGGTTTTCACTTTGATTATAAGATTAGGTATTTTAATATTTTTGTATTATTACACTTCTTTTTCTTAGATTATACGGTGTTGTTTTTTCTGAAATTTTGGTATCTAATTTTTGATCTATAAAAATTATTTTTTGTCTCGATGTTTTTATTTATCGTTTTACTCGGTTGTTTCAATATCGGAATGTGATTATCCATTAGATAGTTTTGTAACTCTTCTTTAATATGTTTTTCTTTTGGGTAATATGGGACTATGTGATTTCGGTGAATAGTGATTCTGTCTTTATTCTGATCTTGTAAGATGTATGTTGTAGAGGTTGGTTTTTCAATTATCAAGTATGGTCCTGTTTTCAGAGGGAAAAATTTCTTCGAAACTTTTTCTACTTGTTGTTGGTTCGTTAATAATACAAATTTGTGATTTTTGTAATGAATTAGCTGTTCTAAATCTAGTATTCATTTCATCTGTGATCTTCTTTCGATTTTGTAGGATTCTTTTTTTTTGTCTGATAGTTTTCATTGATTTGGGGAGGGAGAGGGGGTTGGTTAAATTAAAATATGTAAACTAGTTAATTGTTTATAACGGATTATTGTTTTAAAAATGTAGTGATGTATACGTCATAAAATGTAGTTCTGTACGCGTTATATAATGTAGTCGTGTACACGTTTGTTCACGTGCATGTTTACTAATGACTATATAGATGTTTACTGGATAGATTGTTCACTGAATAGAAAAGTGAATAATTTGAATCTTTATCTATTTCAGGTGTATTGTGTTATCACTATGGATATTCTGACGTGTTATTGGAAATTCCTCGTGGATATTCTTTTATTATTGTTTACTGCTTGCTATTTCCTCGCGAAACATCACGTGACTTTTTGCTCTATGGCTTGTTATTGTTGCCATTATTTACCATATTATCAGTGGTTTATTTTCGGCTTTATTGTTCTATTTTGAACGTTTACTTGCTTAGTTTAGTAGTTTATTAGTTATACTCGTTTAGTAGCATATTCGTTTAGTTGAATAGTTTATTAGTTTAGTTGAATAGTTTATTAGTTCAGTTGAATTTTTTATTAATTTAGTTGAATAGTTTATTATTATATTAGTTATACTCTCCTAGTAGTTATTATTTTATTCAAATTTTGTCCGCATTTATCAAAACAGAATTTTTGAGTATGTCACGTTGCATTGTAACGTGGTTGCAACATTGTTACAACATTAGTTGGTTGTTATTTGAATGGTTTTATTTTGAAATGCATTTCCTATTTGTGACCTTTTTTGTTGTTACATTGAAAGGCACATATACGAAGTGCACTTCGTATACGTGACCTTTTAAAGCAAGTTGTGTATCCAAATATTATTTCTTTGTATTAGTTTATTATTATTGTAGTTAGTTATTACTATAGATTAATTAGTTTAGTTTTATTATTTCGTTGAGTTAGTTTAGTTGTATTGTTAGTTTAGTTGTTTATTAGGTCTTTAGTTGTATTGTTAGTTTAGTTGTATTGTTAGTTTAGTTGTTTATTAGGTCTTTGATGGTTGATCGTTTTTTAATTGGTATTTACTGGTTATATGTTAACGGTTATTGGTTTTTTATTTTACTTCTGTCGAGGTGTGAATCTGAACGATGTGAAGGTGAAAATGATGTGAAGATGAGAATGATATGAAGGTGAAAACGATGGTGTGAAAATAAGAAGATGAAGATGAAAATGATGGTGAGAAGATATAAAGATGAAGATGAAAATGATGGTATTTAGAGGAGAATTGGGTAATGGATAGATACAATGGTTCAAGTTCCCAAAATGAGATCGGTCTTTCAGGTGCCACACGTGTTCCAATCTGATAGTGAGCTTTGCTTGTCTTATCAATTTGCTAAAAATGTCTGGATCGTTAAATATCAGCTATGAGCATGAAGAGGATGCACGCGTATTAACAGCTGGTAATAACAATGTTGTTTTCAGTGGATAAATTTATACAAATACAGTTTCTGGAAAACTGTTGTGAAACTTTATGAACTCATAAACCATTAATCTGTATAAACTATTATTATTTGTTTATTACTCTTTTAATCATTGTTATTTGTTATTTGTGTATTGTATTTATTAATTGAATTTCATTCTTCGTTTTAATTAGTGTCTAATTTTGGGCGTTTGAGACGTATAAATAGAAAAATTGTGAAGTGAAAGATTGAAATGAACTTGTCAGGTGGACACGTGGATTGAACTTGTTAGTTGAAATCGTGATGGTGTTGTGCGTTTATAAATGAGTGAAAGGTGTGATTAATCAAGATGAGGTTTTTTTGGACGTGATGGTGTGGTGAAGTAATAGCGAATTGAATTAGTGATGTGAGAATATTTATGATAGGGAAACGATCATAATGATAGGTATGGGTAATTAGAAGTTGAGATCATCATTACAAAATTGAAAGAATGAAAGGTGTACGTAGAAAATGATTGAAAAGAATAGACTGGGACACTGAAAAATAGACATTAGCTATTAGACTGATATGTGTACAATGAAAATGTACAATGAAAAGGTGCACAATGAAAATGATTAATATGGTTAGAAATATAATTGAATGGTTAGTTCAATGCAATATAGGTGTAATGCAAAGCAACGAATTATAATACTATACACTAGGTGTTGTTTAAAAGGATAATACATACTAGTGAGTATAGAATGGACAAAAGCAGGATGGTGATTAAATATGTACACGAGATTTCAAATGTGTATCCAGAATACGAAATGTGAATGATCGATTGACAAAGCTTAACATAATTTTAAGTTTATTCGATCAATAGGTAGAGCTTTTACAAAACAATTATCGATTAAGTTTTTCACTTTGATTATAAGATTAGGTATTTTAATATTTTTGTATTATTACACTTCTTTTTCTTAGATTATACGGTGTTGTTTTTTCTGAAATTTTGGTATCTAATTTTTGATCTATAAAAATTATTTTTTGTCTCGATGTTTTTATTTATCGTTTTACTCGGTTGTTTCAATATCGGAATGTGATTATCCATTAGATAGTTTTGTAACTCTTCTTTAATATGTTTTTCATTTGGGTAATATGGGACTATGTGATTTCGGTGAATAGTGATTCTGTCTTTATTCTGATCTTGTAAGATGTATGTTGTAGCGGTTGATTTTTCAATTATCAAGTATGGTCCTGTTTTCAGAGGGAAAAATTTCTTCGAAACTTTTTCTACTTGTTGTTGGTTCGTTAATAATACAAATTTGTGATTTTTGTAATGAATTAGCTGTTCTAAATCTAGTATTCATTTCATCTGTGATCTTCTTTCAATTTTGTAGAATTCTTGTTATTTTCTGATAGTTTTCATTGAATTGTTTCTCTTTATCCAAGAACAATTTAGCAAATGTTTCTTTATCCAATTTTGCTAATTTTGGGCGACTGAATTGGTGTTCCAGATTTGTATGTGTAGGTTGTGTTTTACAAAGACTACTGTCTGAAGGTTTACAATTTCCGGGTTCATCTGTGGTTGTTCCTAATTTAACTTGTGTTGATTTTCGCGGTTTTTGGTTAAAAACTACTTCATAAGGTGACATTCACAATCTGGTTTGATATTGTGTATTATAAGCGTATGGAAAGAATTTTGCTTTTCGTGACCAATTATTGTATTTCGCATCTACTAATGTTCTTATGAATTGTCCAATAATACGGTTGGTACCTTCTGCAGGACCATTGGTCCGAGGTGCATACCTTGTACTTGGTTTAAACTTAATTTCAAAATTTTTGGATAGGTGATTTAGTTTTGTATTTATGTACTAAGATCCGTTATCTGATCGGAGTTCTTCAGGTAATCCAAATTTCGTAAACCAATGTTCAAGAAATGCGGTGTATGCGTAATGTGCATTATTTCTTGGTGCATACATGATTGTGACAAAGTGTGAGCATGCGTCTACTATTACGAAAAGATATTGATTTCCGTCAGACGGTGGGTTAATTTGTCCTTTGGTATCTATCATTATCATTTCATTGAAGTAGGTTTTTGTAGACGCCAGGTGTTCAGTATTTGCTTTATCATGGTTCTTTGCAAATATTTTATTAGTTTGGAATTTGGAGCAATCTTCTATTAAAATTATTATCCAAGTATGTAGGTTTGGGAAATAGTGAGGGGTAAGCAATTTCGGATGAGTGGTTTTTTCTTTATTTTTATTAGCATCGTCATGAGTGAGGTGTTTTCGTCTATTATTACCGATTTAAATTTTCTATAGTATGCAAGTAGTCCTTTGTTTCCTCTAATTTCATGTGTAACTGAATTTGGTTTAATATTATGTGTTTTCCACACTTTTATTTTATGTAGCACTGGTTCTAGGATTTGTGTTTCTTTATTTTAGGAGGTGATAATCTTCGTGTTTTCATCATAAATGATGTCGTTAATTTTAAATTTTTCAAATTGAGGTTCTGTTGACTTAATATTATTCAGTAAACGAAGGTAGTCGTCATCGTGATGATCAATGTAAGGTCCTTTTTGGTTTCGGTTTATTATAAGGTCGTCTTTTTCAATTATCGGTAATTTCCAGTTTTTTATTTTTGGTTTATTTTTCGGTATTAGGTTTGTTTTTGTTTCATTTTTGAATTTTTCATGTGATATGGGTTGGTATTGATTTTTGTCAATATTAACTTCAAAGAAGTTATTATGAATGTTAGCAAGTAGGGGATAATGTGTTTGATCTGTTTTGTCAACGTTAGTGTAGCATATACTATATTGGCATTCAATATTATTACCAAAAGGTGTTTTTGCGAAGAAGAATTTTATATTTTCGGGAATTACAACTGTGATATCCATTGTTTTTGCGAAGTGCTCTTCGTTGAAGGTTCTACTAAGTAGGTCAGGTAGTGCTAAGTTTTTTCCTTCTGTCCATATATTATGGAGGTTTGGGAATTTCATTAGGATTAGCTGAAACCTATACACTCTATGATTAGTTTTATTTTTCTGGGTGAATAGATATATTATAGGTTTATGATCAGAAAATAATTTTATGGGAAGTTTCGATCCCGTTAACAGGAATTCATATTCAGTCAATGCGAATATTATTGCACTACATTCTCTAATGAGAGTTGATATTCTCATTTTAATAGGTGTAAATAATCTCGAATTCGCTGAGATCAGGTTCATTTTGTTTTCTGTAGGGTGTGTTGTAATAATGCTGCACCTAATCCGGTGTTTGATGCATCGGTTAAGATTTAAAATGGTTTTCTTGCATCAGGCAATGTAATTTCGATGCAGAGAAGTAATTGTCAATAAAACTTAAATTGATTAACTAAAACGAACGTTTTCGAACATTGCGTTCATCGTCATGTTTAAAAAAAATGAAATAATTTACAAAGTATATGAACTTGTCTTTGACTATAATTCTAAGAAATGAGTTAAAATAACATCAAATTTTTGAAATTATTTACAGTTAAAATCACATTTACAACATTTCACTTACACTTATTACACTAAAATCAATTCATTTTATATTCCGGATTTTATGAAAATTCCGGGTATAATGCTTTCTATTCCTGAAAAGGGATTTTTACGTTCATTCCTATCTGTTTTTATTTTTTACATTTTGGGGTTGACAAAATTTCGAATTAACATGTACCAGAATATTTTTTGAATTTCAAAAGTCAAATTTTTGTTTTTGAACTAGTACTTCAATTTCAATTCCCTCCCCCGATATTCATCGCGCGTATTTAATTGCGGTTTCAGATTTTTGATGTAGATTGCTTCTATCGTCATTAGTTTTTCAACCCCGCGACATGCATCAAGAATCTCCCATTTTACGTTATGCGTTGTTCCACAACATTCAACAAGGTGTTGTCCAGAATCCTTCTTTAGATGCTCTGAAATTCTAGTGTCGGCTGGTTTGGCCAACATAGATGGAACTGCATTCATTACATGTAACTTTATATACCACATGGGATTTCAGATTCTTATCAAAAGGTAAGTTTAGGGTGGGCAAGCAAGTTCTTAGCTTTCTTGTTGTGAAAATGATTTGAATATCACACAGTTTTTTCAGTCAACTTGCAAAATTTTGCGTGATCTTTCCTCTGTATTGAACAAAAAACCTAGGTTTAGGCTCCCTATTGTTAAGACTTTTAGCTTTTTTAAGATGGTGTTCATTTTGGGGTGGTTTTGCTGTGATTTTTTCCTTCGCGATTATTTTATCCAACTTCTCATTAACAATACTGGAGGACCACTCCGTTGGGTATTGATTTTCAGTCCAGATCTCTTGATTTTTCTTAAGAGGTACATCAAAGGATTGCCAGTCACTGGTCGCATTAAAAATCCTATGCACAGTCCCTTGAATCACGTTTCTCTTATGTTGTAACGGTGCACAGCTACGGAAATTTAGGATTATGCCGGTATCAGTTGATTTTCGATACCAATGACAGCTGATTTTTCTAGTTGTTTTCTAATTGTAATTTCGAGTTGTTTGGTTATTGTCTGTTTCATTTTTTCAAATACTGTTTGGTGTTCCTTTGTCCATTTAAATTCTGATTCTTTGGGTAATAATTTATAAAGAGCTTGAAGTATTGGTTGCATTCCATAGACATATTTGGCTCAGACGTTTATGGTTCCAAGATATCTCTGTAATGATTTCATACTGTTTGGGGGTACGAGTTTCTGCAATCCTTCTATTCGTGAAGTTAATGGTTTAATTTTCTTGTTTTCTATTATATGTCCGAGAAATTTAATTTTTTTCAACATGAAGTATGTTTTATCAGGCGCTGCTTTAAGGTTTTCTTTTTGCAGTATTTTGTGATATTCTTCCAAGGTTTCGTACATTTGTTCATATGTTGTTGTTTGAATGAAGATATCATCTACGTAGGTGATTACTGTTCCTCTCTTCATCAATGGATACAAGAAATGTGTTAGTATTGATGCGAATTCCACTGGTGCAATGGATATACCATAAAATAGTCGTTTGAAACAGTATTGTTCGTTTCCAATTGTGAAGTGAGTATACTCATTGATTCGTTAACTAAAGGTATTTTGTTATATGCGATGTTCAAATCTGCTTTAGTAAAAATTGTTCCGTTTATTCTGGTTAGTGCTACGTCTACTGGTTTTATAGGCCAATTACATTTAGACTCGTCTATCATACTATTCAGGTATCGTGCATATAAGACGATTTTTAGTGATTCTCCCTTTCTTAAAATAATCACTGGGTTTGTAAATGTATTGCCGGTTGATTGTTGTTCTTTATTGACTGGAGATAATATGTCGTATTTCTTTAGAACGTCGATTAGTTTCTGTATTCTGTCTCTTAGGTGAATAGGTACTTTGCTAACTCTTTGTTTTTTGAAGATAGCGTCTTTTTTCATAGTTAGGTTAAGTTTTACCTTTGTTTTCCAACGTCGAATTTTGTAGTAGCGTATACATTTTTGTATTTCAAGATTATTTCTACTACTTTATCAAATTGTTCTTGAGTCAAGTGTGATTGTTGGAAATCAAACTTTTGTATGAATTCTTTGTCTTTATCGCTGTTTTTGGTTATATTAAACTTACATTTGAAGTTTGGTTTTCTCTCAAATTTTGCAACTTGGTTTATAGTTTCGTGAATTTGGATTTGGAGAATTTCTTTAAAATCGTTTTCATTTTCAGAGGTGAGGTGATATAGTGCTGAGAATAGGTCTGAAGAATTAGTTTGATAAATCTGCATATGGAACACTTTGAATGTTGTATTTTGGTATATGAATACTATTAGTTCAATTTTTAGAATCATTTTGTGTTTATTTTTATTTATTAGGTAAATTTCTGCGAAGTTTTCATTTCCTTTTGTTAGATCTTTAATATCTGTAAATGAGAGGTTGTGATATTTGTTGATCGGTTCAAAGTAATGTAGTGATCCATACAGGATTTTTTCATTGGACTTTTCCATTCTTTCGAATATAGGAATTGGAAATGGTAAACATTTGAGTTCGTGTGGTTCGAAATATTGAGTTTCCTTGTTGTATACAGGGTATACTCTCGAGTAGTAAGGGTATTCTTTGGTTGTATTTTGAAAGAATATGATATCATTCTCAATGTTTGTCGAGGTATTGATTGTTAATTTGTTGGTGTTAGCTTTAATAGTTTCAATGTGCTCTTTATAGAATGGTGTTCCGAGTATATTGTGATTGCAGTGTGTTATATAGAATAATATGTTGAAAGTCGTGTGTGGATTGTGTCTATTATTGGATACCCTTTCTGGTGTCAAGTTTAAATTTATTGTTCCCAAGGTTTGAATTTTTCTGTTATTTGCCGCTGTTAGCGTTTTAGTCGATTTCGTTTGCTGTAAGTGTGGGTTATTATATTTTAGTTAATTCCAAGTGTCTTCATATAGGAGACTTAAAGTTGCTCCTGAATCCAATAGGAAATCAATTTCTAGTATCGGTTTTTGTTTGGTGAATCAGTTTCCAAAATTGTACATTGGTACATTGGTAGTATCCAAGTAGGGTTTGATTCGATGGTGTTTATCGAATTACAAGCGTCTTCCTGTGCACTGTAAAATTTATCTAGGATTTGATGATCTTGATCTGATGAATCTGTCGAATAATGGTATTCAAAAATACCTGGTGGGTCTGTTTCATTATCCCGTTGTTTTTCTTCTATGTTATTTATGCCGTTATTTCTACTTTGTCTTTGGTTTGGTTTCTGTTGATTGCGGTTATCTGAATTATTATTTCGTCCCTAGGTTTGATTTCTGTTACTTGAATGTCTATTTCTATCGTTACTATTGTATCTATTTCCGTTATTGTTGTTGTTATTATTATTTGAATTTATGTTTCTATTGTAAGGTGATCTGGAGTGATATGGTGAACGCAAATTGTTTCTTGAATTACTCCGTTTATTGTAATTTGGTCGGTTATAGTTATTATTACGGTGATAGCTATTGCTGCAATTTCGGTTATTTGAATATTTACTATTATTATTATTGTTTCTATTATAGCTTTGCGATCTGTTGCGGTTATTATTGTCGTATCTCTTCCGAGATCTATTGTTGCTATAAGATCGGTTATTCCTGTATGATCGATTAATACTATATGATCTGCTCAAGTATCTGCTATTATTGTTGTACGACTTATTACTTTGGTTACTTGGGTATCTGCTACTTCTATTAGGTGTTCTGCTTCTATGATTATTATAAATTGGTGAAGTTGGTGGTAGTTGTCTACCAATTACATTGTTAGAGCTAATTTGTCTATTTGGTAGGTTTTGGTTCTTTCGCATATGCCCGTAGAATGATCTTTCTTGTGGTTTTTGTTGTTGTTCTCTTTGTGGTCTCTCGCAATATCTGCCTTTTGTATGTCCGTGAGAACTACAATAACTACAAAATAGTGCAAATTTTGGTCCTCCTTTAAAATTTTTTCTATCATATGTGTTTTTGATTCCAATTAGAACGTTAGAGACTGCATCTTCAAATTGATCAATGTTATATTGATTTAGGTTTTCCGTATTATTACTTATTTCACATATTTCATTAATATCTATTTGTTGATTACTGGTGCTCTGGTTTACTTCATACAATCGTTTGTGATTGTTTGTGATTTTCCTGGTTAAGTCCATCTGATCTTTTTTTCAACTAATGTTTTAATTGGCATTTCAGGTTCGCGTGGTTTTTGTTTATTTTTGGCATGTTTTTTCAAGGCTGCTGGTTAGACTTATATATTATAAAGAAAATACAGTTAATGTCTATGATACAATACAACGTGGTATTAGAGGAGACATGTCTTCAGTGTTAGGTCGATGTCATGTAAAATGTAAAAGTAATTCCTCTGTATAGTGGGAAAGAAAGTTTTTTGAAGTATTTAGATTTCAGCTCATTGTATGCTTCTGCTATGGTGCAAGCTTTACCTACTGGTGAGATTGGTGTTTGTGATAATCTAGTATACACTAGATCTAGCTTTAACACAGAAAAGACAAGTGGAGACATTGATCAATTTACAGACTATCAAAATGAAAAAAAGAACTTAACAGACAAGGTAGACTATGTAATTGATGGAGAGATATTAGATTGGTATTTGGATAATGGAGCTTCGTTCACCGGAGATGAAGTTAGATGAAGTCAAATGATATTACAATTAAGCTAAGGTTAGAGTATAGTAAAAAAATGAATGCTTAAAGCCTTATATTGAGTTTAATATTCAGCGAAGAAAGGAAGCTAAAGCTATGAGAGATAAATTTCGTGATGTATTCTTTAGGTTAATGAATAATGCCTTCTATGGAAAAACAGTAGAAAATGTGTACAATAGACAAGATGTAGAGTTAGTTAATGATGTAGATAGATATATTAAATTAGAAAAAAAAATTAGTTTTAAATATGCTGTAGAGTTTGATGATGATCTAGTGGCTGTGCATAAAACAAGAGGTAATGTTAGGTTAGATAAGTTTAATTATTTTAGTTTTGTTATATTAGAGAAAGCTAAACTGTTTATGTATAAAGCTATAAATGAAAATTTTGAGAAAGAGATAGATTGTAGTTATCATTATACAGATACTGATAGTATAATTCTAAACATAAATGTTCCATTGGATAGTAATATAGAAAAGAAATGAATAAGATAAGTGGTATATTACAATACTCAGAGTTAGGTAAGATGAAAGATGAAATACCTAATGATACTATTATAGAAGCTTGTTTCCTTAAAGCTAATGCATATTGTTACACCTCAGTTAAAGGAGAAGAAGAAAAGAAGTTAAAAGGAATAATTAAGGCTACTATTAGAAACCAAATTTATTTGGAAGATTATACTAATGGTATATATGAAGGTAAAACTTAGTATGTAACTAATTATACTATTGATAGTAAGAAGCGTCATTTAGAAACTAAGAAACAGTATAAGATAGCTATAGATCCATTTGATGATAGAGGCATTAGAGATAGTAATGGTGAACTTAGGTTCTATTGTTAAATTAGATTCTATGAGTCTTAGACTATTATTAAATTATTAAATTAATAAATTATTTTTTTTAAATATTGGAGAGAGAATATGTATAAAATTATTTTTATTATTAATGTTTTTTAAGTAAAATTAACAAGAAATATTAACTTAAGAAAATATTAGTTAAAAAAATGCTAACTTTAATAAATGCAAAATTGGCAAATTTATGAATTGATAGAGGTCGCTCCATGAAGCGGAAGCACTCATATACACATTACTTTCTTCAGTATCGCAAAACATGAAAGATCGCACATGTTGACTAAATTATAAGCAATAGTGAGCAATATAAATGCACGCAAAATTTTCGAAGCAAAATTGCAGACTAGCGAAAAAAAAATTTTGCTTGACCTGTGATTTGACAATGGGTTTGACCTGGTCAGAAAGACTCGTGAAAAGGCTTTTTCTTGACTTATTGCTCTACCGAATTTTGGTCAAACATTTTGGTCGAAGAAAAATCCAGAGCCCAAGTTTGGTCAAGCAAAACTCCAGCTTAACTTTTTGGGTTGAGCAAATGTCCAGAGTGACAAGTGTCAGGTCCAGGTGATTAATAAAGTCTAGCCAAGTCCTTTTCATAGCACCTGTTATCAAAACAACTTAATTTGGGTGGGGGTTATCGTTCGAATGTGCTAATAAAAAAATGTTGTTTGTTATTTTGATTTAGATTAAATATATTAGTTTCCTTTGATTGCGAGTGTTTTGTATGATTGTAATTTGTGTTGTGAGGCTCTTGTCGAAAGTCACTTCCGTTCGTTTTCGACAAAAAAGAAGTCATGTCAGTGACATCCTCGGCCCCAACTGTAGGATCACGAACTGTTGCTGTACTGTATGATATCGGTGTAAAATCAACAAGATAAGACAAGATAGGATAATCGATCGCAAATATAATAATTGGAAAAGGAAGTTTGGGAGGAACCAAATTTATGGGCGACTGAAAGGGACAAAAGGACTGCAAATATGGTAACAATGCTTGACTAAAGATCCCAAAAATTAGACATTTGATGTGAAACTTTGCAATAATGTAACTTTTTGCATCAACTTTTGGAGACGACTTGACTTACAATTCTATACCTTTTCCTATTGAAAACTAAAGTATACATCTGCTCGTGAGAACGAGAACACAAAATAACTCATTTGTTTGTTAAGACTTTGCTTAGCTTGATGAATGGTCTTACTTTCTCGCCATGTGGAGTGTTCAGTTTCACGGAGCGTACTACACCATCTGAACCGGGATGAATTTCTATAACTTTTGCAAGAGGCCAGAGACTTCGTGGCGTGAAGTCTTCAAGCAGCCAAACCAACTCTTTTACCTTGAGGTTTTCAGAAGTTTTGTTCCACTTCGACCTTGTCTGTTGATTAGGGATGTATTCGCAAAGAAATCTCTTCCAAAAATGCGAGGCTAGTTCTTGAGCAGATTTCCATGACCTGGACACGGTGACCTTTTGCGTTTCGAAAAGACCAGGAGGGTAGTTAACTGACGCTCTTCCGAGTAAAAATTGGTTAGGCGTGAGAGGCAGAGGATCGTTAATTTCACTCGTGACATTAGTTAGAGGTCTAGAATTCATATTGGATTCAATCTCACATACCAATGTCCACAAAATATCATCTGAAAGGGTTCTCGACCCAATTACTTTGTACAGAGATAACTTGAATATCTGCACTAGGCGTTCCCAACTTCCACCGAAGTGTGGAGCCGCAGGAGGGTTAAACACCCACTCAGTTTCGACCTGCATCAGATGCAAATGACTTGCAAAATCATGGGAATTTCTAAGGCTTGCAATACTGGATTGCAAAAGAGTTATTTGATCCAACAGAAGATTTTCCGCAATCGGAAAAGATTTTTTTGGTTTTCCTCTACGGCTTATAAAGCGACGGATGCAATTGATTGCTGATTCTGTTGTCAAGTCGACGGCAACTTCTAGATGGACAGCGCATACTACTAAACACGTGAAGAGGAGTATGTTTCTAGGCCTGTTTCTTCCATTTTCTTTAACTGGAAAGAGTCCTACGAAGTCTAAGCCTGTGGTTTGAAAAACTTGATGATTATCTCTTGGTAATTTGAACTCTGGGAGGTCAGCCATTTGGGCGGCAGCTACTTCTTGGATCATACGTCTGCATGGAATGCATTGCCTAACTGTTTGTTTGACTACCGACCTGCACCTAAGAATCCAAAATAAAGTTCCATTAATAAACTTCTAGTTTGTTCTGTGCCACAATGCATGTTTGTTTGGTGAAAATGTTTTACCATTAGTCTAACACTCTGATTATTTCCATCTACGATCAACGGGAAGCGCGCAGTTCCTAGTCTCAGTGCTTTAGACAATCGTCCTCGAGCACGCAAGCGCTGGTTATGATCGACGAATGGCAATAATGATAAAATTCTACTGGCAGATGATACTGCAATACCTTTTCTTAAGTTCGAAATTTCCGATTTAAAATCTTGATGCTGGGCACTTTTTATCAAGTAATTGTACGCTTTTGAATAATGTGCTAGTGACAAAATGGATTCCTTTTTTCTGCATTTATCTGCAAACAAGAAGCAAAGCGCTGCAACTCTAAGTAAACGATTCCAGTTGCTGAAACGCGATATGTCAATTCGGCATTTCAGTTCTTTTATTGGATCTGTCATTATAATTTTAACATGTTGAGCAGAAAGTAAATCCTGTTTCGGTCACGTGTTTTTTTTTAGACAAAAAGGATGGGCCTAACAGCCAACGTGAGTTGACATGCATCTGGTGAATGTTGTAGCCTCGGGTACCATCGTCAGCTGGATTTCTGGTAGACGAAATGTAGAACCAATCTTGGGCAGAGGAAACGTCTAAAATTTTGGCTAGTCTGTTAGCAATGAAGATCCGACGACGAATCTCAGGAGTCCGTAGCCAATACAAAACGGTCGTACTATCAGACCAAAAAACTTGTTTATGGATTTTTATATCCATCTCATCTTTGACAAATTGAGCTAGTTGAGCACCATATACCGCAGCCTGTAATTCCAAATTAGGAATCGTCATCCGTTTTATTGGCGCAACTCTTGCTTTACCAATCACAAATGCGACTGAGACGGATTCGTCAATGTGTTCAATTCGTGGATAACTGACTGCTGATAATGCTAACTCGGATGCATCTGTGAACGTCTGTAGTTCAATCGATGAAATCGGTATCTCGTTTAACAGTTTGCGAGGAAGATGTACATCCTGAAAAGACGAAAGTTCTTTTTTCAGATTCCCGAAATCAGAATTCTCATCGAGCTGTAATGGCTTGTCCCATTTTGGACCGTGGTTCCATGCTGCTTGGAGAACTTTGCGGAATCTTATTGTAAAGGGGGCGATAATTCCTAAGGGATCAAAGATGGAAGCAACAAAACGAAGTAGTTCACGCTGACTCGTTTTGTCATCGAGTTTGATCTTATGGAACAATTTTTGCTCTATAACAGAGCGAAACCAAAAACAGGTAAACCAAAAACAGAGCGCGCGGGTAAATAATAAGATCAATTTTTAAAGACTGTCTTTTGGTCTTTTGGATCTGCTTTCAGTTTGTTGTGATGTTTTTCGAACCCTCTTGATGTTACATTTGGTCTGTATTTGTAAAATTTCTAGATCTTTGGATACTGAAACATCAAAAAAACTCATGGTGCAGATCAATTGTTTCCCATTTCAATCAATTTTTTAGAGCAATACTTAGCTTTTTCGGGGGTTGAATTCGTTGCCTGATGTGGTTGGGCGTCAAAATATGTTATCAAAACATCTTAATTTGGGTGGGGGTTATCGTTCGAATGTGCTAATAAAAAAATGTTGTTTGTTATTCTGATTTAGATTAAATATATTAGTTTCCTTTGATTGCGAGTGTTTTGTATGATTGTGATTTGTGTTGTGAGGCTCTTGTCGAAAGTCACTTCCGTTCGTTTTCGACAAAAAAGAAGTCATGTCAGTGACAGCACCCTTGGTTCCCACATGCCAATCATACCCAATTTTGGTCGAGCGTGGTCTTTTCATAGGTCCAATTCTAGATTTGTGTCTCCTAATTAACTCATAAAAAGTTGATATTATAATCGTTTTATGCCCTATACTTGCCCGTTTCACCTTAGAGTATTCGAATGGTGTGCGGGTACAAAAACTATGCAAACTGGTAAGTCTGGACAAAGTATTTTCAGATGTTTTTTTGCGGATTGACAGCCAGTTACTGCGCTTCAAATAATTATATAAATTCGATAACTTAAATTATTCACGTTAACAGTGTGTCTTCTCTTTATTACAAAAACGAAAACCACAAACACATGCAAAAAATACATTTATACTGTACTCATTATACGCGTTTGTTTATTTACTTGTTCTTAAGAATGCGAGAAAAAAACTACATTGCTGTATTTTAATTTACCATGAGCAGTTTTGACAATTATGATGACTCAAAAGACTTACAACGCAACATCAGGTCCAATTTTGGTAGGAAAGTGGGGTGAGCTAAATCTTGACATCAAATGTAGATAGTATTTTATTCATATCCTAAATTTCAGTTGTTTGAAGACGCAATGAAAAGAAAACAACCCATATATTAACCTGAACTCAAATTAACAGCGACAACTGTTCAGGTAAGTTTGGGTGTTTTTTCAAGTAAATTCACCTGAACTTTTCTAGAGTGAGCCAGTTGGAGAGTATACAGAGTCGAGGTTTTGTGGAAAAAATAATCTAAGAATTGCGGTGAATAGCGCTGAAAACAAATAAGTTTCACCGCAAAGCGCCCGCATCTTTTTGCGATGAATGCGGTGAAAGCGGTGAATTTTTGTACGATTTGCGGTTTTTAGCGGTGAATTTTTCATTTTCACCGCACTCACCGGATTTCTTACAAAAAAGCAACTGACGTACAAGGGTTCGAACCTCTCACCTCCTGCATGTCAACAACTTCTAATAACACCGCGCCATCTGTCACTTACTTCAATGATATTCCCTGGGAATTTAAATGAAATTCAATTAAAAAATGCGTTGAATTTATTAAGATTTGCAGTTTTTGTAAGATTTGAGTTTTTTAGCGGTGAATTGTTTATTTTCACCGCTTAAGCGATGAGCCGCTCTCAACCCGAAGCGGTTAAAATATAAATTTCTCCGCTAAAAAACGCGAATCTTACGAAAATTCACTGCAAAAAAATTACAGTAATTTTTAGCGGTAAAATTTTGTAATTTTTTCACCGCATTCAATGCATTCAACGCATTCAACGCTAAAAATTGCAATTCTTACATCTTTTCATCGCAATGAACGCAAATCTTGCATTTTTGGCAATTTTTAGCGTTGACACATCGACCCGGGCTAAAATTTATACTCAACGACAAAACTTTCTAACTGCTTTTTCTGATAATATCGGGAGATAGGGTAAGCGAATCTTCCATTCAAATAATGACAACGTCCTCTGATACTGCAAAAGAAGATCGAAATTTCTTTTTCATGGCATCAGAATGAAATCTATATTGTGTATTTGAAGACTTTGTCCTCTTTTAAATAGCGCCACTGTATTAGAAGACTCTGTCCTCTTTTAAATAGCGCATGTTTATTTTTCTTAAGTCAGTCCCCAAATAAATTGTACACTTTATGTATACTCTTGACTGCAACTTCTCTATATATCTTGCCGTAATAATTGAAGTTTTACTTCAGTGTTTTCCCGAATCCGTTAGCCCTCTAGACTTACGTAAGTCTGTTTTGCGCGCAGAAATAAGTAGTCCTAGCTCTATTACCCTTAAGGCCGGGAAAATAACTTTAACTAGGTCCACCTTACTGCTGCGACCATTCAGTTAACTGTCTTTAATCATAGAACGATATCATCGGAATTACACGCAAGTTTTGCTTGAAATAATTACGAAACTCAATTTTTACATTATTTTGTGAAGTTGGATTTAGCCACAGGAGACACAATCCTAAAAAAAACGCTTTCACAAAAGTCGAAGGAAAATAATCTCAATTTCGTCACTTTAACCACGAAACAATGAAAACCCAGTTTTCCATCAGATTTCACATAAGACGCAGGACGAATAAACAAAAGGACTAAAGTGAATAAACATGTTTGCACCACTTCTAAACAAAAGCAAAGCTATCAGACAGCAAGAATTAGCTTTTCAAACCGAGAAAAATTGAAGGTTGCCAAATCTCGGAAATGGTCAAAGCTAAAAAATTTTACATGAAGGGACCGAAACTTTGTACAAACCCCGATTTTGGAAAGGGAAACACTGAGCGACCAAAAGGGGCTAGCACACAGTTAGGGTTGACCCAAAGCTATATTCAGACCAAACAAACAGCAAAGCATCAACTATACCATACAATTGGAACTTTACCAAGTTTGATCTCAAACGAAAAAACCAACTAGAATCCAAGACAAATCTATATAACCCCCAATATGCGATTATTACATTACGGAAGAGGCCTAAAATGTAAAGCTTCTTTTCCGGAACTCAAGGAATCAAGATCGATCGCGGAGCGGTTTTTTTCTGATAAAAATACTTTTTCGATAAATAACAATAGTACTCTACATTTGTAAATAACATATCCTCGATTTCATAGATGAACATATTAACAACAGTACTCTACATTTTTAAATAACATATCCACAATTTCATAGATGAGCATATTCTATGAACATTGATCATAAACACCCTAGTGATGAAAAAAATTCAAATCTTGCAAGTTTTGAATCATCTTGCAAGATTCTTGCAAGATTGGATTCCGCTCATCAATAGGGCATAACAGACAAACTTTAAATCAAGGTTAAGCCATTCTGGATATTTCCGAAAAGGCACGGCCCTATCATAAAACGCTTCTCAAGACCATGTTTATATGTAGAATTAAGCCTAAGAACACAGACAGAATTTCAAACCGTGCAGAAATAGAGCACTTTCACGAGTTTTTATGCAAAACTCATCAATTTGAAAACACTCAATATGAAAACTAACTCAATTACTCCCTTATTATGATTTTAAAGACCTAGAAACCTCTACTACTTACCTTCTAGTCTAGTTGAATTCTTCTAACTCTTCTCTATTAATAAAACTCGTCTGTTGCATACACAGTAAAGATACTTGTTGCAGTATAATACTAAAGTGAATAAACATATTTGCACCACTTCTAAACAACAGCAAAGCTATCAGACAGCAAGAATTAGCTTTTCAAACCGAGAAAAATTAGAGGTTGCCAAATCTCGGAAATGGTCAAAGCTAAAAAATTTTACATGAAGGGACCGAGGCTTTGTACAAACCCCTGCTTTGGAAAGGGAAACACTGAGCGACCAAAAGGGGCTAGCACACAGTTAGGATTGACCCGAAGCTATATTCAGACCAAACAAACAGCAAAGCATCAACTATACCATACAATTGGAACTTTACCAAGTTTGATCTCAAACGAAAAAACCAACTAGAATCCAAGATAAATCTATATTACCCCCAATATGCGATTATTATATTACGGAAGAGGCCTAAAATGTAACGCTTCTTTTCCGGAACTCAAAGAATCAAGATCGATCGCGGAGCGGTTTTTTTCTGATAAAAATTCTTTTTCGATAATTAACAATAGTACTCTACATTTTTAAATAACATACCCTCGTTTTCATAGATGAACATATTAACAATAGTACTCTACATTTTTAAATAACATATCCACGATTTCATAGATGAACATATTCTATGAACGTTGATCATAAACACCCTAGTGATGAAAAAATTTCAAATCTTGCAAGTTTTGAATCATCTTGCAAGATTCTTGCAAGATTGGAATCCGCTCATCACTAGGGCATAACAGACAAACTTTAAATCAAGGTTAAGCCATTCCGGATAATTCCGAAAAGGCACGGCCCTATCATAAAACGCTTCTCAAGACCATGTTTATATGTAGAATTAAGCCTAAAAACACAGACAGAATTTCAAACCGTGCAGAAATAGAGCACTTTCACGAGTTTTTATGCAAAACTCACCAATTTGAAAACACTCAATATGAAAACTAACTCAATTACTCCCTTATTATGATTTTAAAGACCTAGAAACCTCTACTACTTACCTTCTAGTCTAGTTGAATTCTTCTAACTCTTCTCTATTAAAAAAACTCGTCTGTTGCATACACAGTAAAGATACTTGTTGCAGTATAATACTAAAGTGAATAAACATGTTTGCACCACTTCTAAACAACAGCAAAGCTATCAGACAGCAAGAATTAGCTTTTCAAACCGAGAAAAATTAGAGGTTGCCAAATCTCGGAAATGGTCAAAGCTAAAAAATTTTACATGAAGGGACCGAAGCTTTGTACAAACCCCTATTTTGGAAAGGGAAACACTGAGCGACCAAAAGGGGCTAGCACACAGTTAGGATTGACCCGAAGCTATATTCAGACCAAACAAACGGCAAAGCATCAACTATACCATACAATTGGAACTTTACCAAGTTTGATCTCAAACGAAAAAACCAACTAGAATCCAAGATAAATCTATATAACCCCCAATATGCGATTATTATATTACGGAAGAGGCCTAAAATGTAAAGCTTCTTTTCCGGAACTCAAAGAATCAAGATCGAACGCGGAGCGGTTTTTTTCTGATAAAAATACTTTTTCGAAGTACCAACCGGATATGGTGATGACCATATTATTGCATCAGGAAAATGATACATTGCTAGAAACTTTTAATCACGAACATTTTCATTTATCCGTTAACTTCTAGCATCCCTCTCTAACAGATATCCAGTCGAACAATTATCGTGTTCATGATACTGATCTGTCTCATACATTGACCATAACTATCTCGTCCTACGAAATAAATGTAGAGTAAAAAAAATTCGCATATATTAGCGAAATGCTAACATTGCCATATTTTCTAAATTATGCGTACGAAATCAACCCCAATTGGAGATTTGGAGCATTAAAGAGTTTTGATCCGTTCAAACGGTATTACTAGTTCCAGCCAAACATTAAGCCCACCAGACCATATCGGTACCGATTGTAGCAATAAATGCCATTGAAAAATTTCACTGCTACCACTTGAACGGAGCTATAAGTAATCAAGGTATCAGAGAGTACACCCATGAAAAAGTATCTAAAAGGGAAACCAAAAAAATAGCTGAAAGTCCAAAAATAATCTCTACGCGAACTCAATTTCGACTTACTACTGAACATATTAGCAGATAAACTTGCGGACAATGACTTTATGAAAAAGTTAACCCTGTTTGATTAAAGGAACCCAAAAGAAATTAAAACAAAATAGTTAAACGAACGTTCTAGGCAACTGAATTCATTTATAAGAATTCCGAACAACTGGATTCATTTATAACATTCGGAAGATATACATAAATCAGACAGTAACCGTTTTTATAATAAGTATAAATTTTTGTATCATTTTTATGTATGTATGACTCCCATTTCTAATTAACAATAGTACTCTACATTTTTAAAAAAACATATCCTCGATTGATTATATCATATTTGAAAGACAGAACTCAAAAAGTAGTTTTCTCGGGAAATGAGTCCGACTGGATTTTACTTAACAAAGGTGTGCCACAAGGGACAGTATTAGGACCAATATTGTTCAACATTTATGTGAATGATCTTCATAGAGCTATTGATAATGACAATTGTCAAGTAATCCAGTACGCCGATGACACTTTTCTCTATTCTTCTCATACTAATGAAAATATAGCCAGAAGTTATTTGGAAAAAAATATTGAAAAACTATGTTATTACTTCCAATCACATCAATTAATGATGAACAATAAGAAGACAGAATATATCGTGTTTGCTCCATCAAAAAAGCACGAACTCCGTCTTATCTCAATGTTAACGATGTGAACATAGGAGAATCGTCGTCGGTAAGATATCTAGGAATAATATTAGACAACAAATTAAACTTCAAAGAAGAGATCAAAAGAATACTCTCCAGAATGGCGTGCAGCATCAAAATCTTGAAAGATATAAGGAACTGTTTTCCCATAAAAACTAGAGTAACACTATTGAACGCGCTTGTTTTAAGTCACATTCAATACTCATCTCTTATGCTTGTTGGTATCAAAAATCTCATGATAACATTAGAAAAACAACTTAATTGGGGAATAAAAGCGTGTCTCAAAAGAAAAAAGTATGATCGCTCGACTGATTTAAAAATAAAAAAACAGAATCATGCCTGTTGAATTCCTTCTCAAATATCGATGTATGGTATTTTTCTTGAAATATGTTAGGAAACAATTACCAGCTTTTAGTAACAACAATGTATTGCAAACTTCCAATTATAAACAGAATGCGAGAACGGGAAAAATTTATCCGGCTATGAAAAGTAATTCGGAATTCCTCGATAAATCATTGATGCTGCAAGCCATGATATTGTACAATGAATTTCCATATGAACAAAGACAAAAACTCGATAAGGTTGAAAGAATTCTATTTCAAGAAATATCTGAAGGACCCAAAGGCATTGGAATACAGAGATTTGTTGAGGAACCTTTTTTAAGTTTTCATTGTTTTTAGTTTCCTTATTATCCAATATTTTTTTTTATGTTTTTAGTATTCCAAACGTTGTAAATAAAATATATTCTTATTGTTTTATGTATTTTAGAATTTGTACATTGCCATTTTGTTGACACTTTTAAGGTGTGTAACATTTTGGAATTCAATGTTTTCTTTTTTTTTCTATGAACGTTGATCATGAACACCCTAGTGATAAAAAAATTTCAAATCTTGCAAGTTTTGAATCATCTTGCAAGATTCTTGCAAGATTTGAATCCGCTCATCACTAGGGCATAACAGACAAACTTTAAATCAAGGTTAAGCCATTATGGATATTTCCGAAAAGGCACGGCCCTATCATAAAATGCTTCTCAAGACCATGTTTATATGTAGAATTAAGCCTAAGAACACAGACAGACTTTCAAACCGTGCACAAATAGAGCCCTCTCACGAGTTTTTAAGCAAAACTCAGCAATTTGAAAACACTCAATATGAAAACTACCTCAATTACTCACTTACTATGATTTTAAAGACCTAGAAATCTCTACTACTTACCTTCTAGTCTAGTTGAATTCTTGTAACTCTTCTCTATTAAAAAAGTCGTCTGTTGCTTACACAGTAAAGACATACTTGTTGCAGTATAATACTGCTACTCACAAAATTAGAGAAAGAACAAAACTGTCCCGGGTTGAGGTCGTGGAAGTATGAACCAGACGATCCAGGCACAAAACACCCATGACTCGACAGTCCAGACGATAATTGGAGCATGAATCGAAACTCCGGGAAATTGTACGAAACTGTTCGAAATTGTGCGAAATAGCGCGAACAATCAGAAATTGTTCGACAGTGGTTCGACAAACCAGACAGTGCGAAACTGCGCGACAGTGAGTCAATACACCAGACAATAACAGAATACTTAACACACTGGGACACGCAGACACGCATGACACACCACACACACATACACACACATAAACAATTCACCCACACCACACACGCACACACACACACGTACGCACACGCATGCACACGCACACACACGAACGCACACGCACACACACACGAACGCACACGCACACACACAAACACACACACATGTAGACACACTTACACAAAGGAACCACACACACGCACTCACGGACACAAACACACACACATAGACGCACACACATGCACACACGCACACGCGCGCTCACATATACACACAGGCACGCACACAGAAACACAAACACATACAAACACAGCACACGCACCAGATTCACACAAACTCACACACAACACACAGCGCACACATCACACACACACACATCGTCACACACACCACAAACACACACCACACACACACACACACCACACATACACACCACACTTGCGTCTCACACACACACCACACACACACCACAGACTCACAAGCACACACACACACACACCACAGACACACACCACACACTCATCACCCACCGCACACGCCGCACACACACACACACACCACATAAAGACCGCACAAACACCACCCAAACCGCACACCAAACACACCACACAAGTTTTTTAGACTACAAGTCTATCAAACTGTTTCAATCATTACATTACGAGTTTATCACCACTCTTTTATGGCCACTGTTTACTTACTAATAGTAGCAATAATAGAGTGTGATAAACTCGTAGTCTATTGCTTAAATGATTTTTGCATGTCGATCGGGCATTGAAATTTAAAACGCCCATGGTTTATTTCGCAACAGATGTAGTAGTAGTAGTAGTAGTAGTAGTAGTAGTAGTAGTAGTAGTAGTAGTAGTAGTAGTAGTAATAGTAGTAGTAGTAGTAGTAGTAGTAGTAGTAGTAGTAGCAGTAGTAGTAGTAGTAGTAGTAGTAGTAGTAGTAGTAGTAGTAGTAGTAGTAGTAGTAGTAGTAGTAGTAGTAGTAGTAGTAGTAGTAGCAGTAGTAGTAGTAGTAGTAGTAGTAGTACTACTACTACTACTACTACTACTACTACTACTACTACTACTACTACTACTACTACTACTACTACTGTTTCAACACTTTAATTCCAAATATGAAATAAAGGCACGGTTGGCAACAAATACAAACAAAACAAGAAGAGTTATTTGTTTGGTTATTCTGTGAAGTGCTGTACGACGAAATTGTTGAAGGCATTCTTTGACCCGGTTGCTGCTTTCTCCTGCAATCTGGTGAACGATACTTTGTTTCGTACACAGTCTCCTTCGATTTGACTCATCCACGTTTTCCGTTGCCCCCCAGGAGCGCGTCTAGCATGGACGTATTGATCGGGCGGGTCCCAATCGAAGGCACTGCGGGCTAATCTTCCTGGTTCCATTCTCTGGATGTGTCCGTACCATTTTATCCGTTTGAGCATGATCATCGTGGATAGTTGGGGCATTCGTGATCTTGACATAATTTCTTCGTTCGTTGTTTTCTCCAGATATGACACACGTAGAATTCTCCGAAGACAACCACAGTGGAAACTCTCAAGTTTTCTCTCCATTAATTTCGAAAGAGTCCAAGTCTCTGAGCTGTACAGCACGGCTGATAAAACGAGTGCTTTGTACAAATTGCACTTGAGGTGCACGCTGAGCTGCTTGCTCTTCCAGAGATTTTGGAAGTTAGCAAACCGTTGTCTACCTTCTGCAAGTTTGCAATTGACTTCCTGCAGGTCTCCATGCTTGAGGCTGACATATGATCCGAGATACTTGAACGCTTCTATGTTTTCAAACTCGTTTCCGAGAACATCTTGTACTTTGCAGGAAAACACGCGTGTGGCAACTGCTTTAGGTTTGCCACAGTATCTCGATTGGTGAACTTTTCGGCCATTGACTGTTTTGAACTTTCTTTCACACTTGTCACAGGTAAGGCTCGTCTCTAGTTGCTCGAACTTTGACTTGTCGACGACATTCTTTGACAAACCGGCTTTGCAGAATCTTGTTTGGTGCACTTTGCGTCCGGTAACTGTACTGAATTGCCGCTGGCAATTCTGACATCTTAAAGACTCTTGGTCAGCCACCACTGACCGACTCTCATTTTCTAGCGACTCTGAATCTGCTACCGCAGATTGTTGTTGTGAAGCTACCAACGCTGGCTTAGCCTCCGCTAAGCTTTTCAATCTTAGCTTCCGGCCATCTTGTGTTTCGAACCAGCCCGCTTTCTTTTTCGTTCCCAGCAGCACCTCCGTGCTGATGGTTAGTCGTGACTGGCTAGATGTCTCTGCCAGGAGTCCTAGTTTGCCTTTATGTGTTCCAGTGAGTATCTCCACGTTCTGTTGGATACTAGGCACTGCAACAACATTTGGGCTGTCGCATTTTACGCCCATATTCTTTGTTTTGGCCACATTAATCTTCAGACCAGCGGCTTCCGCAAGGGCCTCGATTCGATGTAGGTTTTCTTGCACCTCACTGTCTGAGACCCCCACGAGAGCAACATCATCAGCAAAATCTAAGTCAGCCACCAATCTCCCAATGTCTAATCCTCCATACACCGAGTTAGCCAAAATGTAGTTGATGACAAGGCCGAATAGGATTGGGGACCACACATCACCCTGCCTAACGCCCGTTCTGACATCAAATAAGCGTCCTTTCTCACCTTCGGCTTTGACTCGACATTTAAATCCATCATAGCTGTTTCTTATGATGTTTATCACTTTTTGCGGAAGACCATAGTGTTTCATTATCTGGTACATCTGCTCACGATCGACAGAATCGAATGCCGCTCGAAAGTCTATGTAACAAAAGCTAATATCCAATTGAAACGCCATTGATTTCTCTATTATTTGACGCAGGGCAAAGAGTTGGTCGGCGCATCCTCTGCTTTTTCTGAAGCCGCACTGCTCTTCCCTTAAGACGCGATCCACTGAATCTTTGCATCGATTGAGAATAACGGAAGCGAACACTTTGCCTGGTACTGACAATAGAGAGATCCCTCGGTGGTTCGAACACTCTGACCTCTTTCCTTTACTCTTGTATAATGGGACAATTTCTGCTACCTTCCAGTCATCGGGCAGAACTTCCGTCGACCAACACTCATCTATGATGTCCCAGAGCCACTCGACAATACACTTGTGTGCTTTCAACATCTCACAGGAAATGTTATCGGGTCCACTTGCCTTGCCATTCTTCAACCTGCGGACAGCTTCAAGCACTTCTTCAAATCGAATTGGGCTCAGGTCAATCGACAAGCTTTCAGCTGCTTCTTCGGGATCCAATCTCGTACTGCAACTGGATGTTGAGGGATTCAGGAGTTGACTAAAATGTTCCGTCCAGCGTTCAAGTCGTTCCTCTTTCGTCCGTAAGTTGACGCCAGTGCTTGAAACTAATTTGGTCAACTGGGGACTCCAGTTTCGGCAAATCTGCTGTGATGCCCCAAAAACCTCCTTCAAGTTGCCTCTGTCCGCAAAGCTCTGCACTTCTTGGCCTTTGCGTTCAAGCCATGCCCGTTTGTCTGCACGTAGAGCTTTTCTGACTTCCTTACAGCAGTTTGTGAACTCTAACAACGCCACCGCGCTGCTGTGTTTCTTCAACTGTAGATCAGCTCGTTTCCGGATAAGTTCCAGAGAATCTGGAGAAATCCAAGGTTTGTTCACTCGCTTGTCCGGAAGGAGGCATTTCAATGCTGCTTGGTTCAGGGCTTTTCGAAAATTGTCCCAAGACTGCTCTGTATTCTCGAAATCGCCGCTCTTATCAAGATGTAACTTGACCTCCTGCGTGAATAAGTCACGCGTTGTTTCATCTTGCAGCTTTGCAGAACTGATTCTGGGCGTGAAACATGGCTTTTTAGACAAAAGTTTCATAGATACTTCCGCAATGACCAGTTCATGATCGGTAATTGTGGTTTTCCCTCTTCTGGTCCTCACATTCGTCAGACATCCTCTGTATCTCTCTGCAAACAGAATGTGATCCAGCATCTTTTTTCGACAACTCGGATCGGGAGGGTTGTAGGTGTACCGATGCACTTGTCGATGCTGGAACCATGTACCACCTACGAGCAATTTGTGTGAAGTGCAAAATGATAACAACTTTTCCGAGTTTTCATTTTCTTCGCCCATTCCAAACGGGCCTCTGCAGCTCATGGTGTCATTCAACTGGTGTCCAGGCTCTGCATTGAGGTCACCGATGACACAAATACGCTCCCTATGTTTGAAGCTGGAAACTAGGTCTGAAAGTTGACTCCAAAACAAATCCTTCTCTTGGAGACTAGCTTCATTCGTAGGTGCGTAGCAGACAACAACAGCTAGATTGGCTCTCCTCCGAGCCGCGAACTTGACGTACTACTACTACTAGTACTACTACTACTACTACTACTTCTACTACTACTACTACTACTACTACTCCAACCTCACAAAATCCAACCTCACCTCCACGTGGTGTCCCCTGGAGGTAGGTCATGTGCTGCGGCTCTCCGCTCACATGGTCGAGCTAACGATGCACTGGTCTTCTAGTTTGTGGCGCAACTAGTCGTATCTCAGCCTTCAAACACCAAAGCAATGAGTTCATTCAACCATGGCCCCGAGTCCCGGGTAAGGGGTGCTAAGAATCTCCCGAGGAACCAACTCAGAATTGCAACTTTAAACGTCAGAACACTGACACAAGCCGAATCTTTAGAGGCTTTGAAAATGGATCTGGCGCAATACAAGTTGGATATTCTGGGAGTGCAGGAGACGAGATTGCAGGAGCAAGAAATTGTTTGTTTCATAGACTTTCGAGCGGCATTCGATTCTGTCGATCGTGAGCAGATGTACCAGATAATGAAACACTATGGTCTTCCGCAAAAAGTGATAAACATCATAAGAAACAGCTATGATGGATTCAAATGTCGAGTCAAAGCCGAAGGTGAGAAAGGACGCTTATTTGATGTCAGAACGGGCGTTAGGCAGGGTGATGTGTGGTCCCCAATCCTATTCGGCCTTGTCATCAACTACATTTTGGCTAACTCGGTGCATGGAGGATTAGACATTGTGAGATTGGTGACTGACTTAGATTTTGCTGATGATGTTGCTCTCGTGGGGGTCTCAGACAGTGAGGTGCAAGAAAACCTACATCGAATCGAGGCCCTTGCGGAAGCCGCTGGTCTGAAGATTAATGTGGCCAAAACAAAGAATATGGGCGTAAAATGCGACAGCCCAAATGTTGTTGCAGTGCCTAGTATCCAACAGAGCGTGGAGATACTCACTGGAACACATAAAGGCACACTAGGACTCCTGGCAGAGACATCTAGCCAGTCACGACTAACCATCAGCACGGAGGTGCTGCTGGGAACGAAAAAGAAAGCGGGCTGGTTCGAAACACAAGATGGCCGGAAGCTAAGATTGAAAAGCTTAGCGGTGGCTAAGCCAGCGTTGGTAGCTTCACAACAACGATCTGCGGTAGCAGATTCAGAGTCGCTAGAAAATGAGAGTCGGTCAGTGGTGGCTGACCAAGAGTCTTTAAGATGTCAGAATTGTCAGCGGCAATTCAGTACAGTTACCGGACGCAAAGTGCACCAAACAAGATTCTGCAAAGCCGGTTTGTCAAAGAATGTCGTCGACAAGTCAAAGTTCGAGCAACTAGAGGCGAGCCTTACCTGTGACAAATGTGAAAGAAAGTTCAAAACAGTCAATGGCCGAAAAGTTCACCAATCGAGATACTGTGGCAAAACTAAAGCAGTTGCCACACGCGTGTTTTCCTGCAAAGTACAAGATGTTCTCGGAAACGAGTTTGAAATCATAGAAGCGTTCAAGTATCTCGGATCATATGTCAGCCTCAAGCATGGAGACCTGCAGGAAGTCAATTGCAAACTTGCAGAAGGTAGACAACGGTTTGCTAACTTCCAAAATCTCTGGAAGAGCAAGCAGCTCAGCGTGCACCTCAAGTGCAATTTGTACAAAGCACTCGTTTTATCAGCCGTGCTGTACAGCTCAGAGACTTGGACTCTTTCGAAATTAATGGAGAGAAAACTTGAGAGTTTCCACTGTGGTTGTCTTCGGAGAATTCTACGTGTGTCATATCTGGAGAAAGCAACGAACGAAGAAATTATGTCAAGATCACGAATGCCCCAACTATCCACGATGATCATGCTCAAACGGATAAAATGGTACGGACACATCCAGAAAATGGAACCAGGAAGATTAGCCCGCAGTGCCTTCGATTGGGACCCGCCCGATCAATACGTCCATGCTAGACGCGCTCCTGGGGGGCAACGGAAAACGTGGATGAGTCAAATCGAAGGAGACTGTGTACGAAACAAAGTATCGTTCACCAGATTGCAGGAGAAAGCAGCAACCGGGTCAAAGAATGCCTTCAACAATTTCGTCGTACAGCATTTCACAGAATAACCAAACAAATAACTCTTCTTGTTTTGTTTGTATTTGTTGCCAACCGTGCCTTTATTTCATATTTGGAATTAAAGTGTTGAAACAGTAGTAGTAGTAGTAGTAGTAGTAGTAGTAAGTAGTAGTAGTAGTAGTAGTAGTAGTAGTAGTAGTAGTAGTAGTAGTAGTAGTAGTAGTAGTGGTGGTAGTTGTAGTGTTAGTAGTAGTTGTAGTGTTAGTAGTAGTAGTTGTTGTTGTTGTTGTTGTTGTTGTTGTTGTTGTTGTTGTTGTATCCGTAGCGATGATCGAAATTGGAACATTACTTGATACATATTAGTCTTTCATCAATACAACTTGACAAGTTTCCGAAAAAAAATATCATTTAGTTTGGACAGTTTGGGAAATTTTGGTTTTTAAGGAGCAGCTACAAAATTAAGGCCATTTTTAATATATTTGTTGATTTTTATTGTTCAAACACTATTTGAATTGTAATGGTGCGTTGTTTTTTAGGGAAGTTTGACCTTGTGTGTTTTGTGTTATTTGCAGAGCAGAAAAACTTCAAAACTCATTTATTGACAGACCACAGTTAATGGCAAATAATGTCTTAACAATTTATACCTTAATGTTAGCGCAAGGTTTCTTGGCTTCAATGCAATTTGTGGAAACTCTTGTGGAACTTTTGAATTATGCCTCATTTTGTTGTTAACTTGTAGTCTATTGAATCAGATGTCAGCGTCGTTTCAGCGCGTTTTTTTGTAAGAAGTGCATCGATTGCAGAACATTTTAAATTCCAACGCATCTTCAGTTCAATTTCTTAAATAATATCAGCGCCTTTTGAGTACAGTTCTACTCAAAGTTTCGGCATTCTTTTCAACGCATTTTGTACAAAAATTTACCGCCAATTCAGCACATCCGCAAAAAAGTTTTTGCGTTTTTGAGGAACCGTACAAACAATAAAACTTCAGCGCATTTCTTACAAAGTTTAACCGCTATTTTAGCACATCCGTAGAATAATTTCAACGCTTTACAAAATTCAGAATGATTATGTTAGTAATCGGTTATCACGAGTTACAATTTATTCGTACCAAAACTTTTAAGACTATGTTGAACGTTTTTGGTGTGCTCTTCGGGAAACTGTGACCGAAAGAGCAATTCGCACCTATTGAAAAGAGGGCATGGTGACTGAATGCTCGGTGGTTTTGATTTCCTAAGTACTTAACATAATCAAGTTATAGTGAACATGATTTTAATGCCCGTTTTACGTTCATTCTAATGAGCTGTTTTTTGTCTTAATTACTTTAGTATTTGAAAAGTTATTAACAATTTTCACCCCCAAACCTCCGAAAATGACCACATGCTCACTGCTCGATCTTCAATTTTTCTTTAATCAGATTGTTTGTGTTGATAAACGGTTAACTTGAGTCACAATATCATTGTACCAAATTTTTAAGACAATGGTGAACGGTTGAATTAAACCATTTGTAAGGTACGTTTAGGCAAATTCTTCAATTAATCACTAAAAATTTAATTGATCGCAAATAAAGAGGATCTGAATGTTTCGCAGATTTTCACTTTTTTTTCAATTGGGAAATAAATTTAGTGACTAATAGCGCATTTTTTCTCACGCAAGCCAGTATTCAATGAAATTGTTAGTTGTGAAAATTGTTAGTTTAGTTAAGTCGTGAAAATTATTTGTGGGAAAGTTATTCAAGATTGAATGCTGAAAATTTTATCTTTTCTTAAATTTCAATGACTGAGTTGTGTTTTAAGCAACCAAACTGCTTTTTAGAAGCTATTTTTGTGCCTCTCTAATGCCATTCGAAACCTTGAAGCTAAATTTTTAATTTTTGTTGTTAATTCAACATTTTTTGTTTCACGATTTACGTCAAATTTCGCTGGATGTCGTTTTATGTCCAAACACACAAAACATCATAAACTTAATGGCGAAGTGGGAAACAACTTCCAAGTTGTTTCCCACCTCTCCATTGGGATTTGCCGTAAAATAGACCTCAGATGTGGTAAGTAAAAATATTTGCAATAGATATCCAAGCAAAATCTGCATTTGCGGAGGAAAGAACTTGTTTTATCATATTGAGAAAGGAGCTTAATTTTTTAGTCTTTTTCGAATTTCTCATTCAATTTATGACCAAAACAACTGATTAATGGCATAATCTGTTGCTTTAAGACGTGCTTCTCTGAAATGGCTAGTCACAGTCCTGGAATTATTCTTTAGAACTGTTATTTAATGATGAATGCGGAAAAACAAATCTTTTCTTAAATTTTATGCCTGAGTTGTGTTTTGTGCAATTTAACAAGTTTTTCGGCGTGCGTTTTGTGTTTTCTAGATAATATTTAAGTTGTTGAAGCTAATTGTATCAACCAATGGGGTTAATTCAACAATTTTTCTTTTTTCACGATTTCATCAAATTTCTGTGGATGTTGTTTTATGTCAAAACACACAAAACATCATAACCTTCATGGTGAGGTGGGAAATTTTTTCCCACCTCACCATGAAGGTTTGCAGTGACCTAGAACGTGAAAGTTGACCAGAGTTACCCCAAAAATACGCCGGTAACGCTGTTTTACGTTGTTTTACGTCGGTTCCGAAGATCTTGGGCTTCAATTTTAGCTCAAAAAATGGGGTACAGAACAGTATTTTGTTAATATCTGCTAAAGTACTGGACCAAATTAAACGGGAGTGGTCGCATTTTGTTAGCACTGAACCTTTCTTGCTTGCAGTACCTGGTTGGTTTCCCAAATCGGCCTAATCAAGAAGTTATTAATGTTCAAATTGAAATAGGTCAAATTTTTGGGATGTTCTGGGTGACCCAAATTTTCGGTACCATAAAACAGTTGATTTGCGGAAAAAATGTTAGTGTTTTAGAATCCTCAATTAGTGGGGAGTATCCCCATATATATTTTCCATAGCGTTTTAGGGAATTGAGATGGCCAAATTTGGCTCTGAAGTCAGGTCACCATGCTTTTTTGGTCATTTGGTACCGTACCTTATAATTGCTATAACTCCACGAAGAATGTACCGATTGGGCTCTTTTTTAATATGATGCGTATCTCAAGCAGTTCTACAAACTGTGTTAAGGGGGTTTATTTTTGTTTCGCCGTTTTAGAGAAATTGACCAGTAAAGTTGCCCTTGATTTTACCTCTAGAAGCGTTTGACATGACTTGGTCCGGGTCCGGTCACTTTTAATTTCATCACTTCTGGTATAAATTATACTGTTTTGAATAGCCCGTTTAACGCAGATTCCGAATATATATACTTTATGTATCATTTTCTGTGGTTTAGGTGGTCAATTTTAGCTCTGGAGGTGGTGTACCTCTCCTCCAACGTTATTTGGTACGGTACCGTTATTTTGCTATAACTCCTAGAAGAGTTAACCGATTGGGCGTTTGTTTTTGTTCAGCGGTTTTCGAGAAATTAGCCAGGGAACTTGGCCCCAGTTTGACCTCCTGAGGAGAGAAACTCCAATTTGACAGACAGCATTTTTCTTCTTTCAGATTGTTGTTTGATTATAAATTATTTACAAACTATCCTGGGAACATCTGGAACGTGCCTGGATTGCTTAATGTAAGTTTCTTGTTGAAGTATAGAGTTTAAATTAGAGATGAAGCACATGACTCCTTGAAAAAATGGTCTTAGTAACTGAATGCTCATCGGCTTTGATTTCCTAACTACTTGAAGGAAACTAATCATGGTATATATAGTTTTAAAGCCCGTTTCAAGTGCAATCTAATGAGCTATGTCTCGTTTTGATTGGTACAGTATTTCAGAAGTTATTAACGATTTTCGACCCCAAACCTCCGGAAATGACCACATGCTCACTGCTCGATCTTTTTTTTTAATCAGAGTGTTTATGTTAAAAACCGGTTAATATGAGTTACAATATCATCGTATCAAACTTTTAAGACTATGATGAACGTTTTTGATGTCCTCTTCGGGAAACTATAACCGAACGAGCGTTTGGTACCAATTGAAAAAAGAGCATAGTGGCTGAAAGCTCATCGGCTTCGATTTCCTAAGTACTTTAAGGAAACTAGTTATTGTATATATTGTTCTCAAGCCCGTTTCAAGTGCAATCTAATGAGCTATGTCTCGTTTTGATTGGTGCAGTATCTCAGAAGTTATTAACGATTTTCGACCCCAAATCTCCGGAAATGACCACATGCTCACAGCTCGATCTTTGATTTTGATTTAATCAGAGTGTTTATGTTAAAAACCGGTTAATATGAGTTACAATATCATCGTATGAAACTTGTAAGACTTTGATGAACGTTTTTGGTGTGCTCTTCAGGAAACTATAACCGAATGAGCGTTTGGTACCATTTGAAAAAAGGGCATAGTGAAAAGGGCAAATTCTTTCATGGGGTCAAAAAGTTGTTCAAATTGAGCCGAACTTGGCATAGAGTATCCCCTGTGTATGTGGAGTGTACCACAAAAAGAATTTTTGCTATAGCTTGCCTAGGAAAAAAGTTAGTATTTCATACGGAAATTTGCGAATTTCGCGAATAACGAATTTTAAAAATAGGTCTTTTTCATCGGGTCAGGGAGTTGTCCAAAGGGAACCAAACTGATATCCCAAACTCCCAGTACTATCTAAATTGTAATGCAAAAAGAATGGTCTGCCTTACGTTCCGGGAAAAAAGTCCGTATTTCAATCGGAAATATCGACTTATTCGCTCATTATTCGCTTATTCTATTTTCAAAAATATAGAAACTTTATTGGGTCAAGGAGTTGTTCAAATCAGACCAAACTTGGTATGGAGTATCACCAGTGCAGTTAGAGGATAAAACGAAAAGAATTTTTGGTAAAGCTTGCGTAAGAAAAAAGTTAGCTTTCCATACAGAAATTTGCGAATATTTCCATGGAAATAATCGCCAACTTCCGTATGGAAACCCAACTTTTTTCCTAGGCAAGCTGTACCAAAAATTCTTTTTGTTTTACAATCTAGGTACCCATGGTATACTCCATACCGAGTTTGGTTTTATTTGGACTACTCCTTGATTCCATGAAAAAGACCTATTTTTAAAATTCAATAATTGCAAATTATTCGAAATAATTGGAAATTTCCGTATGATAAGCTAACTTTTTTCCTACACAAGCTATACCAAAAATTCTTTTCGTTTTATACTCTAACTGCACTGGTGATACTCTATGCCAAGTTTGGTCTGATTTGAACAACTCCTTGACCCAATAAAGTTTCTATATTTTTGAAAATAGAATAAGCGAATAATGAGCGAATAAGTCGATATTTCCGATTGAAATACGAACTTTTTCCCGGAACTTAAGGCAGACCAATTTTTTTGCATTACAGTTTAGATAGTACTGGGTGTTTGGGATATCAATTTGGTTCACTTTGGAAAACTCCTTGACCCGCTGAAAAAGACCTATTTTTAAAATTCGTTATTTGCGAAATTCGCAAATTTCCGTATGAAATACTAACTTTTTCCTAGGCAAGCTATAGCAAAAATTCTTTTTGTGTTACACTCCACATTTACAGGGGATACTCTATGCCAAGTTTGGCTCAATTTGAACAACTTTTTGACCCCATGAGAGAATTTGCCATTTTCACTATGCCCTTTTTTCATTTGGTACCAAACGCTCATTCGGTTATAGTTTCCGAAGAGCACACCAAAAACGTTCATCATAGTCTTAAAAGTTTGATACGATGATATTGTAACTCATAATAATCGGTTTTTAACATAAACACTCTGATTTAAAAAAATTAAAGATCGAGCTGTGAGCATGTGGTCATTTCCGGAGGTTTGGGGTCGAAAATTGTTAATAACTTCTAAAATACCCTACCATTCAAAACGTGACATAGCTCATTAGATTGCACTTGAAACGGGCTTTAAAACTATATATACCATGATTAGTTTCCTTCAAGTACTTAGGAAATCAAAGCCGATTTCAAACGCATTTGAAACGGAACTTTTTGAATTTCGCGAATAACGAATTTTAAGTATAGTTATTTTTGATTGAGTCATAGAAGTATCGAAATCAAACCAAACTTGGCATGGAGTATCGCCTTTGTAGGTAGCGTGTAGGAAGAGTGGAGTCAAGTATGACTTCCTGAAAAGACTATTTGAAAGACTTTATTATTTAAATAAATAAAGACTGAAAATACTCTTCCCTGATTGGATAAAAAGGGTATAATATCTTTTCCTTTTCTTTCCTTTAGATGTTTACCTGTTTTCCCTCTTCTCAGAAGAGAAAGTTATTTAGTCAGTACCAGTTACCAACCTGATATAATAATAAAGTATATTTCTCTCTCTCTACTCCGCTCTTGTTTTGTATTGAGATATATGTTAGACATTAGCATTGGGGCCCGTGCACTGTCTACTGAAGCTCAGATAGAAGAGTAACAGACTAGAGATATAGAACTTTAGTTAGTCAGGTAAGCCTTAAGAGTACATCTTATTCTTGAGACAACCATAAGACAGTTCCAGAAGTACCCTAATAAAGGTAAGTACAGAACACGTCTTATCTGGTGCGACCAGTGCTGAACTAAATTGGGAAAATAACTCTTAATAAACTAATAACAAAATTATTGTTGGTAAACATAACGCATATAAAGAAAAGAACATTAAGATGGCTTACAACTACGATGAACAAACAAGAACTAACAAATTCTTAATACCATTTACAATTGCTAGCGATTGCCCACAAGAAAACCGTGAAATTATATACAGAATAATAACAAACTTGAAGAATAACCTCTTCAAAGAAACAAAACATATACAACAGATTAAAATACATAGAAACCATCTAATACATTATCTACCAGTAATACTACGGGATAGAGATCAAGATAACAAACATTACACATTTACACTAACAGATGAAAAAGGAAATAAAAAGATATTTTTTAATTTCCAAAACGAAACAACACTATCGGATATGCTTAAAATATTCTTAAAAAGACATGAGGAATTACAAGATAAAACAAAACTGACAGCAATAACATCTACAACTTACGAAACACTAAGGAATACAGCCGGATACCTAAACGAACATCGTCAACAAATACAGTCAGTGAACGATAGATTACGACTAGACATAAAAAATTATAACAATTGGCTAACAAAAATAATTGAATTAAAACCAGATTTGAAAACAACAACACTAGATATAATAAAAATAGTATCTGAATTCACATTCCTATTTTGGTTAGACAACTTCGAACACATTAATGAAAAACGAATTCAATTCGGAGAAACATTTCCCGAGGAAATCAGTCATTTATGTGACGAATTCCAAAAGATTTGGAATAGCGAACACTATTCAGAAAATTTTGACAGCACATTAAAAGTATGCTCAGATAGCATAAATTTCATTGAAGGATTACAAAGTCATGTAAAAATCACGGATCAAGGTCAGGCAGGATCTTCTTCATTCAACTTATCAAGAAGTCTAACATCGACATCGACACCGAAAGATATTCAAACAAATAATAGCCTACAATCAAAACAAAAATCAACAATAAAACCTGATAAACTATTAACATCGAATCTATTTGGAAATCAACAAAATATAGTAGATGACATAGATATCTCAGACTCAGAAGGAAGAGAGATAAGATTTGAAAACCAATTACCACCATCAGTGAACCAAAATGTTCGACGGAAATATCCAACGAGAAATAATCATAATAGAAATAATACATATATTAGTTCTCTAAATGATCGACGGAAATATCCAACGAGAAATAATCATAATAGAAATAATACATATATTAGTTCTCTAAATGATACCCGAGAACAACACGAACAATATTGGGGACAACAAGCAAATAATTACATGGAACTAAAAGATGAAATAACAGCTACAGTAACAAACCACACAAATAAACTAATAGATAATCTGGAAATGAAATATCAACAAATGAAAAGAAAAATGGAAAAACGACAAGACGAAGCCCTCGAAATGGTATTCGATAGACTAGACAAAACTCTAGAAAACTTTCAAAGACAAAATAATTTCAGAACAGAAACCGAAAACATACAGAACAACAGAAACATAGATAATAATAATATGCATCATAACAATAACCAAAATAATAGACAACAAGAAAATCGTACTAGAAGAGCAAATTCTATTACAACAGAAGAAAGTGAAAAAACTGTAACAGAACCTCCTTTACCATTCTAAAAACAATTAACATCAATGAGTATTAATGAAGAACCACAAATAGAACAAAACATTAGTAGTGGTTCAGTACCTACAACAATAAGACCATTCGACGGTACAGACCCAGCATACACTGTTGAAGAATACTTAAATAGTATAGTTGCAGCAATGATATTCAGCAGCGGCATAGAACCAGTAAACAAACCTGGACATCACCAATGGAAAGTTAAAAGAGCAGCTTTAATATTACATACATTACAAGGACCAGCACAAAAATGGTATTCAACGCTCCCGAGTGAAACAAAACTCGATTGGGAAACATTTTGTAAAGAATTCTCAAATATGTTCGACTCGGAAAAGTCAAAACAACAAGCGAAAATAGTATTACAACAATTACAAAAACACACAAACGAATCATTAAGATCACTTGCATTAAGAATAGAAACACTAGTAAAAACAGCATATTCACTGTATACAGAACTTTATAGAAATAGTGTAATGAATCAAACATTCATTAGATGTTTAGACAACGCGACTAAAAACAGCAGCGTTGAAAAAACATGCGAATCATAAACAAACACCAAGGGAACCAGAGATGCCATTCAAAACATTAGTAGACAAAATAGACCAAATGGATTTAACAAGAACAATAACTAATAATCACAAAAGACTGTACGAAGTCAATCAAAGTACAAGTAATATCAATGAAGATATAAAACAAATGAGTATAGCTTGTAGCAATATAAACGAACTTAATCAAAATGACCTAGAACAATTTGAAGGAACAATATGTAACGTTCTTAACGGAATTAATAATACATATGACAAAAAGAATTTTAAAGGAAGACCGAATTTTGCATTGTTCTGTAGTTATTGCAGTTCACTTGGACATACTAAAGGTAGATGATCTAAAGGACCACGTCGAGAAAGCATAGCACGACCAAAAGAAAAGACATTTTATAGTCATATGAGAAATAACCAAAACTTACCAAACAGAAGAATTGATTCAAACAACATTAACGGAAGACAATTACCATCAACGTCACCAATATATAACAATTCACGAAGTAGAACACCATATACATCACAATCAAGAAATAGCTATAATAATAATAACACAAATCCTAGAGATAATAGAAATTATCAAGGATATCGGAAACCAAACAACTACAATAACAGGAGTACCAGTTATAACAGAAACAATTATAGTAGAAACAGAAGTAACAGTTACAATCGAAACAATAACTATAACAGATACAACAATAGTAGATCAAGTTCAAGATATACAGACAGAAGCAATTCAAGACAACAGTCAACATATAACAAAAATAAAAGTTATAATAGCAATAATAGACAAAGATACAACAGCAGAGATTCTAGTAGAAACGACAAATATAGACAACGTTCTAATAGTAACAACAGACATTACTCAATCAATAATAACAAGGATGACAGCAGAAATCAATCACAAAAAGACAATTACAGACATTATAATAATGAACGACGCAATGATGGAAACAGATATAATAATAATAATAATAATAGCAAAAACAGAATAAATAACGTAGAATCAGACAAACAAAATTAAGACCTACCTGGCATTGATGAATATGAATACACATCAGAATCATCAGATGAAGATCAAGAAATATTAGATAAATTTTACAACGCGAACGAAGACACATGCAATACAATAATAAACACACTGGAGAGTAACCCAACTTGGATACTACCAATGTATCAATGCAATAAATTTCAACAAGATTTCACAAAACAAAAACCAATACTAGAAATCGATTTCCTGTTAGTTTCAGGAGCAACATTGAATTTACCAAATGAAGATACTTGGAATGAAATTAAATACAATAACCCAGAAATACACTTAGAAAAAGCAAACAAAACATTAACAGCAGCGAATAACACAACCATAGAAACATTCGGAACAGTAACACTAACATTAACACCAGACAGAATCTCAAATAACAGAAATAAGCCTCAAAACAATTTTCACATCCACTTCTATGTAACACAATGCAACCATAATATCCTAGGAACCCCATTCTTCAAAGAATATATAGAAACGATAAATGTAAACACTAATAGACTAACATTAAATACAAACACGATTTTAGATAACGATATCATATTCTATATGAACAGTACAAAAGGTTATCCGTATTACTCTCGATTATACCCAATATTTAACAGAGAAACAATTTATATCGAACAGAACCAAAATAAAAGCATAACATTTCCAATACCTATATTTAAACAAATGAAAAAATCAAATGAAAAAACAATTCATAAATCACATTTCTATTTTGAACCGATAAACAAATATCACAAAATATCTTTTACAGATATAAAAGACTTCACAGCAGATGAAGAGTACTTCATAGACATTTTACTAGTTAACAAAAATAGACATAGAATAACCATAAATACAGGGTTAATTGGTTTCATGAATAGAAATATTACATTTAAAAAACAAGATAACGAAATATATCAAACAAACTCAATTGTTTATTCACAGCATTGTATCATCTAACATACGAAAGTGAATACAATATTAATGAAATACTAAACATACAAAAAAAACGAAACCATTGAACAAGTAGCAACATTTGAAAGAAAACCAAATTTCAAATGCAAATTTAACATTAATAAATATACAGAATCAGAAAAAGAATTTATTCAAATGTTCGACTTTCAACATTCACATTTAACCCAAAACGAATTTGAAAAAGTAGAAACAATCATATTAGACTACAGACAAGTCTACGCAACAACAAAATTTGACTTTGGAAAAACAAAAGTGAAACTGAATCTACCCATAAAGAAAGATGCAATTTTCAAAAAACAAAGAATAAGCAAAGTACCAATACACTTAAGAGAACGAATCCAGAAACTACTGGATGTACTAAAAAAATACGACATAATTGCACCAGTGAACAAAGAACAACTATCTACAGGAAATACATTTACAAATCCAGTATTTATATTGCGAAAAGGAGAATCATTGAAAATAGTACGAGATGCACGATACTTAAATAGCATGATTGATGAATCAAAGCGTAATTGGCCGATCGAACCTGTTGATGAAGAGATATACCAAACAAATTCAATAGATTTATTCACAGCATTGTATCAATTAACATACGAAAACGAGAATGATATAACTGAAATACTCAACATACAAGAAAACGAAACCATTGAACAAGTAGCAACATTCGAAAGAAAACCAAACTTTAAATGCAAATTCAATATTAACAAATATTCAGAACAAGACAAAGAATTTATACAAATGTTTGATTTTCAACATTCACACTTAACACAAGAAGAGTTTGGAAAAGTAGTAACAATCATACTACACTATAAACAAGTATATGAAACAACAAAATTTGACGTCGGAAAAACAAAAGTAAAATTGAACCTACCAATGAAAACTGATGCAATTTTCAAAAAACAAAGAATAAGCAAAGTGCCGATACACCTTCGAGAACGAATACAAAAACTATTAGATGTATTTAAAAAATATGACATAATTGCACCCGTTAACAAAGAACAACTATCAACAGGAAACACATTCAAAAATCCAGTAATAATATTACGAAAAGGAGAATCCTTGAAAATCCTCGATGCAAGATACTTGAGTAGCATGATAGACGAATCAAAATGCAATTGGCCTATAGAACCAGTTGACTTCGCACTCACAAGAATAAACGGAACAATATTTACAACAGCTGATCTAAATAGTGCATACAACCAAATACCTTTAGACGAAGAATCAATGAGATACACCCATTTTACAATCGGAAACGAACAATATTGTTTCAAACGATTATTCTACGGAATATCAATTGGACCAGCAGCATTTGCATCAATATTAACACTTTTCCTATATCCTCTAATAAGGAAAGGAACAGTTATAACATATGTTGATGATATCTTTATACAAACAAGTTCTTACGAACAAATGTTTGAAACATTAATAGAATATCACAAAATACTTCTCAAAGAAAATCTTAAAGCAGTACCTGATAAAACATATTTTATGTTGAAAAAAAGTCAAATTCCTTGGACAAATAATCAAAGATAAAAAAGTGAAACCACTTATATCAAGAATTGATGGATTCAAGAAACTGGAACCACCAACCAGTATGAAAGCATTGCAGAGATACCTCGGAACAATAAATTTCCTTGCGAAATACGTCTACGGTATGCAACCAATACTTCAACCATTGTACAATCTCCTACACAAGGAAAGTGATTTCAAATGGACAAAAGAACATCAAACTATTTTTGAACAAATGAAAAGAACTGTAACACATAAACTCGAAATAACAATGCCAGACACCAAAAAACCATTCTATATCATAACAGATGCCTCAAACACAGGCATTGGAGCAGCATTGTTACAACAGCATCCAACTGAAAAGAAAATGAGATTAATATCAGCAAACTCTAGACTCTTCACACCAATTGAGATGCCATTATCTACATTAATTAGAGAATGCTCAGCAATCATATTCGCCCTAACAGAATATGAGTTTCTACTAACAGGCTCAAATCACCCAATTATTTTATTTACAGATCACAAGCCAATAATTTATCTGTTCACACAAAAGAACAAACCTAATCACAGAGTTTACAGATTTCAACTTATACTGATGAAATTTCCAAATTTACACATTATTTGGACGGAAGGGAAAAACCTAGCCCTACCAGACCTTCTCAGCAGAACAATAGATGAAGAACACTTTACTAAAACACGCGATATAACAGTAGAAATACCGGAAAACATAAAATTTTTCTTCGCAAAAACACCATTTGCAAACAACTTAGAATGCAAGTACAGCATATGTAACAACACAGATGAAGACTATAAAGAAAAAACACACTACCCAGTTTTAGCTAACATACATAACAATTATTTTGAAATAAACATTGATAAAAACGAATATCATACAATCTCATACGAGAAGTATAACAAAGAAACAAAAACAAATTTAATACCGAAACACAAACCAAAAACAAAAAATTGGCAATCACCAATTGTAGAGAAAGACGACCTAATTATTGAAAGAAACCAAAAAGGACCCACAGTTCATCATGACGATGACTACCTTAGACTCATAAACAATATTAAACAAGAACATAATTACGATAACGCAAAAATAACAGACATTTTCTATGATGAAAAAACGAAAATAACAGAAAATCTGATCAGAGAAACACAAATAATAGATCCAGTACTTCACAAAGTAAAAATGTGGAAAAAACACAACAATAAACCACATTCAGTAACATTGGATATACGCGGAAACAAAGGACTATTCGCATATTATCGAAAATTTAAATCAATAAAAATTGATGAACAAACTGGAGTCATTAAAAATATAATTCGAATTCACAAAAATGCAATACAACGAATATGTCTACCACTAACATTATTATTATGTGTTTTCTACGAAAATCATTGTACAGACACAGTAGGTCATACAGGACTTGAAAAAACAAAAAGAAACATAATGGAGAAATATTATTTTCCAAACTTAACAACCTGGATCAAAATCTTAATAGCAGATTGCATCAAATGCCAAACGAACGAAGTCTTCGCGAACACTAGAACAAAAAGCAAACAAGAACAATTAGCACCGACAAAATCATATTTTAACGAAATGATTATGATAGATACAAAAGGACCAATCCACCCAACATCAGAAGGAAACAATTTTATCTTTGTGATAGTAGACGCATTTTCACACTATGTAACAATAATGTGGGCACCCAAAAATAATGCACATTATGCATTTACAGCATTATTTGAACATTGGTTTATGAAATTCGGATTACCAGAAGAAATTCGTTCCGATAACGGATCGGAATACATTAATACAGAATTAACACATTTATGTAACTATTTTGAAATCAAGTTTAAACCAAGTACAACATATGCACCTTGGACAAACGGACTAGTAGAAGAAACAAACAGAATAATCGGACAATTTATCAGAACTTTATTAGATGAGAAATACCAAAATTGGTCAAGAAAAGCAAAGTTTTTTCCATATGCGTACAATACACAATATCAAACACGATTAGGTATGTCACCATATGAAGTTGTTTTCAACCAAAAGCCAAGAAAACCAACAAAAATTAAACTTGGAACAACAACAGACGAAATAGGAAATTGCAACGCAACGGAAACAAGTGCATGCAACACACAACCGACTCATACCCATTTAGAAAAACAATTCAGTCACCCAAAAATAGCAAAATTACAAAAAGGAACATTTGCAAAATGGTTCCTCGACAAAGACATTATAACGACACATATCGAACAATAACAAGAATTTTACAGAACAGGAAAAAGTTAACAGGTGAAATGAACTTACGATTCAGAACAGCAAAACCTCTTAAGAAAAATACTTTTGTATTATTAACAAACCAGCAACCGATTGACGGCGTATCTCAAAAGTTACTACCACTAAAGACAGGACCTTATCTTATTATCGATAAACCTACAGAAACAACATACATATTAAAAGACAACAATAAAGAGTATATCACAATACACAGAAATCACATAGCACCGTATTACCCGAAAGAAAGACACATTAAACTAGAATTACAAAACTACTTATTAACAAACGAAATTCCAATATTAAAACAACCTAATATACAAACATCCGCTAAAACACATGTAACACAGGATGAGACTAAACAAACTCATAACTACAATCTTCGTAAGAAGAAAATAACATTAACACAATAAACATGAACAATAATAAATAATATTTATAATAATAATAATAATGAAATTAATAATAATAATAATAATAATAATAATAATAATAATAATAATAATACTAATAACTCGTATAAATACAACGATATTCATTGTATTTGTAACATTCGACATTGACAATTTACACATATAATTCTTACAACAATCCACTATAGATTGTGGTTTCAACTTTAATACTTTCGCTAACCTACGTATATTAATCCGCACATACTTCAAACTTCTAACGGTATAAAATATTCATTTCACTTGACCGATTATACCAAAAGTCATTTCATGATAATCCGTACATACAGCTATCAGTAGTAAAGCTACAAATCAGATTTCGTAACCATTTAATGTTTCGATATTACTTATCCTAACCACTTTTAACACCAATCTTCATAAAATCTCCGAAATATTACCTATAAATAATTCTAAAATCTATCAGACTATAACCATTACAATATTCCTGTGTACGTTCCTATGTACGTTCCTATGTATATTCCTATGTACATTCACTATTTCTACGAGCACACCTACCCAACCCTAACCTTGTGTGCAAAACCCCAGGAACAGTAAAAACATAAAATAAAATGATATTCATATTAAAGCAAGAAATAGTACAAATAACAAACACGATAAAAAATAAAAAGAATAATAAAACTAAAAGGTGCTATTATTCACCCAACCACTAACCAATTCTACCTATTATAAAACATTGGATCATACCCCGAGATATACCAATCTATTTTACGAATCAGTTATGAAATAACAATTCGGATATTAACATTCCATGAACACCTTTCAGGAATTACTACCACCAAATAGTTTAACACCTTTCAGTGAGAAATTGATAAAAGCAACAGAATATAAAAAAAAGGATCTAACAGTCATACACACTGAAAGTTTAAACAACCGCTGTGAACATTACTGACCAAAACATCTTCTCGTCTTCGACTAACATCCATATGCAACACTCATTTGAACTTCCCATCAGACATAGTAATTGACAACATAGTAATTGACAACAGCATCCATTACCATCGACAAAATAAATAACAAATGCTCAAATAACAAAGAATCAAGTAACAAATAAAACGTATCCAAACAGGATATACTAACACAAATGGGTATTGATAGTAGCCCCCGCAACCTCACACTATAGATTAACAAAAAGTGAGTCCTCATGTAAACAAAAATCAAAACATAAAATTCAAAAAGACAAAAGAAAATTTTTTTTCTGTTCAAAATTTTGAAACTGGAATAGACGTTTTACGATAGTTGATATTAAAACAAAACAATCAACAACCAACAAATATACAAATAACAAATAATCAAATCCTTTATAACAGGATTGAGGATCTATCCACCTCACGGAATGGAATAGATATTTTGAAGACGCTGACACTCAAGACCACTAATGAAAATAAAAAAAGGATAAAACTATAATAATGAATAAGTACACAACAATGATGACTCAGAAGTAAACGAAAAAGGGTAAAAGTAACAAAACAATAATTAATAACAGAATAAAACGGTTGTAACAAGTAATAAAACGGAAGCTAAAAATAATGAGTAAAAATAGATAAAAAAATAATATTCCACTAGTAACAAATAGATTAACGTATCGGTTGAACGAATAATAGAATAACATCCTCTGAGAATAACATCTTGTAACGTGTAATAAATGGAATAACTTCCTTTCCAAACATAACACAACGCATCCAGTAATCTCCAACAACCAAATCTAAAACACACAAATACACGTTTACTTTCATAAATACACGTTATCTTTGAATACATATAGATTCACATAAAAGGACACTATATCCGTTCACATTCTTGACACACCCGTACCCCACCAACATTTAAACATTTGGCCATCAGACATTCGGCCAATAGACATTAAACATAAACATTCGGCTAACAGACCTTCGATATTATGAACAATTAATCTACTGTGCACCTTTATTGCACAGAACCGAACAATATACGTCATACATATACACGTTATACCGAATACGGACGTCATACATCTCATTAGTAAAAATACGGACATTAGTGAACTTACGGACGCTATCTAACAAATGTCATAGACATCATTAGTAAAGAAACGGAGGTTATACGACATCATTAGCACATCTCATTAGTAACACAAACAATAACTAAATCCCAACAAGGACACCATTAACGGGAAGAAACTCACAAATTGACAACATCCATAAATGATGACAGGATGTTAAACAATTTACAGAGACACACTGTCTCTTTACAGACGCAATTAGTAACAAAACGTAAATGTCAAGCCAATTAACATTTTTCAGCACCATGAACAAAATGGTGATTAACAAGACAGATCTTACCAAGATCATTAGTAGTTGAAATAAACATTTCAATTACGTCAACGCTTTTCCAACAAAGCATTTTGTACCAAACTACCAATTAACATTTTAAAGTTGCAACGTTGCAGAGATTGCAACAACGTATCCAATTACCAGTAATATCATTTTAGTGATTAGATTTTTTTTGCACCAAATTACTCGGTATAAGTTAGTGTCACTAGCCATACCAATGATCAAAAAACCTACTTCAAAACAAAAGACAATAGCAAAATTGGCACCAACATCAGACTAATTAGCATAACATACCATGATGGAAGTACGTCAACCAACCATCAAATATATTAATTACATACCAATACATCAATTACAAAGAAAAACAGCATCTTGAGAACAAAAGTTCCGGAAAATGTCAGAAGAAACTTTCATTCAAGAACTAGGAACCTAACAATCTAATTAGACCTAGTAATTATTAAAATTGACAGCTTAAAAATCAAAAAATGAAAAACGGAAGATATGTAAACGTCAGAAACATTGTAGAGAGCAAGAAACAAGAAAGTAAAAATCACAACTCCGATTTTGTCTCGTACAAGTCACAACCACTGAGTAACTCGAAAAATTTTGAAAATTTCAGCTAAGCTGAAAACTAAAATAAAAGTTAGAAAATTCAGTCAACTTCATTCAGAGTTCTCATTTCAACGCCCTTAGTAAATAAAACTTCTTCTCTAATTTCATTTATTTTGTAATTTTCATATCAAAAACAAACTCTAAAACACAACTCAGATATAGTAAACCTATTTGAAAATTCGAAAAGCAAAATTGATGAAATATTTTATTGCCTCTTCCGAATAAACAATTTCATCAACATTCCATCAATAAACAACCCAGCAGTACCAGGTAACGTGAATTACTTTAAATTCTTTTCTGAAAGGTTAATTCGTCACTATAGTCATCACAGAGATGAAAAACCACCAATGCTAACTGTATCAGAGTTTATGCAATCATTAAACAGAAATCAACTTTTCATAAAAATACAAGTACAAAGAGATAATTTTGTTCAGCTCGATTTTCCTTTTGGTAATCATATACACTTCGACTACAAAATATCAAACAAAAATTGTTTAATTATTATTGAAGGCACAACTGAAACCGGACAAGAAGTAAAACTTTTTTGGGGAGAAAAACACTTTGAATTATTAAAAGACATAACGCTCTGCAAAAAAAACCATTACAAAATTCGAAACATTGAAAAACCAAATACACACAGATAGGTGTGTTGACATCAATAAACTAAACACAGTTTTCTTAGTAGTCTGCAAAAAAGAAGCTATTGAACTATTAGACGATAAACTAAAAGAATAACATGATACCAGTTATTGTTATTGTAGTATATCAATAAATTGAAATAAACTATTAAACAGTGCGACACAGTTTAGTGTCAGTTACTCAAGCAAATAACTGTCACTTTTCAGTGAAGCATTAGCAAATTCCAAATTAAAACAAACATCACATAACAACAACGTACAGACATTAACACGATAAATCAGCTTCAACAATTGATTTCCCAGACACATTAAAAGCAATCTATTTAATACTATCTAAAATATTATTCTTCTTCATTATATTTTTGGTACGTTGCATAGTAGTTATATCTACATACTTAGCTATAGTAACAATAAACGAAGTAATTAGAAATCGCAGAGTCGTGTATGCAAGCCCACGAATACAATAGTTAAATGCAAGACGCTCATTCTGATATTTGTCATATATGTAAAACGAATATCGATATAGTAGAACTGGAAATATTTAAATACATTAAAATTGCAATAATTGTATAATTTTTCGTACGAATGTGTTTAGGACTAATAGATTACTTTGTAAACCCATAAAAATTGATCCAACCCCCGACATAGAAGAATCTATATATTACACACTACACTCACAAAAGTTCTATCTATAAATCGGATTCCCTGAAGAATCACCACTTTACGGAAACGTTGTAATCTACCAGTTAAACTTAAGACCCCAAAATAACGAAATTTGGATATCAAACTTAGGAGCACAAACACATCAACCAGAACAAGAATTGACACCACTGATAATCATAGCACCCCCATATATTCAAATCCCACCACACGGACCAGGTTCCGGAGCATAAAAAACAAAATCAGCAAAAATTGAGTCATCAAGTAATAGCAGTAATAGTAACAATACTCAAGAACAACCACATCATAACGAAGTAACAGATCTAACAAATATACCAACATCACCAGAAGTAGACGACACAGACCCTGGAAACGAAAACCCGTATACAGTACGGCGTGATAGAACAGAAACTAGACATCTACTACGCGGACGACGTAGAGCTTCACTATCATTTGCAACACAAGACTCAACACTAGGCTCACACGGCTCAACTGACATAGAATCTAACATAATAAGACCTATAGAAGCCGGACAGTCAGAACCACCTAGTCGAACAGAAACACCAACCGGAACACCAACCCGGACACCAACACTCCATAATTTTAATATAAGTTCACCAAGCGATCACTCAATTGTTAATACTATCGCAACACCTACATCATCTGAATTAAGAGCAAATCCTTTCTTACCGCCCACATTTCAACAAAGACAAGATTTCAATTTTGTGCAAGAACATTTTCGTGCGCAACCAATACATTCACCACATAGCTCACTTTGGTCAGCAACTTCTCCACAACAAACAGCAAGTACAAATACAACACCACAAAGATCACATCAATCGTCATCATCTAACACATCAATAAGTGTACCACGAATAGAACTAACAAATTCCTTACAGCCACCACGAAATACAGCACTTTCACCATCATCGTTTATACCAGAATTAAGATTAGCATCAAGTCATCCAGGTAGAACTCGAGCAACACCAGTACTAAATCCAAATCCGCCTACTTTAAGTAGAACTAATGAACATACATATCTTTTTGCATTAGATCATAAAACCTGGAATCCATCTCCACCATTGTACGGACCGACTAATCTTGGAGATACCCTTACCAATTGGTCAAGAAATAGGCTTACAAATACTTTAAATCTAACACATCGCCAACGAAACACAGCACTTGAAGTTTTAGCAACACCATAGCTAGAGCAAAAAATTAATACAACGATCAAATACAATACTATATTCAATCACCCATTTCATGCAACAACACCTTCTATAGTAACAACAACAACAACAGCACCATTTATCTGCATTGACTTTATCTATAAATTCGATAGATTTACTAAACAAACTTTAGGTTTTGCGACATTTTATAACCCTCACACAGGCTTATCATATACATGCCGTTTCAACTAAAATCCATAATACTAATATTATTATTAATAACACTATTTATCTATATGAAGATTGAAACAAAAATACAATCACAACATAAACTACGAAATAGAATAAAAGAACAAATTAGGAACCGTATCAATGAACGAATGGAAAAACAAACTCAGAATTTTCAAAATAAAAACAAAACAAAGACAAATATATCACACACAACAGCACAAGAAGTTTTCAACAAATTTGAGGATCATATATCTAGTAACACAACCAAATTCAAAACAAATCAAAACCTATTCATATACAATGACAACAGTAAAGAACTAGAAGAAATTAGAAATAGTTCAGACTATGAACAGATCTGGGAAATAGCTATTGACCAATGGACACGAAACTGGAATTTCTATAGAGAACGTCTAACAGATAGTATTCTGGAAAAAATCCAATTAAATAACAAAAGGCAAAAACGCCAAACGAAGGAAGACTATGTAGAATTAACAGGACAAAATATAAATGGTTCAGCAATCGGACCTCAAGACATCTTTATCGAACATTATGATTGTGATGCAGAAGAAATAACAAATGTAAAGTACTATGAATTAAACAAAATCAGTACATGTAAATTCAAACCACTAGATTTAGACATGACTAAAACAGAAGTCCAACTATTATCAAAAGCACAAGCAGTAGAAATCAAAGCATACGCAGTTGCAGGAACAATTAAGGAACGAGTAGAATGGTGTTCACAACACACTCACTATATTAGAGCAAACAGACCTAGCTATTATGTATCAGACGCACAAAGAACAAAAATATTAGACCCAGACGAAGTTCGTAACGAACTCGCCAGACTTAAACTACTAAAAAATACAAAAAATAAACCAACACGATACAACATATCATTCAATTACATAGCTAATCCACCATTACAAAAGAGAATTGAAGATCTACAAGGTAGAATACCATTTCACTTAGATACTCCAATGGTACCACCATATGGAAGGATAGTATTTGATTACACAAATCTAACGTGGATACCTTTTGAAATAAAAAACGCACAATCAAACTGTTTGACCGCAGTAAGAAAACAAAATAGAATAGACATACTAGATTGGACACTAGAAATAAGAGAAGTATCACTAATACTAAATCTTGACACAGAAGAAATATCATACATGGGAACAAAACTACCATGTGACCTCCACAAAGGAGAGTGTCTGCCGACACCTTTCACAAAAGCAACAAAAGTTTGGGAACCACAAACACATTGTCAATTATTTGAACTAATTCGGTTTGATGCATACATGGTAAAATAACAAGACAAATACTGGATAGAAACAAATGCAGAATGGACAACAGTACAAAAGCCAGATATACAAGAAAAAATAAAATTAAATAAAACAGCATCAATAGCAACACGATTTGAAGTATATCCAATAATTGAACACGAATGCGGATCACCACAACCAATACATAAAACAGAATACGATGATATTTACATAATATATGAATATGGCTTTGATATGCATACAGGACAAAAAGTAACAAGAAAGAAAGATAAATTCGACGATGAAAAATTCATAAAAATAACACCGAAACAAATCACGTCAACACACACACGCTACGAAGATGAAGATAATCAACAATTTTACTACGGCTTTGTTAATGAAAACACACATCTACATATGAAAATGGACTTATATATGAGTAACATATATTCACGAATCAGCCTACAAGCAATCGAATTTTATTCACAAATTTGTGAACAAACTCGGAATCTCCGACAATTAACATTAACACAAGTACAAAGGAACACACCACTTCTAGGATACATCCTTACAGGAGATAGATCGCTATTTGTCAAACAAGAAGGAGTTAACGTTATGAAAATGTACAAAAGTGCAAAGAAATCATCACCACTTTATGTACCACAAACACGTGAATGCTACGATAAATTACCAATTTTATACAAAAACAGAGTACAATATGTACATCAATTAACACGCCAAACATACCTTTGGGCAAAAAAGGTACCATGTTCACATAGTAATTTTGATCAACTCATATCTATAGATACTGAAGGAGCAGCTAGATACAGATTAACACCGTATCCAATTAAAGTCGAAACAATACTAAACACTATATCACCTGAGGAAATAGTATTAGACAACATGTTTAGTAAAGCAAGTTTAATAGAAAGCGGAATCTATAGTAAGGAACAACTAGTGCAAGAAAGAAAAAGAGATCTACTACATGAATACATGAGAGATCGTGAAAAACCATTACAGGACGCACAATCAGCTAATGCACTAAAACTCTTAGAACTCGAACAATTAGGATTATTACAAACATACAAAAACTATGAACAATCACTAAGATGGCTACGAGATTTGAACACCAATGGATATAACTTCCAAATAGATCAACCAAGTGTTAACTGGAAAGAAATTTTTGACGGCGCATGGCTAAAAGAACAATTTTTAACAATCTTTGGTTGGCCATGGTACATCTTAGAGAAAATGGCTATCATTTATGCTATGATTAGCATGATACTATTCATAACAAATCTTGTTATCAAATTCTATAACGCTTTTGCTATTCATAAAGCAATTGGAAAACAAGCAAGCATAACAAAATTACTACTAACCGGAATCTTTGGAATATTCTCACAAACACTTACACAGTTAGTAGCTCAAATACAAGAAGAAAATATAGATAACGACAGTGATGATAACAATTCACATTATGGGAACTTAAATAACAGACCAAGAAAAAATAAACATAACTTTCGTAGACATTCAACAGAAGTAACAACATCAACTCATAATAACAATGAAATACCAACAGAAATCTATGTTGATACAAATTATAAACATTATAACACTACAATTCGTAGAACGGAAAACGGATTACAATTACGAACTTTGGAATCATCGACAAAGACACAGAAACCGCCATTACCAGAAAGAAAATACAAACCAGAACCATTTAAAATAGAACCGTTAGAAACAATAAAAGAGAAAAAACTACAAACAATACCACCACAACTTATCACACCACCTCCGGCATACCAATGCCTAGGAAACAGTTTATCAGCACCTATCCCTAGTGCACCAAAGATTGAACAATATAATATATAATATTTTATTTAACAACCACCCATATGAAACACCAATACCAATTAATCAACCAACACCGTATGAAATCCAGGAACATTCATCAACATCTAACGAACAACAACACTTAATACCTACATCAAAACTTCTCGATATACAAAACCCTCCACCAATTGATTTTGACTAACTAAAATTAACGGCTAACAAAATGCATAACCGCAGTCGCAGCTTAGACATACTCAAAAATGATCAGCCACACAAAAATGAAGTCACACACTTTGACACTCATTCGGCTGATTTATACGAAATTTAAGATCAAATCTAAATTAGGGAACATCTAACAATAATACACCCCCCCCCCACTACTATTAACTAATCGAACATTGTGTATTGTTAACAAAACACAAGAGACCTACAGTCAAAATGACAAAACATTTTAACATATAACAATGTAACCACTAACGAGTGAGTGTACAACAAATAAAACAACAAACAGTTTTTATAACAGTCTTTATAACAATCGTAACGATATGTTATTCCAAGAGTAATCATCTATGAGTTTTAGCATATGGATACCAGTATGGATTACGATTCACCATACAAAGTAGATTCACCCTTCAACTATGACGTTAAAGAGGGTGAACTAAGCCCAGGATCCGGACGATCAAGTCCCGGTACAATTAGAGACAACGCCTCGGACTGTGGAACTCAAACAGATGACCAAATGGGGAACACTGATGAAACAGTAACAACTATGCGAGCACACTTGGATAACACTCCAGAGAAAACCCAAACTCCACAAGAAATAGCGCGTAAAATTAGAAATAAATTTCACCAATCAAAACAAAATGAGGATAGACGGAATTTACAAACATTTAATAATAACAGAACTACTACTACTACTAGTGAACAAGGCACAAGCAAAAATTTACACAGTTATGAAAATAACAGACCAGTTAACTATCAAAACCGTTCAACTACGGAATCGTACACATCACCCCCACTTCCAAATTACCCACCACCAGGGCGACCGCCACCACCATCTGATTATGTTATAGAAAACCCAAGAACACAAACTCATGTTCAACAACGATTATTTACGAAAACAGCCAATAACAGACCGAACAATCTAAGATTCCCATATGCAGTAACACCGAGATCAAATAATAAAAAATCATTTTTCCATCAATCAACAAATGAGCAAACACCAACGGCAACAGTTATGAAAACCATTTGGTTTCAGGACAAAGATCCTAGAACACTTAATAGCCCACACAGTAGCAATTACAATCCATTATTGTCATATAGAAATTGGGCTAACATGCCATTTGATTCGCGAGAGTATAATTTCTTCATGTCATCTCTCCACAATCTTAAAGACCGTGTGTCAGAGTACTTCCCACCTCTGCCACCAGAAAATACGAACACAGTTAAGGGTAGTACAAAAAATATTGGGATAGACAAGCTCCACCAGACACTGTATCCTAAACTCAAACAATTCTACAGCCTAACTGAAAGATTTTTGTACGACTATGATCACGAATTCAAGCTACCAATAACATGTAATTATGATCTGCTAGTAGCAAAAGCCTCTCAAGATCTGTCTGCATATAGTATATATGAACATCAAATATTTCAACTGAGTTTTAGTTTTCTTCACCCAACACCAAAAGACGTACAAAATAATAATTACAGAGTGCACGAAACTAAACTTATCCATAATCTCATATATTACACATTTCTACGGGATAAAAACCACAATACTTCGAAAAGCTACATCCATATAAACAACCAGCTCACATCGCCCTTTTTTTTAAACTACGGATACCGTTTGAAATGAAAATATACTTTGGGCACACTTAGAAACTTTGATCCAATAAAAAACTAATACGTTTTTCAACCGAAAGATGCACCTGAACGGCCTCTCATGGTACCTCTCGAAGCTTTACAACCTTGCGAGGAATACCATGTCTATCACCTCGAAGGCAGCGTAACAAACCGCGCTTTTACAAACAGAATTAATTTCAATACCGAACGAAAAATAACAGAGCTAGAACAAGAGTTATGCAATACAGTCAAAGCATCCATTACGGACATCCCAATACATGATATTACGAACTTACTTGCATATTTTCTTTCGAAGGATGACCACTTTGTAAAAGAATATAATCGCTATAAAGAACGGACAAACCATCCGAAACAGACGGAGAGATTGTAACAACTCCAATGCAGTAACAAGTAACATTTTCTGATATCTTCAATTTATTTCAACAGTAACAATAATAACTAACCATGAAATTGATCTCTGCATATATGGTTATCTATGTCCCTTTTAGATAATTAATTATCATTTCATAACTCAATAATCCACCCCTTCATTCTAAATGTATTTGTATAGTCCCATACTTTGTACTCAAATACTTTGTAAAACTCTTTCATATCCTCATATTGATTAACCATACCTCAGAGTAACGATTTGTATCATTTACATTTATGTACCATTGTACTGATTCTTAGATATTTAATACTTAATAAAATCTAAAAAACAAAAAACACATTTTTTTTCTCTAAAACTCTAACCTTATTTCTAGATTGTACATGTATATATGCAAAGAATTTTCCATAGTTAGTTATATGCAATTTTGTAAATAAAAAAATCCCAAAAAATAAATAACAATTGTAAATCAACACAAATTGACGGAAATTAGAACAAATAATAAAACACACTGTACAGTGTGAACAATATGCAACTGAACAAACAATGAGTAATGCAATAGACATACTAGCTTTACGTATAACATGTAATAATACCTTTCAGACCATGAGTCATTCACATGACATTTTAACAGATAAAAACTTTAAATTCTCAGACAATCTAGTTAACTACACAACATTGGAACTGAAATACAGGTTTAAAACTAAGATAACACACCGAAGTGTTACATGATTTTCCAAACAAACCATCACAGTGTAAGAAATTCCAATATAGATAGAACAAAAGTACTTCAACTTCGAAAATTTCACATGTAAAAACATGTAAATAAACCGATAACTATATATATGTAAAACATGCAATCACTCATCCAACACATGTATATATGGATACACTCCATTAGTTCATTAAGTTTTAGTAACAACTAGCAGCTTCACTTTTATCAAGTAACAACTAACATAGTAGTACTCCAAATACCGAAAGAGTCTTTGGATTATTTGGAATGTTGAATATAAGCGCGCAGACAGAGACTTTAACTTAATTTATGAAGTTGAAGAAATAGAAGTTGATTGGATAAGGCAATTGGACATTTTTGGATATATCCATTACAAACCCATAAGCGAGATCTAAACACCTTTTACAAAATACATAGCACGGAGACTAGCAATACATTAACAAATTTACAGGTATGAACAACACTTTAACGTATCAACTAGCAAATATGCAAAATGTAGAAGTATGGCAATACAATTCGTAAGAATTGATTGCATCAGAATAACTTCTGATTTCGCGGAGGAATTGGATTACTAATACATGTTCATCTTTAATAACAAAATTTGTATTAATCCAACATGGCCAAACAGTCACATGTCACTGAACACTTCTCGATCGTGTCAACAAATTGTTTTGACAACCTACCCAACTACCCTCAATTTTTCCATCGAATTCCATAAAAAATATAACATAATATACTTAACACTTAACATTTAAATTTCAATTTTCTTTCCAACCGGAAGGGATACTAAGTATAACAGAACATTAAAACCTAACACAGGTTACAATAGAGAAAAACTTTTCTGTACATCTAACAGCTAACAACAACAAACTAAACCAATTCAGGTAAGTCAGGTAAGTCACTGGACATCAGGATCGCCTCCAGACATCAACACTGGGCCTACCCGAAAGGATCTTTACCCACTGGACGTGGTAATGGAATAGATACTTTTGTGGTTGTTGATGTTCACTCATTGCTCTTTGGGCAACCTATGTCTAGGAATCGACTTACTGACGAACCGATACAAAGCAACACATTCAAAAAAGAAAGAAAATCCTTCAGAGAGAATACAGAGAAGTTGACTTATTAGATTATACAAGAAGACTTTCAAAAAACTCAAAACCCCGGAAAGATGGAGTCAAGTATGACTTCCAGAAAAGACTATTTGAAAGACTTTATTATTTAAATAAATAAAGACTGAAAATACTCTTCCCTGATTGGATAAAAACGGAATAATATCTTTTCCTTTTCTTTCCTTTAGATGTTTACCTGTTTTCCCTCTTCTCAGAAGAGAAAGTTATTTAGTCAGTACCAGTTACCAACCTGATATAATAATAAAGTATATTTCTCTCTCTCTACTCCGCTCTTGTTTTGTATTGAGATATATGTTAGACATTAGCATTGGGGCCCGTGCACTGTCTACTGAAGCTCAGATAGAAGAGTAACAGACTAGAGATATAGAACTTTAGTTAGTCAGGTAAGCCTTAAGAGTACATCTTATTCTTGAGACAACCATAAGACAGTTCCAGAAGTACCCTAATAAAAGTAAGTACAGAACACGTCTTAAGAGATGAATTTTTTCTGTAGCTTGTCTAGGAAAAGAATTAGTTTTCCATACGGAAACTTGCAAATTTCGCGATCAGCGAATTTTAAAAATAGGTCTTTTTCATCGGGTCAAAGAGTTGTCCGAAGTGAACCAAATTGATATCCCAAACTCCCAGTACTATCTAAATTGTAATGCAAAAAGAATGGTCCGCCTAACATTCCCGGAAAAAAGTTCGTATTTCAATCGGAAATATCGACTTATTCGCTCATTATTCGCTTATTCTACTTTCAAAAATATAGAAACTTTATTGGGTCAAGGAGTTGTTCAAATCAGACCAAACTTGGTATGGAGTATCACCAGTGCAGATAGAGTATAAAACGAAAACAATTTTTGGTATAGCTTGCGTAGGAAAAAAGATAGCTTTTCATACGGAAATTTCCAATTATTTCGAATAACTTGCAATTTTTAAATTTTAAAAATAGGTCTTTTCATGGGGTCAAGGAGTTGTCCAAATCAAACCAAACTCCGTATGGAGTATCCCCTGTGTACCTAGAGTCTAAAACAAGAAAAGTTTTTGGTATAGCTTGCGTACGAAAAAAAGTTAGTTTTTCATACGGAAATTTGCGATTATTTCCATGGAAATAATCGCAAACTTCCGTATGGAAACCCAACTTTTTTCCTAGGCAAGCTATACCAAAAATTCTTTTTGTTTTACAATCTAGGTACCCATGGTATACTTCATACCCAGTTTGGTTTGATTTGGACTACTCCTTGACTCCATGAAAAAGCCTATTTTTAAAATTCAATAATTGCAAGTTATTCGAAATATTTGGAAATTTCCGTATGAAAAGCTAACCTATTTCCTACGCAAGCTATACCAAAAATTCTTTACCTTTTATACTCTATACTCTAACTGCACTGGTGATACTCCATACCAAGTTTGGTCTGATTTGAACAACTCCTTGACCCAAAAAAGTTTCTATATTTTTGAAAACAGAATAAGCGAATAATAAGCGAATAAGTCGATATCTCCTATTGAAATACAAACTTTTTTCCAGGAATGTTAGGCGGACCATTCATTTTGCATTACAATTTAGATGGTACTGGTAGTTTGGGATATCATTTTGGTTCACTTTGGACAACTCCTTGACCCGAAGAAAAAGTCCTATTTTTTAAATTCTCTGATCGCGAAATTTGCAAATTTCCGTATGAAAAACTAAATTTTTTTCCTAGACAAGATACAGAAAAAATTCTTTTCTTCCTACACTTTTCCTATACAGGTGATACTCCATGCCAAGTTTGGTTTGATTTCGATAACTCTATGACTCAATCAAAAAGAACTATACTTAAAATTCGTTATTCGCGAAATTCAAAAAGTTGCGTTTGAAATGCGTATGAAATACTTACTTTTTTCCTAGGCAAACTACAGCAAACATTCTTTTTGTTTTACAGGATAACCCAGTTCACATTGATTTGGCAGATTACAAATTTATTTTTGATCTGTATATTTTCCACGGAATTTCCTCTTCAATGTTCATTGGTAACCGAGCCAGTTTTAAAACAGAGTGCACCCATCCCCGGGTATCAGTGGACGCCACCAAGTGTGAACTGGGACCCCCCACCACGGGTCGAAGTGGGACCACCCAGCCCCGGGTATCAGGGGAACTACTATTTAGGGGTTAATTTATGTTTCTGTTTATGTATACTAGTATTACAAACTTTTTCGACTCGCTTGTTGGGCTATTTTTACGGATCTCTTTTTTTCTAGCTAAAACCTTGAACCCAAAAAGAATTGACGAACCCTTTGCTAGTAACCCTGATGTTGCACACCGAAAGAGGTTTAAAGAAACTTTCTCAGCTCAGCAGTTACAAGGGCGTATCAAGAAAGAGACCGTCAGGGGGAAGAGTAAAGAATTCCTTCACACAAATTTCGTAAATGAAGTTGCCGTCGAAACTGCACTAGTTGGCGATTCAATCGTGGACAATATTTTCTTAAATGGTTGTTCCACCTTCTCGTTGTCTGGTGGCGTTGTGAATGATTTCTACGACCTGCTACCGACCATGAAGTCTTACGGGGAGATAATTCTTTCCTTAGGCGGTAACAATCTCTCGAGATATAACGAACCTGGAGAAGCGCCAGAGTCAGTATTGGCACAAATAAAGGATCTGGTGGATGCCTTCGCTAAACTTGAAAATCAGCCAAGAGTTGTCGTGTGCACAGTGTTACGGAGAACAAGAGCCAATCATTCTTACATTAACACTTTCAATGATATACTAGTAAATTCACAGCTGTCAGTGTTCAATTTGCATCGACAAGTCTACAAGAATAGAAATTTCCTGGAAGATGGGATTCATCTGATTTTACGAAAGAGGAAAACCTACGCTTGTGGCATCAAAAAATTGCGAAAAGAAAAGTTTGAATAGCTTCCGCAATTGATTGATACAGTTCTTGATTTTGGGCAAAGTCTTATTTATTTTGATTCACATTGATCTTAGAACTATCATGATTTGATTTGATGTATTTTCTGATGTTTTAATTTGATGTATATTGTTACAGAAGCCTGCTCAAAATCATTTTTGACTTTCAATTTGATAATTTGTCAAGTTTTGTTTAGTGAATTATTTCAGAATTTAATCTGACTTTAACGGTTCGCTTTTACAATTGTCGTCAGTTGAATCCCTCAAATAACTGCCTGGAGAGTTTGTTGCTTTCCTGTGCAGTTAAACTTTGGAACTTCCAGCAAATAGAATCATGAGCTTTATTGTAATTTTTGATGTTTTTAAAAGTGCTAAGAGTGTGTTGCTTTCCGGCACAATTAAATGTAATTACTGATGTTTTTTATTAAAAAAATGGGAGATTGTGTTGCATTCCGTCAGTTGAATCTCTCAAATAACTGCCTGGAGAGTTTGTTGCTTTCCCGTGCAGTTAAACGTTAAAACCTTCAGCAAATAGAATCTTCAACTTTATTGTAATTTTTGATGTTTTTAAAAGTGCTAAGAGAGTGTGTTGCTTTCCGGCAAAATTAAATGTAGTTACTGATGTTTTAAAAATGCTATGACAGTGTGTTGCAATCCGTCTGTTGAGTTCCTCAAATAACTGCCTTGAGAGTGTGTTGCTTTCCTGTGCAGTTGGATTTTAGAACCTTCAGCAAATGGAATCTTCAGCTTTATTGTAATTTTAATTTTTGATGTTTTTAAAAGTGCTAAGAGAGTGTGTTGCTTTCCGGCACAATTACATGTAATTACAGATGTTTTTAAAAGTGCTAGGACAGTGTGTTGCATTCCGTCTGTTGAGTTCCTCAAATAACTGCCTGGAGAGTGTGTTGCTTTCCTGTGCAGTTGAATTTTAGAACCTTCAGCAAATGGAATCTTCAGCTTTAATGTAATTTTTGATGTTTTTAAAAGTGCTAAGAGAGTGTGTTGCTTTCCGGCGCAATTACATGTAATTACTGATGTTTTTTATTTAAAAAAATGGGAGATTGTGTTGCATTCCGTCAGTTGAATCTCTCAAATAACTGCCTGGAGAGTTTGTTGCTTTCCCGTGCAGTTAAACGTTAAAATCTTCAGCAAATAGAATCTTCAACTTTATTGTAATTTTTGATGTTTTTAAAAGTGCTAAGAGAGTGTGTTGCTTTCCGGCAAAATTAAATGTAGTTACTGATGTTTTAAAAATGCTAGGACAGTGTGTTGCAATCCGTCTGTTGAGTTCCTCAAATAACTGCCTGGAGAGTGTGTTGCTTTCCTGTGCAGTTGGATTTTAGAACCTTCAGCAAATGGAATCTTCAGCTTTATTGTAATTTTAATTTTTGATGTTTTTAAAAGTGCTAAGAGAGTGTGTTGCTTTCCGGCACAATTACATGTAATTACAGATGTTTTTAAAAGTGCTAGGACAGTGTGTTGCATTCCGTCTGTTGAGTTCCTCAAATAACTGCCTGGAGAGTGTGTTGCTTTCCTGTGCAGTTGAATTTTAGAACCTTCAGCAAATGGAATCTTCAGCTTTAATGTAATTTTTGATGTTTTTAAAAGTGCTAAGAGAGTGTGTTGCTTTCCGGCGCAATTACATGTAATTACTGATGTTTTTAAAAGTGCTAGGAGAGTGTGTTGCATTCCGTCAGTTGAATCTCTCAAATAACTGCCTGGAGAGTTTGTTGCTTTCCCGTGCAGTTAAACGTTAAAATCTTCAGCAAATAGAATCTTCAACTTTATTGTAATTTTTGATGTTTTTAAAAGTGCTAAGAGAGTGTGTTGCTTTCCGGCAAAATTAAATGTAGTTACTGATGTTTTAAAAATGCTAGGACAGTGTGTTGCAATCCGTCTGTTGAGTTCCTCAAATAACTGCCTGGAGAGTGTGTTGCTTTCCTGTGCAGTTGGATTTTAGAACCTTCAGCAAATGGAATCTTCAGCTTTATTGTAATTTTAATTTTTGATGTTTTTAAAAGTGCTAAGAGAGTGTGTTGCTTTCCGGCACAATTACATGTAATTACAGATGTTTTTAAAAGTGCTAGGACAGTGTGTTGCATTCCGTCTGTTGAGTTCCTCAAATAACTGCCTGGAGAGTGTGTTGCTTTCCTGTGCAGTTGAATTTTAGAACCTTCAGCAAATGGAATCTTCAGCTTTAATGTAATTTTTGATGTTTTTAAAAGTGCTAAGAGAGTGTGTTGCTTTCCGGCGCAATTACATGTAATTACTGATGTTTTTAAAAGTGCTAGGAGAGTGTGTTGCATTCCGTCAGTTGAATCTCTCAAATAACTGCCTGGAGAGTTTGTTGCTTTCCCGTGCAATTAAACGTTAGAAACTTCAGCAAATAGAATCTTCAGCTTTATTGTAATTTTTGATGTTTTCAAAAGTGCTAAGAGTGTGTTGCTTTCCGGCACAATTAAATGTAATTACTGATGTTTTTTTAAAAAAATGGGAGATTGTGTTGCATTCCGTCAGTTGAATCTCTCAAATAACTGCCTGGAGAGTTTGTTGCTTTCCCGTGCAGTTAAACGTTAAAACCTTCAGCAAATAGAATCTTCAACTTTATTGTAATTTTTGATGTTTTTAAAAGTGCTAAGAGAGTGTGTTGCTTTCCGGCAAAATTAAATGTAGTTACTGATGTTTTTAAAAATGCTAGGACAGTGTGTTGCAATCCGTCTGTTGAGTTCCTCAAATAACTGCCTGGAGAGTGTGTTGCTTTCCTGTGCAGTTGGATTTTAGAACCTTCAGCAAATGGAATCTTCAGCTTTATTGTAATTTTTGATGTTTTTAAAAGTGCTAAGAGAGTGTGTTGCTTTCCGGCACAATTACATGTAATTACTGATGTTTTTAAAAGTGCTAGGACAGTGTGTTGCATTCCGTCTGTTGAGTTCCTCAAATAACTGCCTGGAGAGTGTGTTGCTTTCCTGTGCAGTTGGATTTTAGAACCTTCAGCAAATGGAATCTTCAGCTTTATTGTAATTTTTGATGTTTTTAAAAGTGCTAAGAGAGTGTGTTGCTTTCCGGCACAATTACATGTAATTACTGATGTTTTTAAAAGTGCTAGGACAGTGTGTTGCATTCCGTCTGTTGAGTTCCTCAAATAACTGCCTGGAGAGTGTGTTGCTTTCCTGTGCAGTTGAATTTTAGAACCTTCAGCAAATGGAATCTTCAGCTTTAATGTAATTTTTGATGTTTTTAAAAGTGCTAAGAGAGTGTGTTGCTTTCCGGCGCAATTACATGTAATTACTGATGTTCTTAAAAGTGCTAGGAGAGTGTGTTGCATTCCGTCAGTTGATCCCAAATAACTGCCTGGAGAGTTTGTTGCTTTCCCGTGCAGTTAAACGTTAGAACCTTCAGCAAATGGAATCTTCAGCCTTTAATGTAATTTTTGATGTTTTTAAAAGTGCTAAGGGAGTGTGTCGCTTTCCGGCGCAATTACATGTAATTACTGATGTTCTTAAAAGTGCTAGGACAGTGTGTTGCATTCCGTCAGTGGAGTTCCTCAAATAACTGCCTGGAGAGTGTGTTGCTTTCCTGTGCAGTTAAATTTTAGAACCTTCAGCAAATAGAATCTTCAGCTTATTGTAATTTTTGATGTTT
>NC_134472.1:41478469-41653469 GCF_964194025.1 Convolutriloba macropyga
TGCATGTAATTTTCTTGAAAAAATGTTTCGCGTTTTTATTTGAAATGACTGTTGTCGTTTCTCTTTCGATATACCCAAACATAACACACTTTCTTGCGAGTTACCAAAAATTTTAGGATCAAGAAACATTTAATATACCTATGGCATAAAAAATGTGGTTTGATTTAGTGTTGTGAAGACCACCAAAAGCTTTCAGAGGCTCTTCTTCAGAATGGGGAAAAAGTGCGTCAAATGGGATTGGTTCTGGAGGACATGGGCAACGAGTATGCATCAAAAATTATGGAAATGAAGCAAAAGATCTCCAGTATTGTAAGTTTAACCCTTGTTCAGGATATTGCGAGCGACATTTTATAACTCCGCAACTACGCCGGAGTTTTTTACTTGAAAATTTTGCAAATTTCTCGTGTTTTTTTTTTGAGGGAAGTTTTTTTCCAGTAAAACGCAAACATTTTTGTCACTGATTTGGATCAGTACTAAAGGTTCTTTTGTGTTGAGTTTTTCAATGCTCTTACCAACACGTTTTCGTCATTTCTCAAGACTTTTTTTAATTAATAGGTGAGCAAGACAATTAAGGATTTGGAACCAGAAAGACTCGCCCTGTCCGAGGATACAATTCTTGAGGACAATGTCGAAAAATTTCAGGAGATTGAAGAGACACCGGAAGTGCAATATGGTCTTGATAACAGGAATTTAGATCATATATATAAAGGACATAATCCTGCCCGCTATGGTTTGCATTTGAGAAGGTGGATTTTTGGAGAAAAGGGGTTGTCAACCGACATGATTTCTCCTCAACGCACAATGCAATCGGGACGAGGCGCAGCAGACTCCGAACTCGTTCTGAAGTTCTTTAGAAATTTTTAGTCACTTTATTTTTAGCCATATGCCAAATAAAAGTAAAAGGGCTAATCGAAATTCTTGTTTTTAAGAAAAAATTTTAAGGGCTTTTTTGAGATTAAGTTTTCGCAAAAAAGTAAAGGTTCTTATTTTTGGTGCTCAACCGTATTTATGTCCCTTTTTGCTTTAGGATCAGTTCAAAGAAAATTTCCCAGAAGAAAGCACCCCTTGGCTGCGAAAAAGGCTAGAGCAGCTGCAAATAAGGCGGGACTAAACGTCAAAGACCGATTGGCAGGAACAGGGAAATACAGTGCTGGAGTGAAGGAAATGAGAAAAGCTCAACTTAAGAAAAAGCATGAGTCAATTCAATCAGAATAGTTTGTTCTGCTATTTGTTCAATTGTCGAATTCTTTCTCTTAAAGTTTGCATTCTTAAAAGTTTACTTAAATTTTCCAGTCAGATATAATTAGTTTTGCAAAAGAAAGGTTCGCCCAAGGCTTTTTTGAGTCTTGTTTTGCTTGATAATTTCTCGCTAGATTTTGTTAGTTCTACTGACGTTATTCTATAAGATGTGTTGTTTGTAGAGAATTAAATTTTTTTCGAGTGTCCAGTTTTTCTTTGCAGATTTATTAAGAGAATAAGAAGAGATTTAAATTTCTTGTCTTTATTGCCGTAGGTTTGAGCATCAGCAATTTTTTTTATAAAAGAAGAGTGAGACACATAATAGGAAAAACAAAAATTTAGCAAGATCCCAAAGCCTTTACTAAATTCTAAATTATAATTTAAAGAAATGATAACAATGCTAAATATGTGATTTGCCTTCCAAAAGAATTCGTAAATTTTATAATATTAAGTGCTTTTCTTCATAAATATCTTTTTGGCTTGGGTAAGTGTAAACCTAAGTTTCTAAATTCCGAAATGGTTAGGAGGGCGTGTTGCCTTCCGATTTATTAGAAGAGAGTGAGGCACATAATAGTGAATGCAAAAGCTTAGCAAGAGCCCAAAGTCTTTATTGAATTACAAAGCTTCATTTAAAATCTCAGCAATGCTAAATATGTGATTTGCCTTCCAAACGAAATCGTAACTTTTATAATATTAAGTGCTTTTCTACATAAATATCTTTTTGGCTCGGGTAAGTGTATAGCTATGTTTCTAAATTCTGAAATGGTTAGGAGGGCGTGTTGCCTTCCGACTGATATAAATTTTCGATTTCTTGTTAGAATTAATTCGAGGGTTGATCGGAATTTTTTTGATGGTGCTATTTGGGTGTATTGCCTTCTAGCACTTTGCGTTGATTTCAATCTATTTCTCGCTTCTGTTGCTACAACGTGAGCGTAATTCTTGAAAACGGTTGCGAGTGAAATGAACAGTTTTTGTAAAATAAACTCTGCTCTTCATTGATTGAAAAATGGCAACTCGAACGTCTAGTAAGGGCAGGAAGATAGTGAAGCCCACAAACTTCAGCACTGACAGTGAAGTTGAGTTGCAGCAAACAGCCCTTAGTCAAATGCGAGACAGCAGATTTTTGTTTTATTATGGCAAAAATGCGTTCTCAACTGCCCTGAATTCATCGAGCTGGCCACAGGTGACTTCCTGAAAACATAAATTAAGTGTGGAGCTAGGTCAAGCATATCCAATGATTGACAATGAGCCTCAACCAGAATGCATCTATCTCGGAAAAGGTTCACGAACTGAAATATCACGTCATAAACTCGTTGTTTTGGCTCAATTGAAAAAAGGAGAACCTCCAAGCTTCGTTCCGGAGACACTTCTTTGTGAAAACAGAGATGAGGAGGTCAATTCAGAAGATTGCGAAACTCCTCTTCATTTCCCTCTTACGCAGCATGTGTCCCAGGCTGCGGGGTCAACATCTCTGATAGTTAACTATAACGCAACGAAGACTGCCGAAATAGAGAGCGCCAAAAATAAAAGTTCGTCATGTGAGCAGTTTCAACTTTTTTTGCGGAACATCAATCAAGGATGGCATGAGCCGAATCCAGTTTCCATAAAATTAAAAAGCAATCAGATCGCCGCAAGAGGAAGCTGGTGAACGAGTTCAATGATTCGGTAGTATCTGTTTGCAGTTTTTTGAAATTATTGTCTAGACAAAATAAAAATCTAAGGCAGTCGCTGCTTCGTTGCTCGAAAAATTGAATAACAGAAAAAGGCCGGCAAAATTGCACAAATATTTTCATGTTTCAACTTGTGCAGCTAGGTTTCTGTTGAAAATTGTATTGAAATATTTTGGTTACAAAATTCTACAATTTTGCTTCTTTTTTGACTCTACGTCTTTTTTAGACATTACGTATTTATGACACTAAAGACGTTCTGTAAATTCAGTAAAAAAGACTATTTTCTTGATTGTTTTCTAGCGCTCTGAATTTCATATCAAACTGATGCTAACGTTTAAAAGCGTTTTGTTTAGCTGGAGGAGTTAGAGGAGTGCGTGAGAATCCAAAAGTTTGGGTTTGAGAGTGTCGATCAAAATCCGCATCTTCTTGAAACGTTCCCCGTTGTCAGTGTTATGAAAGGAGATGTTGATTTGATGCAAATTGAAGCCAATGATTTTCCCAGCAGGCTAGGACGAGCCCTTCGCAAGGAAATTTTTGGACAAAATGGACTCGTTGAAACGATGATTGGCGCTGAGCATTCAACTAGAAAAGAGGCAGAGGGCTCTGATGTTAAGCTGTTTTTTGGTTAGATTTTTTAAGAGCAACAATTGTAACCAAAATTAGGGTTTTGGTAATGGGTTTTGTTTTTTAAATATAACGTTTGTTTTTTAAATATAATTCTTGATAAATTAGATAATGGAAAGAAAGATGAGTGACAATCAACATATGCTCTAAAATTCTCCTGCCACTACCGGAGGAAAAGATAAATGTTTATTGTTCTGCTTAGGGTAACAAACGTTTCATCAACTAACCAACTTTGTCATGTTTATCTTTTGTAAGGTTCTTCAAAGTCTTAGATTAGAGCAAATATAGTAATTGTTTAAATAGGCGCTGTGCTGATAAAGGGATAGAGTTGTCAACGTTCATTAATATGCTTTAGAAGTTATCAACGGTAAGTATCCGCTTACTCCCCGATTGGCATTCAAACTGGCAAAGGATGCAGCCAATCAAGCGGGAAGAGAAGTGAAAAGCTATCGATCACAACCTGTTCATGAAGAGAGAGACAACAGCACTGAAATTGAAATAGACAACAGCGGGGAAACTATCAATTGAAAATGTGCCATACTACTGATTTAGCAAACAGAAAAAAACAAACAGGTGCTCATGTCAAGCAGCAATGATTCTAAATAGTTTTAGAATTTTATAGAGAAATCTTTTTACCCCCCCCCCTTCTTATTAAAGCTATGCTAGTATTTATTACAACCCGTTTTGGTTTTGGTAGCGATTTTTAACTGACTGTTAAACAATAGTTTGAAAAATCAGTTCATCTTAAATAGCCACTGCATCTCTTGTGCCGCTAAATTTAATCGATGCTTTTGAATCGAACTGAACACAATGTTTGATAACGCTCAAAAATAAAGTTTTGAAACAACTTTTTCCTCTTGCAATGTGATTTTTTGTAAAATTAGTGCACTGTTATGAAGGTGTAATTCTCCCTGATACCAATGAGATAAGTTACTGCTTTGCTCTGAAGTTATGTTGCTAAGAAATGTGAAATTGATATTCGGTTGTGTTGCCATCAAGAACAAATCAATGAAAAAGGTCTAGGTGAAGATATAATAGCAATATTTTTTACGTGGAGTTTGCGCAGTGCTCCGTGGGTGTGTTGCTCTCTGGTACTAATAAGATAATTTAAAGGTGACCGCCTACAAGCAGCATAGGTTTTGTTTAAAATAGTGAGAAGACTATGAGGGCGTGTTACCTCGAGCAGAAATAAACGAGAAACTATTAGGTGAAGATTTAAAGGTGGGTGATTTAGTGTGATTTTTTTCCTGTGCTACGAGGGCGTGTTGCCTTCTGGTACTAAGGAGAAATGTCGCAGGTTTGTGCATAGAGACAGTGTGTAATATTGAAAAATTCGGGATGCTATGAGGATGTTGCCTTCTAGAGAAAGTAAATGAAAACTACTGGCTGAAGAACTAATAGCAAGGTGCTTTTGTAAAATTTGTGCAGTGCTACGAGTATCTGTTTGCCTCTTGCACCAATGTAGTTTTTTACTGGTTTTGCGCTAACAGTCAGAGTTTGTTGTGTTTGAGTGCCATGAGGGTGTGTTGCTCTCTGGTACTAAAGAGAGAATTTAAATGTGACCGCTTAAAGGGAGCATAAGTCTTGTTTAGAATAGTGAGAAGGCTGTGAGGGCGTGTTGCCTCGCAGAAATAAACGAGAAACTATTAGGCGAAGATTTAAAGGCGCGTGAGTTATTGTGATTTTATCCTTTGCTACGAGGTCGTGTTGCCTTCTTGTACTAAGGAGAAATATCGCAGGTTTATGCAAAGCGACAGTGTTATTTTGAAAAATTTGAGTCGCTCTGAGGATGTTGCCTTCTAGAGAAAGTAATTGAATTTTTCTAGGTGAAGAGTTAATAGCGAGGTGCTTTGGTAAAATTTGTGCAGTGCTACGAATATCTGTTCCCCTCTTGTACCAATGAGAGTTTTTTTACTGGTTTTGCGCTTCACCAAAAGTTTAGGTTCCAGTTAGCAATGAGTGAGTGCGAAAACCTAGCGGAAATCGAAGGACAACTGTCTGAAAAATTGTTGAAAGATTTCCCGAATTCACCAAAACTTTTGACTGTGCTATGGAGTAAGGATGATTTTGAATTAAAACTGCGCAATGACCGAAAGCTGAAAAAACTGTTTATGGATATGAGCGAATCATACAAAGCTGCTATGGATTTCGGACTGAGTATTGAACCAGACAAATACGGAGGATTTTGCTTGGTGAATCGGTCGATGAGCGCCATCAAGCCTAGTGAAATTGAGGTAGCCGTTGGGTTGTTAGCTAACCTGCCAAAAGAAAACTCGTATGAAGACTGGTCAGTTATGGAAGGAGGAAAACTCCTGGTTGGAGTGGCTAGGTGGGCTAATCATTCCTGTAAAGCTAATTGCGACTACTACATGAAAGGTGGTTATCGTGGACGACAATGTGTTAGGTTGCGAGCGCTGAGGCAAATAGAACCGAATGAAGAGCTGACAACCTTCTACAACGAAGACGCTTTTGGAGAAGAAAATGTCGATTGTCTTTGAAGTCATACAGAAGAGCATGGAAGGAGTGCAAATTTAATGCAATCAACTTCACAAACTGTAGTGAGAGCTGTAAAACGAAAACGTCTACCAAAAGCAGAAATTCGATTTGCACAACATGCAACAGAGTTTGATTCTTTCTTTGCTTATTACGAAGATTCATCAAATTTTAGCCTGTCCTCATTAAATGAGGCGCCCTCTTTTCCTATAGAAACTTCCCCAAACAATAATGCGGTTCCTCAATTCATCACATCAGATTCTATTGACGACGAATTGTGCAGCAGTAATGGATTAACTGACGAGTCATTGAACAACGCTCAATTTCAATTTTTCCCCGAGTATCAAAGAGATGAAAGTTCAGAGCCTGACAGGGAAAGCTGTAAGGGAACTTGCCTCATTCAATCAATCTTCTCTATGTGATTTTGTTAGTGACTGCAGACCAGTCTCTGTGTCAAATCTGGCTTTGTCCATCATGTCGTTAGTAATAAAGCATAATTGTTCCGACCAAATGATGTACGAACTTCTAAAACGCGATCAAATTGTTTTCAATGGTGAAAGTTTAGCACCATGGACAATAAAAATGAAGTTGGGTGAATTTGCCGCTCAGTATCAATGTAGAAAAGAACTTTTGTCGAACGTTGAACAAATTTATCTCAATTTCAATCCACTTCTCCTGAAAATTGTTCAAAATTCGATCATCGGCATGTTGAGATACGCAGAGTTGAGAAAAACAACAAACGATATAATTATGCCTAAACTGGAAGTTATTGAACGGCAAATGACAATTAGGATAATTTTGAACTTGGACGGAGCCCTGGTCTCAAAATCTCCTCCTAAAACAGCCTGGCCGCTCCTGATAGCGATTGCCGATCTACCTCCGAAGAAACGACAGATGTTTCAAAACATAACTTTAGGATCTCTTTTTGTTGGAAACGGGACACCGAATTTTGACGACATTTTTGATCATTTCGAGCGACAGATATCTACGCATGAGGAGGTAACACTGGATGGTGATCGAGTTAAGGTTAAGTTCGAGCCAATCTTTTTTGTAGCAGATTTAATTGGCAAAGCAAAAATATTGAATTTCAAACAATGCAACGGATATTATGGTTGCTCTCTCTGCACTCAGCGTGGCTTCCACATAGATGGAGCGCATCACTATCCACACGACTTTGATGTTCATAAAAATATGCGGTCTCCTGAAAGTTATCTGGAGAACTTGAAGAACCTGGATGAGGGATCTCAACAAAAACTCAAAACCCTCAACGGTAAAAAGAGTGATTTTGAAAAATTCACTCAAGGAGTAAAGGGCAGGAGCAAATTTTTTCTGTTATCGCTAATCAGCCGCTCTCTTCGCCGGTTGATACAATGCATCAACTTTTTCTTGGCGTATCGAGAGACCTCCTAACGTATTTTTACGACCGCATGAAAGCAGACAGTAAAAGAAAATTGATTAAAATACTTTCGGGTATTCAAACTCCAAGAGAAATAAAACGATCAGTGCAATCTTTCGATCATCTCGCAAATATGAAAGCCAGCGAGCTAAAAGTTCATTTGCTATATCTGGCGCCCATCGTCTTACCCATTTTTTGTTTGGAGAAGACCGGAGGTCCGATAAAACGGATCTTTTTAAACTAGTTTTTTCTTTGCGCAGTTTATATGATGACAATCGAAACTCTAAATTTTGCAGACCTTTGTTAGACGAGTTTTGCGTCAGCATTGCTGAAAAAAATCCCAAGAAGTTCGGGTCGATCAATTTCCATCTATTGAGACATGTTGCTTGGCAAGCTGCTGAGATTGGTCCTCTCTTCGTTACTTCAGCATCAATGTTTGAATCGGCTCTTCACCTTCTGATTGCTCCGTTAACTGGAACAACAAACCACTGTAAACTAATGGTAGAGAGGTTCATCAGAGGCAAAGTGGTTTCTGAGATAGATTATAGTAAAGATGATTTGGCGCAGTTTCTATGGTTTTCTGACAATCCGTCGGATGTGAACGAAGAATTTGGCCTCGTAGAATCAGAAGAATTACGAGAATTCAGATTCAACAATCAGTCAGCTCGTGTGTTCTGTCGATTCAGGAAGAAATTTTATTTTGGCTCTTTAGCGTACGGGCGGGAATCAGGTGTAGATATTTTTGCATGTGTAGACGCGTCAACAATGGCTATTGGGAAAATTCTTTTCTTCTATGAGCTGGATGGTAAATTTTGTGTTTTTCGTGAACAAAGAATTGTTTCAACATTTAAACGTGTTCAACAACCAGAAGGTCCGGTTCCTAATTTTGCATACGTCGTTGAAGACAAGAATAGCACAATTCATGTTGCAGTAGATGCATTAGAAATAATTTTTTTTCCTGTAAAAACTGAGGACAATTTGTATCTTGTTCCACTACTCAGTAACTTCGAGCATGATTAATTTTTAGCTTTCAGTTTTAATTTTGATTATAGCTTCGCTGCTTGATTCATTAACGTATGATGTCTGTTATTGTCATTGTATATATTGAAAACAATCAATTTGCCAAATTTAGTTGAAAACAAAGTCATCTTGCAGAGCGCAGGCAAATTCCAATCTCTCTACATTATTTTTCTTTTGCTTGTTCTAAAAATTTGCATCCTTTCAGACGTAAGGAGGCAAACAATTTTGAGTTTTGAGAACAACCGTTTGATTTATCGAATACAACCTGCTGACATAGCTGGTAATGTCGAATCAAATGAAGTTGACTTGCTCAGGAGTGAGATCTTTGCTTTGAAGGAAAGGGTTGCTCTCCTTACGAAAAGAGTAGAAGAACTGGAACGTCTTCGACCTTTGGAGACAATCGATTTAACACAAGATGAAAGTTTCACAACAATTGTTTCGGTGTCGTCAAACCAAACCAATGATATAGAGATGAATGGACTTTTTTGAGCCGGGCAAGATCTTAAGCTTTTAAATAGCACGATAGTTTCTTGTTTTCTCTAGTAAATTGTTCAAGCTGGTTCTTTTAGATTTTTGAATTGTTCAAATGTAGTTTGTTTTCTAATTAATTGTATTAAAGATTTGATACCCCTGCTTTTTTGATGCTGAATTGAACTTGCTTGTTTGCTTTTCCAACTGGCTAACAAAATATACATATTATAAATCGAGGACAAGCTTGTGTTTTACTAATTTTTCGAGGAGGGTCGGAGGGTATGTTGCCTTCTGCCGCAAAAGTATTACTTTCATTCCATAATTTTCTATTTTGCTTCAGGCGTTTTTCGTTTATACCTTGACATAGACAGGAGGGTGTGTTGCCTTCCGGCTAATGTTATGACATTGCTCATAAGTTTTACTTTTTTTCTAATGGTCACGAAGGTTTTTAGTTTCTCGAAATGAGTTCCCAGCTACTGATCAGCGTACCGGGGACATTAGTGATGGGATCTTTTGTAGTACTCAGATTTGTGGTAATTTTCGAGACCGCAGTTTTGACAACGTGGCAGCCAATACAAATGGTTCAAATGATCCTTTTGAATGACGGAGTTGAGCATACATTATCTTTGACCCCAAATACACCAGAATTTGAGTCCTTTATGGCATGGGTTACTGAAGTTGAAATGAGCGACGAGCAAGAGCAAGCTTTATTTCCTCTGATTTCGGTACTTGGAGACTACTACGGTTCCTCCGATAGCGAACACTGACTACTATTCCAATCAGATCTACAGTGCTAAATTTTAATTGTTTGCTCATGATAACAAACTTTCTTAGGCTCTGCGTATTTCAAACAGTTTAAAAGAATTGTGCTAATTTTTAACTCTCTGCTCATGATAACAAACTTTCTTAGGCTGTGCTTATCTAGAACATTTTTTTTTAAAAATGTGCTAAGTTTTTACTCTGTTTTATGTTTGTGATAAAGGAACTAATTTCTCTCAATTAATGCACAATTAAAAACTTCTTAGATGTTTTATGTTTATGATAAAGAAACCAATTGAAAGCTTGTCTTCTTTTTTGTTTTTCATGCATTTAGTGAGTGTGGCTAATATGAGTGTCAGTATTATCCAATAAAACTTTTAGGCTGATGCGAAATATAGGCTGAAGGAATATTAACTCTAGTTATTAACTCTAGAATTTTAGGCTGAACGAATATTAACTCCAGTTACTTTTGATTGGATCAAGAAGTTGTCCAAATTGAACCAAAGTTGATATGGGGTATCCACTGTGTAGGTAGAGTTTAGGAGAAAATGAATTGCTATAGGTTGCCTAGTAAAAAAGTTAGTATTTCATATGGAACTTTTTGAATTTCGCGAAAAAGGAATTTTAAAAAGTTCTTTTTCATCGGGTCAAAGAATTGTTGAAATCAAATTTTCATAGCTTTTCATACGGAAATTTGCTAATTTCACCATTAGCGAATTTTAAAAAAAGTTTTGTTTCATCGGACCAAAACTTTGTTCAATTGGGATCAAACTTGGCACAGAGTGTTTCAATGGTACCTAGGTATCATGGAAATACTCTGTGCCAAGTTTGATCCGAATTGAACAACTCTTTGACACAATGAAAAAGACCTATTTTTAAAATTCAATAATTGCAAGTTATTCGAAATAATTGGAAATTTCCGTATAAAAGGTTAACTTTTTTCCTAGACAAGTTATAGCAAAAAATTTTTCGCTTCAGACTCTAGGTGCTCATGGGACACTCCATGCCGACTTTGGGCCAATTTGAAGAAGTTTTTAAGCATACGGAAAAGACCTATTTTTAAAAATACTTATTCGAAATAATCGCAACTTTTCGTTCGAAAATGTAACTTTTTCCAGGGGCAAGCAAAATTTTTTTTTATATTAGACTCCAGCTGCAATTTTTCTTTTGCTTGCCCCTGGAAAAAGTTACATTTTCGAACGAAAAGTTGCGATTATTTCGAAAAAGTAATTTTAAAAATAGGTCTTTTCCGTATGGTCAAAAACTTCTTCAAATTGGACCAAACTCGGCATGGAGTGTCCCATGGGTACCTAGAGTCTAAAGCGAAAAGATTTTTTGGTATAACCTACCTAGGAAAAAAGTTAGTTTTTCATACGGAATTTTGCGAATTTCGCGAGCAACGAATTTTAAAAATAGGTCTTTTTCATGGGGTCAAAGAGTTGTCCAAATCAAACCAAACTCGGCATGGAGTGTCCCATGAGTACCTAAAGTCTAAACCAAAAATAGTTTTTGGTATACCTTGCGTGGAAAAAAGTTGGGTTTTCATACGGAAATTTGCGATTATTCCTAATAAGTAGTTTTAAATAATTTTTAAAAATAGGTCTTTTTGATTAGGTCTTAGAGTTGTCTAAAGTGAACCAAACTCGGCATGGAGTCTCCTATGAGTACCTAGAGTCTAAAGCGAAAAGATTTTTTGCTATAGCTTGTCTAGGAAAAAAGTTAGTTTTCCATACGGAAATTTGCGAGTTTCGCGAGTAACGAATTTTAAAAATAGGTCTTTTTCATGGGGTCAAGGAGTTGTCCAAATCAAACCAAACTCGGCATGGAGTGTCCCATGAGTAACTAGAGTCTAAACCAAAAATTGTTTTTGGTATAGCTTGCCTAGGAAAAAAGTTGGGTTTTCATTCGGAAAATTGCGATTATTTCTAATAAGTAGTTTTAAATAATTTTTTAAAATAGGTCTTTTTGATTAGGTCTTAGAGTTGTCCAAAGAAAATCAAACTCGGCATGGAGTCTTCTTCTACGAGTACCTAGATTCTAAAGCGAAAAGATTTTTTGCTATAGCTTGTCTAGGAAAAAAGTTAGTTTTTCATACGGAAATTTGCGAATTTCGCGAATAACGAATTATTAAAATAGGTCTTTTTCATGGGGTCAAGGAGTTGTCCAAATCAAACCAAACTCGGCATGGAGTGTCCCATGAGTACCTAGAGTCTTAAGCAAAAAAATTGTATGGTATAGCTTGCCTAGGAAAAAAGTTGGGTTCTCATACGGAAATTTGCGATTATTTCTAATAAGTAATTTTAAATAATTTTTAAAAATAGGTCTTTTTGATTAGGTCTTAGAGTTGTCCAAAGTGAACCAAACTCGGCATGGAGTCTTCTATGAGTACCTAGAGTCTAAAGCCAAAAGATTTTTTGCTATAGCTTGTCTAGGAAAAAAGTTAGTTTTCCATACGGAAATTTGCGAGTTTCGCGAGTAACGAATTTTAAAAATAGGTCTTTTTCATGGGGTCAAGGAGTTGTCCAAATCAAACCAAACTCGGCATGGAGTGTCCCCTGAGTACCTAGAGTCTAAAGCAAAAATAGTTTTTGGTATAGCTTGCCTAGGAAAAAAGTTGGGTTTTCATACGGAAATTTGCGATTATTTCTAATAAGTAGTTTTAAATAATTTTTAAAAATAGGTCTTTTTGATTAGGTTTTAGAGTTGTCCAAAGTGAACCAAACTCGGCATGGAGTCTTCTAGGAAAAAAGTTAGTTTTCCATAGGGAAATTTGCGAGTTTCGCGAGTAACGAATTTTAAAAATAGGTCTTTTTCATGGGGTCAAGGAGTTGTCCAAATCAAACCAAACTCGGCATGGAGTGTCCCATGAGTACCTAGAGTCTAAAGCAAAAATAGTTTTTGGTATAGCTTGCCTAGGAAAAAAGTTGGGTTTTCATACGGAAATTTGCCATTATTTCTAATAAGTAGTTTTATATAATTTTTAAAAATAGGTCTTTTTGATTAGGTCTTAGAGTTGTCCAAAGTGAACCAAACTCGGCATGGAGTCTTTTAGGAAAAAAGTTAGTTTTCCATACGGAAATTTGCGAGTTTCGCGAGTAACGAATTTTAAAAATAGGTCTTTTTCATGGGTTCAAGGAGTTGTCCAAATGAAACCAAACTCGGCATGGAGTGTCCCATGAGTACCTAGAGTCTAAAGCAAAAAAATTTTTTGGTATAGCTTGCCTAGGAAAAATGTTGGGTTTTCATACGGAAATTTGCGATTATTTCTAATAAGTAATTTTAAATAATTTTTAAAAATAGGTCTTTTTGATTAGGTCTTAGAGTTGTCCACAGTGAACCAAACTCGGCATGGAGTCTTCTATGAGTACCTAGAGTCTAAAGCGAAAAGATTTTTTGCTATAGCTTGTCTAGGAAAAAAGTTAGTTTTCCATACGGAAATTTGCGAATTTCGCGAGTACCTAGAGTCTTAAGCAAAAAAATTTTATGGTATAGCTTGCCTAGGAAAAAAGTTGGGTTCTCATACGGAAATTTGCGATTATTTCTAATAAGTAGTTTTAAATAATTTTTAAAAATAGGTCTTTTTGATTAGGTCTTAGAGTTGTCCAAAGTGAACCAAACTCGGCATGGAGTCTTCTAGGAAAAAAGTTAGTTTTCCATACGGAAATTTGCGAGTTTTAAATAATTTTTAAAAATAGGTCTTTTTAATTAGGTCTTAGAGTTGTCCAAAGTGAACCAAAATCGGCATGGAGTCTTCTAGGAAAAAAGTTAGTTTTCCCTACGGAAATTTGCGAGTTTCGCGAGTAACGAATTTTAAAAATAGGTCTTTTTCATGGGGTCAAGGAGTTGTCCAAATCAAACCAAACTCGGCATGGAGTGTCCCATGAGTACCTAGAGTCTAAACCAAAAATAATTTTTGGTATAGCTTGCCTAGGAAAAAAGTTGGGTTTTCATACGGAAATTTGCGATTATTTCTAATAAGTAGTTTTAAATAATTTTTAAAAATAGGTCTTTTTGATTAGGTCTTAGAGTTGTCCAAAGTGAACCAAACTCGGCATGGAGTCTTCAAGGAAAAAAGTTAGTTTTCCATACGGAAATTTGCGAGTTTCGCGAGTAACGAATTTTAAAAATAGGTCTTTTTCATGGGTTCAAGGAGTTGTCCAAATGAAACCAAACTCGGCATGGAGTGTCCCATGAGTACCTAGAGTCTAAAGCGAAAAAATTTTTTGGTATAGCTTGCCTAGGAAAAACGTTGGGTTTTCATACGGAAATTTGCGATTATTTCTAATAAGTAATTTTAAATAATTTTTAAAAATAGGTCTTTTTCATTAGGTCTTAGAGTTGTCCAAAGTGAACCAAACTCGGCATGGAGTCTTCTATGAGTACCTAGAGTCTAAAGCGAAAAGATTTTTTGCTATAGCTTGTCTAGGAAAAAAGTAAGTTTTCAATTACGGAAATTTGCGAATTTCGCGAGTACCTAGAGACTTAAGCAAAAAAATTTTATCGTATAGCTTGCCTAGGAAAAAAGTTGGGTTCTCATACGGAAATTTGCGATTATTTCTAAAAAGTAGTTTTAAATAATTTTTAAAAATAGGTCTTTTTGATTAGGTCTTAGAGTTGTCCAAAGTGAACCAAACTCGGCATGGAGTCTTCTTCTACGAGTACCTAGATTCTAAAGCGAAAAGATTTTTTGCTATAGCTTGTCTAGGAAAAAAGTTAGTTTTTCATACGGAAATTTGCGAATTTCGCGAATAACGAATTTTTAAAATAGGTCTTTTTCATGGGGTCAAGGAGTTGTCCAAATCAAACCAAACTCGGCATGGAGTGTCCCATGAGTACCTAGAGTCTTAAGCAAAAAAATTTTATGGTATAGCTTGCCTAGGAAAAAAGTTGGGTTTTCATACGGAAATTTGCGATTATTTCTAATAAGTAGTTTTAAATAATTTTTAAAAATAGGTCTTTTTGATTAGGTCTTAGAGTTGTCCAAAGTGAACCAAACTCGGCATGGAGTCTTCTAGGAAAAAAGTTAGTTTTCCATACGGAAATTTGCGAGTTTCGCGAGTAACGAATTTTAAAAATAGGTCTTTTTCATGGGTTCAAGGAGTTGTCCAAATGAAACCAAACTCGGCATGGAGTGTCCCATGAGTACCTAGAGTCTAAAGCGAAAAAATTTTTTGGTATAGCTTGCCTAGGAAAAACGTTGGGTTTTCATACGGAAATTTGCGATTATTTCTAATAAGTAATTTTAAATAATTTTTAAAAATAGGTCTTTTTGATTAGGTCTTAGAGTTGTCCAAAGTGAACCAAACTCGGCATGGAGTCTTCTATGAGTACCTAGAGTCTAAAGCGAAAAGATTTTTTGCTATAGCTTGTCTAGGAAAAAAGTTAGTTTTCATTTACGGAAATTTGCGAGTTTCGCGAGTAACGAATCTTAAAAATAGGTCTTTTTCATGGGGTCAAGGAGTTGTCCAAATCAAACCAAACTCGGCATGGAGTGTCCCATGAGTACCTAGAGTCTAAAGCAAAAATAGTTTTTGGTATAGCTTGCCTAGGAAAAAAGTTCGTTTTTCATACGGAAATTTGCGATTATTTCTAATAAGTAGTTTTAAATAATTTTTAAAAATAGGTCTTTTTGATTAGGTCTTAGAGTTGTCCAAAGTGAACCAAACTCGGCATGGAGTCTTCTAGGAAAAAAGTTAGTTTTCCATACGGAAATTTGCGAGTTTCGCGAGTAACGAATTTTAAAAATAGGTCTTTTTCATGGGTTCAAGGAGTGGTCCAAATGAAACCAAACTCGGCATGGAGTGTCCCATGAGTACCTAGAGTCTAAAGCGAAAAAATTTTTTGGTATAGCTTGCCTAGGAAAATGTTGGCTTTTCATACGGAAATTTGCGATCATTTCTAATATGTAATTTTAAATAATTTTTAAAAATAGGTCTTTTTGATTAGGTCTTAGAGTTGTCCAAAGTGAACCAAACTCGGCATGGAGTCTTCTGTGAGTACCTAGAGTCTAAAGCGAAAAGATTTTTTGCTATAGCTTGTCTAGGAAAAAAGTTAGTTTTCCATACGGAAATTTGCGAGTTTCGCGAGTAACGAATTTTAAAAATAGGTCTTTTTCATGGGGTCAAGGAGTTGTCCAAATCAAACCAAACTCGGCATGGAGTGTCCCATGAGTACCTAGAGTCTAAAGCAAAAATAGTTTTTGGTATAGCTTGCCTAGGAAAAAAGTTGGTTTTTCATACGGAAATTTGCGATTATTTCTAATAAGTAGTTTTAAATAATTTTTAAAAATAGGTCTTTTTGATAAGGTCTTAGAGTTGTCCAAAGTGAACCAAACTCGGCATGGAGTCTTCTAGGAAAAAAGTTAGTTTTCCATACGGAAATTTGCGAGTTTCGCGAGTAACGAATTTTAAAAATAGGTCTTTTTCATGGGTTCAAGGAGTTGTCCAAATGAAACCAAACTCGGCATGGAGTGTCCCATGAGTACCTAGAGTCTAAAGCGAAAAAAATTTTTGGTATAGCTTGCCTAGGAAAAATGTTGGGTTTTCATACGGAAATTTGCGATTATTTCTAATAAATAATTTTAAATAATTTTTAAAAATAGGTCTTTTTGATTAGGTCTTAGAGTTGTCCAAAGTGAACCAAACTCGGCATGGATTCTTCTATGAGTACCTAGAGTCTAAAGCGAAAAGATTTTTTGCTATAGCTTGTCTAGGAAAAAAGTTAGTTTTCCATACGGAAATTTGCGAGTTTCGCGAGTAACGAATTTTAAAAATAGGTCTTTTTCATGGGGTCAAGGAGTTGTCCAAATCAAACCAAACTCGGCATGGAGTGTCCCATGAGTACCTAGAGTCTAAAGCAAAAATAGTTTTTGGTATAGCTTGCCTAGGAAAAAAGTTGGTTTTTCATACGGAAATTTGCGATTATTTCTAATAAGTAGTTTTAAATAATTTTTAAAAATAGGTCTTTTTGATTAGGTCTTAGAGTTGTCCAAAGTGAACCAAACTCGGCATGGAGTCTTCTAGGAAAAAAGTTAGTTTTCCATACGGAAATTTGCGAGTTTCGCGGGTAACGAATTTTACAAATAGGTCTTTTTCATAGGTTCAAGGAGTTGTCCAAATGAAACCAAACTCGGCATGGAGTGTCCCATGAGTACCTAGAGTCTAAAGCGAAAAAATTTTTTGGTATAGCTTGCCTAGGAAAAATGTTGGGTTTTCATACGGAAATTTGCGATTATTTCTAATAAGTAATTTTAAATAATTTTTAAAAATAGGTCTTTTTGATTAGGTCTTAGAGTTGTCCAAAGTGAACCAAACTCGGCATGGAGTCTTCTATGAGTACCTAGAGTCTAAAGCGAAAAGATTTTTTGCTATAGCTTGTCTAGGAAAAAAGTTAGTTTTCCATATGGAAATTTGCGAATTTCGCGAGTACCTAGAGTCTTAAGCAAAAAAATTTTATGGTATAGCTTGCCTAGGAAAAAAGTTGGGTTCTCATACGGAAATTTGCGATTATTTCTAATAAGTAGTTTTAAATAATTTTTAAAAATAGGTCTTTTTGATTAGGTCTTAGAGTTGTCCAAAGTGAACCAAACTCGGCATGGAGTCTTCTAGGAAAAAAGTTAGTTTTCCATACGGAAATTTGCTAGTTTCGCGAGTAACGAATTTTAAAAATAGGTCTTTTTCATGGGTTCAAGGAGTTGTCCAAATGAAACCAAACTCGGCATGGAGTGTCCCATGAGTACCTAGAGTCTAAAGCGAAAAAATTTTTTGGTATAGCTTGCCTAGGAAAAATGTTGGGTTTTCATACGGAAATTTGCGATTATTTCTAATAAGTAATTTTAAATAATTTTTAAAAATAGGTCTTTTTGATTAGGTCTTAGAGTTGTCCAAAGTGAACCAAACTCGGCATGGAGTCTTCTATGAGTACCTAGACTCTAAAGCGAAAAGAATTTTTGCTATAGCTTGTCTGGGAAAAAAGTTAGTTTTCCATACGGAAATTTGCGAATTTCGCGAGTAACGAATTTTAAAAATAGGTCTTTTTCATGGGGTCAAAGAGTTGTCGAAATCAAACCAAACTCGGCATGGAGTGTCTCATGAGTACCTAGAGTCTAAAGCGAAAAAATTTTTTGGTATAGCTTGCCTAGGAAAAATGTTGGGTTTTCATACGGAAATTTGCGATTATTTCTAATAAGTAATTTTAAATAATTTTTAAAAATAGGTCTTTTTGATTAGGTCTTAGAGTTGTCCAAAGTGAACCAAACTCGGCATGGAAACTTCTATGAGTACCTAGAGTCTAAAGCGAAAAGATTTTTTGCTATAGCTTGTCTAGGAAAAAAGTTAGTTTTCCATATGGAAATTTGCGAATTTCGCGAGTACCTAGAGTCTTAAGCAAAAAAATTTTATGGTATAGCTTGCTAGGAAAAAAGTTGGGTTCTCATACGGAAATTTGCGATTATTTCTAATAGGTAGTTTTAAATAATTTTTAAAAATAGGTCTTTTTGATTAGGTCTTAGAGTTGTCCAAAGTGAACCAAACTCGGCATGAAGTCTTCTAGGAAAAAAGTTAGTTTTCCATACGGAAATTTGCTAGTTTCGTGAGTAACGAATTTTAAAAATAGGTCTTTTTCATGGGTTCAAGGAGTTGTCCAAATGAAACCAAACTCGGCATGGAGTGTCCCATGAGTACCTAGAGTCTAAAGCGAAAAAATTTTTTGGTATAGCTTGCCTAGGAAAAATGTTGGGTTTTCATACGGAAATTTGCGATTATTTCTAATAAGTAATTTTAAATAATTTTTAAAAATAGGTCTTTTTGATTAGGTCTTAGAGTTGTCCAAAGTGAACCAAACTCGGCATGGAGTCTTCTATGAGTACCTAGAGTCTAAAGCGAAAAGAATTTTTGCTATAGCTTGTCTAGGAAAAAAGTTAGTTTTCCATACGGAAATTTGCGAATTTCGCGAGTAACGAATTTTAAAAATAGGTCTTTTTCCTGGGGTCAAAGAGTTGTCCAAATCAAACCAAACTCGGCATGGAGTGTCTCATGAGTACCTAGAGTCTAAAGCAAAAATAGTTTTTGGTATAGCTTGCCTAGGAAAAAAGTTGGGTTTTCATACGGAAATTTGCGATTATTTCTAATAAGTAATTTTAAATAATTTTTAAAAATAGGTCTTTTTGATTAGGTCTTAGAGTTGTCCAAAGTGAACCAAACTCGGCATGGAGTCTTCTATGAGTACCTAGAGTCTAAAGCGAAAAGATTTTTTGCTATAGCTTGTCTAGGAAAAAGTTAGTTTTTCATACGGAAATTTGCGAATTTCGCGAATAACGAATTTTAAAAATAGGTCTTTTTCATGGAGTCAAGGAGTTGTCCAAATCAAACCAAACTCGGCATGGAGTGTCCCATGAGTACCTAGAGTCTAAAGCGAAAATAGTTTTTGGTATAGCTTGCCTAGGAAAAAAGTTGGGTTTTCATACGGAAATTTGCGATTATTTCTAATAAGTAGTTTTAAATAATTTTTAAAAATAGGTCTTTTTGATTAGGTCTTAGAGTTGTCCAAAGTGAACCAAACTCGGCTTGGAGTCTTCTAGGAAAAAAGTTAGTTTCTCATACGGAAATTTGCGAATTTCGCGAATAACGATTTTTAAAAATAGGTCTTTTTCATGGGGTCAAGGAGTTGTCCAAATGAAACCAAACTCGGCATGGAGTGTCCCATGAGTACCTAGAGTCTAAAGCGAAAATAGTTTTTGGTATAGCTTGCCTAGGAAAAAAGTTGGGTTTTCATACGGAAATTTGCGATTATTTCTAATAAGTAGTTTTAAATAATTTTTAAAAATAGGTCTTTTTGATTAGATCTTAGAGTTGTCCAAAGTGAACCAAACTCGGCTTGGAGTCTTCTAGGAAAAAAGTTAGTTTCTCATACGGAAATTTGCGAATTTCGCGAATAACGATTTTTAAAAATAGGTCTTTTTCATGGGGTCAAGGAGTTGTCCAAATGAAACCAAACTCGGCATGGAGTGTCCCATGAGTACCTAGAGTCTAAAGCGAAAAAATTTTTTTGGTATAGCTGGCCTAGGAAAAAAGTTGGGTTTTCATACGGAAATTTGCGATTATTTCTAATAAGTAGTTTTAAATAATTTTTAAAAATAGGTCTTTTTGATTAGGTCTTAGAGTTGTCCAAAGTGAACCAAACTCGGCAAGGAGTCTTCTTCTATGAATGCCTAGAGTCTAAAGCGAAAAGATTTTCTGCTATAGCTTGTCTAAGAAAAAAGTTAGTTTCTCATACGGAAATTTGCGAATTTCGCGAATAACGATTTTTAAAAATAGGTCTTTTTCATGGGGTCAAGGAGTTGTCCAAATGAAACCAAACTCGGCATGGAGTGTCCCATGAGTACCTAGAGTCTAAAGCGAAAAAATGTTTTGGTATAGCTTGCCTAGGAAAATGTTGGGTTTTCATACGGAAATTTGCGATTATTTCTAATAAGTAATTTTAAATAATTTTTAAAAATAGGTCTTTTTGATTAGGTCTTAGAGTTGTCCAAAGTGAACCAAACTCGGCATGGAGTCTTCTATGAGTACCTAGAGTCTAAAACGAAAAGATTTTTTGCTATAGATTGTCTAGGAAAAAGTTAGTTTTTCATACAGAAATTTGCGAATTTCGCGAATAACGAATTTTAAAAATAGGTCTTTTTCATGGAGTCAAGGAGTTGTCCAAATCAAACCAAACTCGGCATGGAGTGTCCCATGAGCACCTAGAGTCTAAAACGAAAAAAATTTTTTGGTATAGCTTGCCTAGGAAAAAAGTTGGGTTTTCATACGGAAATTTGCGATTATTTCTAATAAGTAGTTTTAAATAGTTTTTAAAAATAGGTCTTTTTGATTAGGTCTTAGAGTTGTCCAAAGTGAACCAAACTCGGCATGGAGTCTTCTTCTACGAATACCTAGAGTCTAAAGCGAAAAGATTTTTTGCTATAGCTTGTCTAGGAAAAAAGTTAGTTTCTCATACGGAAATTTGCGAATTTCGCGAATAACGATTTTTAAAAATAGGTCTTTTTCATGGATTCAAGGAGTTGTCCAAATGAAACCAAACTCGGCATGGAGTGTCCCATGAGTACCTAGAGTCTAAAACGAAAAAATGTTTTGATATAGCTTGCTAGGAAAATGTTGGGTTTTCATACGGAAATTTGCGATTATTTCTAATAAATAATTTTAAATATTTTTAAAAATAGGTCTTTTTGATTAGGTCTTAGAGTTGTCCAAAGTGAACCAAATTCGGCATGGAGTCTTCTATGAGTACCTAGAGTCTAAAGCGAAAAGATTTTTTGCTATAGCTTGTCTAGGAAAAAAGTTAGTTTTCCATACGGAAATTTGCGAGTTTCGCGAGTAAAGAATTTTAAAAATAGGTCTTTTTCATGGGGTCAAGGAGTTGTCCAAATCAAACCAAACTCGGCATGGAGTGTCCCATTAGTACCTAGAGTCTAAACCAAAAATAGTTTTTGGTATAGCTTGCCTAGGAAAAAAGTTGGGTTTTCATACGGAAATTTGCGATTATTTCTAATAAGTAGTTTTAAATAATTTTTAAAAGTAGGTCTTTTTGATTAGGTCTTAGAGTTGTCCAAAGTGAACCAAACACGGCATGGAGTCTTCTTCTACGAGTACCTAGAGTCTAAAGCGAAAAGATTTTTTGCTATAGCTTGTCTAGGAAAAAAGTTTGTTTTTCATACGGAAATTTGCGAATTTCGCGAATAACGATTTTTAAAAATAGGTCTTTTTCATGGGATCAAGGAGTTGTCCAAATGAAACCAAACTCGGCATGGAGTGTCCCATGAGTACCTAGAGTCTAAAGCGAAAAAATGTTTTGGTATAGCTTGCCTAGGAAAATGTTGGGTTTTCATACGGAAATTTGCGATTATTTCTAATAAGTAATTTTAAATAATTTTTAAAAATAGGTCTTTTTGATTAGGTCTTAGAGTTGTCCAAAGTGAACCAAACTCGGCATGGAGTCTTTTATGAGTACCTAGAGTCTAAAGCGAAAAGAGTTTTTGCTATAGCTTGTCTAGGAAAAAAGTTAGTTTTTCATACGGAAATTTGCGAATTTCGCGAATAACGATTTTTAAAAATAGGTCTTTTTCATGGAGTCAAGGAGTTGTCCAAATCAAACCAAACTCGGCATGGAGTGTCCCATGAGTAACTACAGTCTAAAGCGAAAAATTTTTTTGGTATAGCTTGCCTAGGAAAAAAGTTGGGTTTTCATACGGAAATTTGCGATTATTTCTAATAAGTAATTTTAAATAATTTTTAAAAATAGGTCTTTTTGATTAGGTCTTAGAGTTGTCCAAAGTGAACCAAACTCGGCATGGAGTCTTCTTCTACGAGTACCTAGAGTCTAAAGCGAAAAGATTTTTTGCTATAGCTTGTCTAGGAAAAAAGTTTGTTTTTCATACGGAAATTTGCGAATTTCGCGAATAACGATTTTTAAAAATAGGTCTTTTTCATGGGGTCAAGGAGTTGTCCAAATGAAACCAAACTCGGCATGGAGTGTCCCATTAGTACCTAGAGTCTAAAGCGAAAAAATGTTTTGGTATAGCTTGCCTAGGAAAATGTTGGGTTTTCATACGGAAATTTGCGATTATTTCTAATAAGTAATTTTAAATAATTTTTAAAAATAGGTCTTTTTGATTAGGTCTTAGAGTTGTCCAAAGTGAACCAAACTCGGCATGGAGTCTTTTATGAGTACCTAGAGTCTAAAGCGAAAAGAGTTTTTGCTATAGCTTGTCTAGGAAAAAAGTTAGTTTTTCATACGTAAAATTTGCGAATTTCGCGAATAACGAATTTTAAAAATAGGTCTTTTTCATGGGGTCAAGGAGTTGTCCAAATGAAACCAAACTCGGCATGGAGTGTCCCATTAGTACCTAGAGTCTAAAGCGAAAAAATGTTTTGGTATAGCTTGCCTAGGAAAATGTTGGGTTTTCATACGGAAATTTGCGATTATTTCTAATAAGTAATTTTAAATAATTTTTAAAAATAGGTCTTTTTGATTAGGTCTTAGAGTTGTCCAAAGTGAACCAAACTCGGCATGGAGTCTTTTATGAGTACCTAGAGTCTAAAGCGAAAAGAGTTTTTGCTATAGCTTGTCTAGGAAAAAAGTTAGTTTTTCATACGGAAATTTGCGAATTTCGCGAATAACGAATTTTAAAAATAGGTCTTTTTCATGGGGTCAAGGAGTTGTCCAAATGAAACCAAACTCGGCATGGAGTGTCCCATGAGTACCTAGAGTCTAAAGCGAAAAAATGTTTTGGTATAGCTTGCCTAGGAAAATGTTGGGTTTTCATACGGAAATTTGCGATTATTTCTAATATGTAATTTTAAATAATTTTTAAAAATAGGTCTTTTTGATTAGGTCTTAGAGTTGTCCAAAGTGAACCAAACTCGGCATGGAGTCTTCTATGAGTACCTAGAGTCTAAAGCGAAAAGATTTTTTGCTATAGCTTGTCTAGGAAAAAAGTTAGTTTTCCATACGGAAATTTGCGAGTTTCGCGAGTAACGAATTTTAAAAATAGGTCTTTTTCATGGGGTCAAGGAGTTGTCCAAATCAAACCAAACTCGGCATGGAGTGTCCCATGAGTACCTAGAGTCTAAAGCAAAAATAGTTTTTGGTATAGCTTGCCTAGGAAAAAAGTTGGGTTTTCATACGGAAATTTGCGATTATTTCTAATAAGTAATTTTAAATAATTTTTAAAAATAGGTCTTTTTGATTAGGTCTTAGAGTTGTCCAAAGTGAACCAAACTCGGCATGGAGTCTTCTATGAGTACCTAAAGTCTAAAGCGAAAAGATTTTTTGCTATAGCTGGTCTAGGAAAAAAGTTAATTTTTCATACGGAAATTTGCGAATTTCGCGAATAACGAATTTTAAAAATAAGTCTTTTTCATGGAGTCAAGGAGTTGTCCAAATCAAACCAAACTCGGCATGGAGTGTCCCATGAGTAACTAGAGTCTAAAGCGAAAAAATTTTTTTGGTATAGCTTGCCTAGGAAAAAAGTTGGGTTTTCATACGGAAATTTGCGATTATTTCTAATAAGTAATTTTAAATAATTTTTAAAAATAGGTCTTTTTGATTAGGTCTTAGAGTTGTCCAAAGTGAACCAAACTCGGCATGGAGTCTCCTATGAGTACCTAGAGTAAGCTAACCTTTGTCGAAAGCTAACCAAAAGCAACCTAGAAGTCCCAATTTTTGTGTGGGTCCAGGTGCAAAAACATTGTGTGTACATTGGAACATTATGTGCAATCGCACATTAACGAGCCTCCTTGTTTAAATCTGGCTTTAATCTATATTATATTTATTATTATATTCATGACTTTATTATACCTTTATTATTATTTTACTTTGTCTGTTTAGTGTTTCTGTTTTGGAGAGAGCTTTTCGAGCCTAGTTTTTTTTTCTAGTGCTCTGCTCAATTCTCCTATAGTTGTTTGTTTGTAACTCCGCCGTAGCCGGTCCCCAGCCCGGTTGAGAGAAGGAGGAGGGAAACACGCCCAAAACATACTGGAAAATCTCAAAAAGTTGTTCGTTAGTTCAACTGTAGATTTTTTCCGACAGTATTTAACCTATTTCAGCTCTCGAAACGTCGGTACGTTGATTTATGATTCGAAACGGTAGGATTTTGACTCGGCAGACCGGGTCATTGTTCCGAAATACCAGATTTATGAATCGAAAGACCGGGTCATTGTTCCGAAATACCAGATTTATGATTCGAAATACAAGATGCATGACTCGAGTTATGTGGATTTATGATTCGAAGTACGGGCCGCATGAATCGAATTACGTTGATTTATGATTCGAAACGCTAAGATTATGACTCGACAGACCGGGTCATTGTTCCGAAATACCAGATTTATGAATAGAAAGACCGGGTCATTGTTCTGAAATACAAGATTTATGAATAGAAAGACCGGGTCATTGTTCCGAAATACCAGATATATGATTCGACTTACCGGGTCATTAACTTCTTCCGGGTCCGTGTATTTAACGACCCGGAATGACACCCCCCCCCCAGACGACGTTTTGTCGAGTCATATTTCTACCACCTCGCCCCGGGGTTCTTACCTGAGTCTTTAGAAATTACAAAGTTATACTAGCATTGGATAAAGCTTGTAATAATATAAATAACTACGATTTAGCATGTAATACTTAGCAATTCCTTCTAGGACTTTCTCGTGTCACATCAATTATAGACATGCTCACAATATCGAGACCAAACGCTGACTTAATACTTATTGTATATACTGATTCTAATTCACAAAACTATTTTCAGGGAGAACACACATCATTTTATGATAAATTATCATAAACCACAAGTTTATAACACTATAACCGGTGTACCCGGGTTGACCACCATAAATAAATTTCGTTGACCACCATTTCAAATTTAGGCTGAAAAAGCGTGAAATAAGTGTCTCTGACAAGTTTTGGTGGTGAAAAGTATCTGTTGACACTTTGAAAAAAGTTTCAGTTCATGGTTTCTTGGCAACCATAAATATGACCATGAATATTCAATGTGCCATGGATTACCATATATGATGAAATTTAAATCCTTCAAAAGCCAATTTTGAGCAAATCCCGGATAAGATTTCCTCTATAAAAATCGTTTGAAGACGTATTGCAGAAATCTTGCTGTTTATGGTTTCTTGTCAACAATATGCAAGACCATGCACCTTCATGGTTCTTTCAGGTACCATGAAATTTTACTTGGATATGGTTGCCAAGAAACTATAAGCAACAAGCCTCCTGCAATACGTCTTCAAACACATTTTTAGAGAGGAAACCTTATCCGGGATTTGCTCAAATTTGGCTTTTGAACGAGTTAAATTAAGTAAGGTTCTATTGGCCCTACTTGATCTCACGAACTTATATTATTCTATCAAGAAAACTAAATACTTCAATAGACTCTCTCGTGGCTATTTGTGGTCAAGTCATGGTTTTCCTGTATGCCATAAATGCTTCTCAGCTCAATAATACAAGAAAACTAATTTATTGAAAAAAAGCTCTCATGAACTTCTTTAGTCGCGTCATGGCTTTCCTGGTCATTGTGGTCGCTTCGATTGCTCTCCTGGATGCCATACTAGATTTTGTGGATGCCATATAAGATTTCTTTGCTGCCATACAAGATTTCCTGGATGCCATACAAGAGCCAAACCTGGATGCCATACAAGTTTTCTTGGATGCCATACAAGATTTCCTGGATGCCTACAAGAGCCATAGAGACCAAGAAAGTTCTGTTTGTGATGTATTCTGTCTACTTTGTATGTGTATGCCAACCCCTCCATGGAATCTTTGAACCGCAAAAAAAGTGTATTGAAAACTTGGCAACCATGGCAAGATCATGCAACGGAAATTTTGTATGGAGTGTATGGAACCATATATGGCTCTTGGATATGGTTGCCAAGAAAAGTCAACACGGGTATCGTTTCCCGAAAAAGTTCCCATTTTTTCCCCAATTTTTTTCTTATATTTCCCACCGGGAAATACAGTTGGGAAACTTTTGGGATTTGCAAGCATAAGTTAGCATAAGCAAGAGTGAAAATAAGTGCAATTCTAAAATTTCAAATCACCAACGAACAGTTGAATATTAGTGAAATGTAGATGATATAACACATTAACTTTAAGGTAAAACGAGATGATTTAATTGCAACCAGGATTATCATTAAATACTACGTTATAACTACTTAATTAAAGCTCAACCAACATTTGCAATGATTACGAACTTACCATCAACTATAAAAAGACTTGTTCTAAACATCAAACATCAAACACTCTTTGAATATTCATCAGAAAAGATAACATGTATGAACAATCGGTTACAGATAGGGTAGAAAAGTTGAACATAAAACATAACGATAATCAAAATGAACATAAACATTACCTAATTGCAATGAAAAATTTGAGCCTGATCAAAAAAAACAAAGAAGACACTTTATTGTAAACCCATGTAACCAAACAGTTATCTTTTTCAACGGTCAAGATATATATATATATATATATATATATATATATATATATATATATATATATATATATATATATATACCCGGGCCGAGGAATTTGGCCAAAAATTATGCAAGATCAGCGGCAACTAGCGTTGACAAGTCGGAAATTTCACCGCAATTTTCTTACATAATTTTGCGTTGAATGTGTTGAATTTGAAGACAAAATTTCAACGCATTCAACGCAAAATTATGTAAGAAAATTGCGGTGAATTTTCCGACTTGTCAACGCTAGTTGCCGCTGATCTTACATATTTAGCGTTGAATTTAGCGTAGATCTTACATATTTAGCGTTGAGTTTAGCGTAGATCTTACATAATTAGCGTTGAATTTAGCGTAGATCTTACAAAAAATCAAAGCGTCCACTTGAACTATTAACCTCCAGTTGCGTATGGGACTCGAACTACTGACCTCCTGTTTGCTTGTTGCCTCTTCTACCATTGTGCCACAGTACCTTGGTTGCCTTAAGAGCCGCAATTCTTATAAAGCGTAGATGTTACATATTTTGCGTTGAATTTAGCGTAGATCTTATATATTTGCGTTGACTTTGCAGGGTATTTAACTTAGCATATTCAACGCATTTACCATGTGAGGCGTACTGGGAAAAAATTTAAGTTTGTTTAAAAGTTTCAAAAAAAATTTGAATTCCTAAAATGCTCTGAAATGGTCTTTGCACCGTACGAGAGCACTCAAAGGTTATTTTTTGCTGACTTCATTTTTCTCACTTGTGCAGCATAGGGCTCGAAACAGTAAAAAAAATTAATTTTTCGAAAAAAAACTTGAAAATTGAAATCGTAACATGGTCTGAATTGGATTTTGCACTATAAAAGAGCACTCAAAATGATTTTTTTCTGACCTCAAGTTTCTCACCTTTGCAGTATAGGGTTCGAAACAGTGAAAAAAATTTGATTTTTTGAAAAAGAAACTTGAAAAGTTCTGAAATCGTAAAATGGTCTGAAATGGATTTTGCACTAAAAAAGAGCACTAAAAAGTGATTTTTTTCTCACTTATTAGAGTAAAAAAAATTAATTTTTCGAAAAAAAACTTGAAAAATTTGAAATCGTAACATGGTCTGAATTGGATTTTGCACTATAAAAGAGCACTAAAAATGATTTTTTTTTTCTGACCTCAAGTTTCTCACTCTTGCAGTATAGGGTTCGAAACAGTGAAAAAATTGATTTTTTGAAGAAAAAAAATTGAGAAAACGTTGAATGCGTTGAATTTATGTAAGATCAACGCTAAAATTCAACGCTATATATCTAAGATCTACGCCAAAATTCAACGCAAAATTATGTAAGATTAGCGTTGAATGCGTTGAATTTATGTAAGATCAACGCTAAAATTCAACGCTGAATATGTAAGATCTACGTCAAAATTCAAACGCAACATTATGTAAGATTAGCGTTGAATGCGTTGAATTTATGTAAGATCAACGCTAAATTCAACGCTAAATATGTAAGATATACGCTAAAATTCAACGCTAAAAATGTAAGAACTACGCTAAAATTGAACGCAAAATTATTTAAGATTACCGTTGAATGCGTTGAATTTATGTAAGATCAACGCTAAAATTCAACGCTAAATATGTAAGATCTACGCCAAAATTCAACACAAAATTATGTAAGATTAGCGTTGATTGCGTTGAATTTATGTAAGATCTACGCTCAGGCGTAGATCTTACATAAAATCAACGCATTCAACGCCAATCTTACATAATTTTGCGTTTTTTAGCGTTGAGACCTCTGCCCGGGTATATATATATATATATATATATATATATATATATATATATATATAAGAATAAACATAAAAGAACATTTAGAATTTTTATACTAATATGTTAAGTCAGTTAAAAAACAGGGACTGTCAACACATCTTCAAGATTTCATCACTCATCGAACCAGAGAAATGGAATAGATAGTTTTGTGGTTGTTGATGTTCAGAGATAGAACCACAGATATATTCAAAGAACTCTGAAGACTGTGACGGGAAGACAGTACTTACCTCGCTCCTCGAAAGGAGGAGAACACTCGGATTAAGGGAAAAGAACATTCAGTTTGAAAAACTTATCTAGCCGGAAGGATGGAGTCAGATATGATTGACATCCAGAAGAGCCTTGAGAACACTTAAACTAAAAGATTTAGAAGAAAACTAAATTGTTGATGTGAATATTTATTAAAGTAAACTCAATTAGTTTTATAATGTAAATACTAATGTATTCCCCCTCAATATTACCACCCTTCAAAAAGAAGTCTTTAATTAGTGTTAGTCTAATTTACTATTATACGTTCTATTTCTGATTAATCTCATTCTTAAAAATCATCTGGTTATCAAAGTTTACGAGATGGACAGAAAGTAACCATTTTGTGAATCTGGGAATCTAGTCGTAATCGTGGATCCCGGGCTTTTAATCGCGGAAATGCCATGTTCTGGGTGGAATGATTGCTCATCATGGCCAAATGAAAGGCTGATGTCAATTTGCTCGAACGCCGATTGGTCACCCTCATGTGAGCAGAAGAGTATACTAACGGACTACAACTCCAGCCCTGGTGTATCAATTGCGGGTCCGCCAGTAGAATAGGATATTACTGAAACTTCACACTTGCAAGCAATTGTCAGCTCAAATATGGCTGAGAAGTTTAGCGATTTCAGCTGCTGAGGACAGGAAGCACAAACAGCATGTTGAATAACATTACGAAGTTGGAAAATTATCAGTCTCTTTGGCCTTTGAGTCGTTTGAGGGATTTACTGAAACATTTTGTAAGGGCCTCAAACTAATCAGAATTCTGTCTGATAACAGAAATTGCAGGTTTGCATTCGTGCCAATTGAAAGAGTTGTGAGTCTATAGGCGGATATGAAACACCAGCAGACCTTTCAATCCTTATCTCTTTCGTTAAATGTGGAGTTTTTATTGAAAAATATGTCACACATTGATCGGAGTCAAGGAATTCTGAGGAGTTTTGATGTCCCAAATTCTATTTCTTATCGTATGAGTTGTAAAACAGTGGTGGGAAAATGCGGAAGCGAGAACAAGAGACATACCTCTAACGATTTTCCCAAGAGCGTAGCAAGAGTGATTCCAAATGATTTGGACAGAACTGGTAAAAATGTCAATGATTGCCTATGAACCAACATTTCATAACACTAAATTCTTCATAAAGTTTAAATGAATCATGCTTCACTGCAAAAACCGTTGCACGTCTCTGAATACTTTTTAAGCTTAATTTTACACTCTAAAAACGTGCAGGTAAATTTACCTAAATATGCAGGTTATTTTTTACCTGAAATGTGCATGTAGTCCCCTGCACATTTTACCATCAATTTACATGAACAGTCCAAATTTTAGGTAATTTTACCTGCACAATTTACCTTAAATTTGCAGGTAATTTACTCTCACAGTGAGTAGGGTATAGTAATTTACCCTAAAAGTAGTTTAATGATAAATATTTTAAATTTTTGGTTCACTTCTTTCCAGTTTTGCAAAAATCATAGGGAAGCTTCATGGAAACGTCTTTCCTCTCTGAGAAGGCAAGCTACAAATTTTATTTTTCAACTCAGTTTTCCTGCAAAAATTTTGCTTCAAATTTATACATTAAAATCACAAAAAAATTGCAGGTAATTTACCTGAATAATATACAGGTAAGCAAATCCGCGGAAAATTGTGCAGGTAAATTTTACCTGCACATGGCCTTACCTGCACACTGTTCAGATAACTTTACCTATACATTATTTAGAGTGATTTTTAGAGTATCAGCTTTTGCATGCAAATTTACTTATATATATTTTAGAGTGAGTGTAGCGGTTCTGAGTGTAGAGGGATATATTCTAAAAAATTCTCCAATTACCCTATCTTGCATCTTTTTGAGGCAAAAAATTAGATGCAGGGGTGTGAGCGCGTGTCGAATAAAGATATTTGTTGCAGAGAACCAGAACTAGTGGGGGATGATTTGACACTGTGGTCCAAATACTATCACAGGTCATATGGAAAGGGAGGAGCGAGTAACTCCTTCTACAGAGATGTGTATGGAGCAGATGCAACTGACATGGCAGTGAAACAGAAGACAGTTTTGGGACAGATGAGAGACATGAAACAAGTACTCAGCACAGATCGTACAAAGCTATTAGGTGCACCATTCTTTTCCCTTCATTTCACCGCCGGTTCAGGGGTCCCAGACTAAGATGACCTCTGATCAGACTGTCCTAGGCGAACTCTGGTCGAACTTAAAAGCACTGTAAACGGTGCATGCGCTCGAGGCCACCACTGCTCAGACCGTGTGAACAGATTTTACTGGACAGAGATTATCCTTGTTCAGACAAGTTCCGTGACCATTGTCTAGACTTTCCTACGCTCTGAGATTTTTTAAACTATGCATTTCAAGCGCACGATGCGCAGGTGCGAGCCCAAAGGTGCACTACCATGTGATGATCAATTTTCGTAAGCTCTATTCTTCAGACTACGCAGCCCTGCTGGAAGACCAATACGACACCCTTTATAGAATGTCGAGAGATCCCTACTATGAGTTCCTGCTGCTCAAACACCCCAACTACAGAGACACAAGGTCATACTTCCCACGCAGGAAAGAGGTCAATGAGAGACTCAGGTACCCTAAATTGTCATTCAACGATAATCTGAATAACTTACAAGAATCTTACATAATCTAAGTAGTGGATAAAAAATGAAAAAAAAAACGTATGAATGGGACTTTTTTCCAGTACTCACTTATAATGACGTTTTAGATTTCACTTTCTTCTAAACCAAAAAAATAACGTCTGAGTTGCGCTTTTCGTCCAATTAATATTTTCAAGTAAGATACCTAATATTTACCGGGCCAAGGATTTTTTCCAAAAATACGCAAGATATGCGGTAATTATTACTATTATTTTTCATGGCAATTTAAAGCAAAATTATGTAAGAAAATTGCGGTGAAGTTTTCATCATGTCAACGAAAGCAACTGCTTATCTAACATAATTTTGTGTTGAATTTAGGGTTAATCTTACAAAAATTCAACGCGTAGACCTCTGAGTATGAGACTGGAACCATTGACCTCTTGCATGCTTGGCGCTTCTATTTTGGCGTTTCCAAGCATAGATCTTAAATAAATCTGCTTTTTCTTTGAGCCAGAAATGATGAGGACTATCGTATCCAATTACGCCCCTATGCCCAATGAGAGGGTCAAGAAAGTCCGGTTCAAGAACTCACTAACCTCAAGTGATATCGGACACACTTTATGAGAGGGGAGCCCTTCCTTGTTTAAATGTCACCCAATGAGTGGGGACATCAGCTAATTTTATTAGTTTTTGTCCTCATCCATCAGCGGGGAGCTACACAATATCCAAACGGAAGAATTCAGTGTAACCTCTACGTGCTTAATGCAGAAAAGTGGAAAATTGGCGTTGCGCAGTAAAGTTGTGTTTAGCAATTGTTATCATCGGACCTCGAAGAATTGATTTAACTTTTTATGGACGTTGACCAAAACCAATATTAAATTTGTTTGAACTACGCTATATTTAATATAATTTAAATGTGTAAAAAAAATTTCTAAGCGTACCTTTTAATTAACTTTGCGTTTCTAAGCGTAGCTCTCACAAATGTTCAGCACTTTTTGGTTGCATTCAAATTTCAGCGCTTTTCTCAAATAAGTCAAGTGGATTTCAATGCACCAACTCCTGATTTTCCTGCCACTTAAGTCGGTCTTATATAAACTATGAACGTTATGCAAGAGATGCGCTGCAAAAGCGCTGAAATGCGCTGAAATTATGTAATAAATGCACTCAATTTTCAGCGCAATTCTTGCTAAATTGTTTATTAATGTAAAATGAAATTAAATGCGAAAACATTCAGGAGGCACAGTGGATTAAGTGATGGGTAAGACACCGGAGAGCAGGGTTCGAGTTTCAGTCAACTCTAATTTTTCTGAAAATTTAGCGGTTTTCAGCGCATTTCTTGCAAAGTTTCAGCGCATTAATATGTAAGGTTTATCGAAAAATTAGCGCATTTGTTACATAATTGACCCGGGAACTGCTTGACCCGGGCAACATGCGTTTTTTTTTCGCCTAATTATTGAAAAATAAGCAATACAAGTTTTTGTATTTAAGTTTATTGCGGTTATAACTTGTCTCAGTTCAAATAGTAAGATGAGTGAACGTCATCTTGTTGCACTTGTGTTTTACTCATCTTGTTATTGGAGCAATACTATTTGTTGTTAGAAGAAACTCTGCAATTAAGGGACGGCAATTTCGAGCATGAGTCAGTGTTTTGGTTGTTGTTGTTATGTGAGTAGTGTTTGTGGTTTTTTAGCAAACTGGATGCGTTCTATGCTGAGAAGGTGAGATGGGCTGAGGAGAATGCGATGGTGAAGAGGAACCAGAACTGGTTGGAGTCCTACTTGCGACAGAGAGAGATGAGCAGAGAGAAACCTAAACACTCTCTCAACCAAATAGAAAGGTATCCATCTCCCGGGCAGAGGTATCAACGCTAAAAAATACGCAAAATTATAAAAAAAACTATTGACGGTAAGTGCGTTCCCTGTTGAAAAATAGCGACCAAACTCGACCCAAGAAGCGTCGTTTTTCGTCGGTTTTTGTCGATTTCGTCGGTTTTATATGTAAGAACTATCGATTATCGTGGTTTTTATGGGTATGATCGACTTTTTATATAAGAGGTGCCGATTATCGTCGTTTTCGTGGTTTTGATTGGTATTTTTGGTAAGAAGCGCCGAAATTGTCGTTTTTGTCGGTCTCATTTGTTTTGTCCTTTTCTTCGCTAATTTAAGTAAGCAGTGTCGGTTTTTGTCTTTTTTCTTTTCTGCTGGTATCTAAGACGTGTGCTGAGGGAGGGTTACCTTGAGAGGTTACTCTACTTCTGTCTTATGGTGTCTCAAGAATATAGTCAAATCTTAAGGCTTACCTGACTAACTAAAGTTCTAGATCTCTAGTCTGTTACTCTTCTATCTGAGCTTCAGTAGACAGTGCACCGGCCGAAATGCTAAAGTCTAACGTAAATCTCAATACTAAAACAAGAGCGGAGTAGAGAGAGAGAAATATACTTTATTATTATATCAGGTATGACTGGTACCGACTAAAGGGGTAGCGTGTTGTGTTACCAACGGGTAAACAGTTAAACATTAAAAGGAAAGGTATTTCCATAATTTTAACCAATCAGGGTTGAGTATTTTAGTTTATATTAATTAACATAAGTAAAGTCTCTAAATCCTTTGGTTGGAAGCCAACACTGACTCCATCTTTCTCACAAAGCAAAGAACGAACATCAACAACCACAAAAGTATCTATTCCAGTACCACGTCCAGTGGGTGAAGATCCTTTTGGGTAGCTCCAGTGTCGATGTGTTGTGGCGCTCCTGATGTCCGGTGACTTACCTGACCTACCTGGTTAATATTGTTAGTTGTTAAAGTGTTTAATAAGTGTTCTGTGTTAATACGTATAATACGTAGTATCCCTTCCGGTTGGAAGAGTTTTTCGAAATTGTAATCATGTAATTCGACGAAGGAATCGAGGGTAGTTATTTTATTTGTTAATCGAAGTTTCTGTTTACAATCATGGAAATGGTTAGTGACATGTGACTTTTTTGGCCATTTTATATTATGTTACTGAAGATGAACATGTATTATGTCTCTTGATGTCTCCTGAAATCAGGAGTTATTCTGATGCTTTTAGTTCTGACGAATTGTTTTGTTATATTTCTACTGGTGTGGTGGAGTCAAATATGACTTCCAGAAAGGACTATTTGAAAGACTTTATTATTTAAATAAATAAAGACTGAAAATACTCTTCCCTGATTGGATAAAAAAGGGAATAATATCTTTTCCTTTTTATCCTTTAGATGTTTACCCATTTACCCCTCTTCTCAGAAGAGAAAGTTATTTAGTCAGTACCAGTTAACCACCTGATATAATAATAAAGTATATTTCTCTCTCTCTACTCCGCTCTTATTTTGTATTGAGATATAAGTTAGACTTTAGCATTGGGGCCCGTGCACTGTCTACTGAAGCTCAGATAGAAGAGTAACAGACTAGAGATCTAGAACTTAGTTAGTCAGGTAAGCCTTAAGAGTACACCTTATTCTTGAGACAACCATAAGACAGTTCCAGAAGTATCCTAATAAAGGTAAGCTCAGAACACGTCTTATCTGGTGCGACCAGTGCTGAACTAAATTGGGTAAACAAACAGAAAAAACAACGAAAAAATAACAAAAGTATTGTTGGTAAACATAACACATAAAAAGAAACATTAAAATGACTTACAACTACAATGAGCAAACAAATACTAGCAATTTCTTAATACCATTTACAATTGCTAACGATTGTCCACAAGAAAATCGTGAAACTATCTACAGAATAATAATAAATTTGAAAAACAACCTCTTTAAAGAAACAAAACATATACAACAAATTAACATACATAGAAACCATCTAGTACATTACCTACCAGTAATACTACAGGATAGAGAGTAACAGACTATTACGCATTCACACTAACAGATGAAAAAGGAAATAAAAAGATATTTTTTAATTTCCAAAATGAAACATCACTATCGGATATGTTTAAGATATTCTTGAAAAGACACGAGGAATCACAAGATAACACAAAATTGACAGCTATAACATCCACTACGTACGAAACACTAAGTAATACAGCCGGGTACCTGAACGAACATCGTCAAAAAATACAATCAGTGAACGATAAATTAAGATTCGATATAAGAAATTATAACAATTGGCTAACAAAAATAATCGAATTAAAACCAGATTTTAAAACAACAACATTGGATATAATAAAAATAGTATCTGAATTTACATTCCTATTTTGGTTAGATAACTTCGAACACATTAATGAAAAACGAGTCCAATTCGGAGAAACATTTCAAGAAGAAGTTAGTCATTTATGTGACGAACTACAAAACATTTGGAAGTCAAACAGGATCTTCTTCATTTAACTTATCAAGAAGCCTAACATCGACATCAACACCTAAAGACATTCAAACAAATAATAACTTACAAATAAAACAAAAATCAACACTAAAACCTGATAAACAATTAACATCGAATTTATTTGGAAATCAACAAAATATAGACGGAGACATAGATATCTCAGATTCCGAAGAAAGAGAGATAAGATTTGAAAATCAATTACCACCATCAGTGAACCAAAATGCTCGACGGAAATATCCAATAAGAGATAATAGAAACAATACCTATATTAGTTCTCTAAATGACAACCGAGAGTATCACGAACAAAAATGGAGACAACAAACAAATAATTACATGGAACTAAAAAATGAAATAACAGCTACAGTAACAAATCACACAAATAAACTAATAGATGATCTGGAAATGAAATATCAACAGATGAATAAAAGAATGGAAAAAAGACAAGAAGAAGCACTAGAAATGGTATTCAACAGACTAGATAAAACACTGGATAACATAAATAGACAAACAAACCTCAGAACAGAAAATGAACAATTATTCACTAACAGGAATATAGACAATACTACGAACGAAAATATACAAATTAATAATAGACAATACAATCGACAACAAGAAAATCGGAATAGAAGAACCAATTCTATCACAACAGAAGAAAGAGAATCAACCATAGTAGAACCTCCTCTAAACTTTTATAAACAATTGACATCAATGAGTATAAACGAAGAACCTCAAATAGAACAAAGCATTAGCAGTGGTTCAGTACCAACAACAATAAGACCTTTCGATGGTACAGACCCAGCATATACTGTTGAAGAATACTTAAACAGTATAGTTGCAGCTATGATATTTAGCAGTGGAATAGAACCAGTAAACAAACCTGGACACCATCAATGGAAAGTAAAAAGAGCAGCTTTAATACTACATACCCTACAAGGACCTGCACAAAAATGGTATTCAACACTTCCAAGTGAAACAAAATTAGATTGGGAAACATTTTGCAAAGAATTTTCAGTTTTGTTCGATTCTGAAAAGTCAAAACAACAAGCAAAAATAATATTACAACAACTACAAAAGCATACAAACGAATCACTAAGATCATTAGCACTGAGAATAGAAACTCTCGTGAAAACTGCATATTCATTATACACAGAAGATTACAGAAATAGTGTAATGAACCAAACATTTATTAGATGTTTAGATAACGAACTAAAAACAGCAGCATTCAAAAAGCATGCGAATCATAAACAAACGCCAAGAGAACCGGAGATGCCATTCAAAGCATTGGTAGAAAAAAAAGACCAAATGGATCTAACAAGAACTATAACAAATAATCACAAACGACTATATGAAGTTAATCGGAGTACAAGTAATATCAATGACGATCTAAAACAAATGAATATAGCCTGTAACAATATCAACGAACTTAACCAAAACGATCTACAACGATTTGAAGGAACAATATGTAACGTCCTAAACGGAATTAATAATACATATGACAAAAAGAATTTTAAAGGTAGACCGAAATTTGCATTGTTTTGTAGCTATTGCAGCTCACACGGACATACTAATGGTAGATGCTTCAAAAGACCACGTCGAGAAAGCATAGCACGACCAAAAGAAAGATCATTATATGGTCATATGAGAAATAATCAAAATTTACCAAACAGAAAGATTGACTCAAATAACATTAACGGAAGACAATTACCGCCAACGTCACCGATATATAACAATTCACGATGTCAAACCCCATACAGATCACAATCACGAAACAATTATAATAACAACGTAAATCCTAGAGATAATAGGAATTATCAAGGATATAGAAAATCACATAATTACAATAACAGAAGTACAAGTTATAATAGAAACAATTACAGTAGAAGCAGCGGAAACAGTTACAATAGAAATAACAATCATAACAGATACAATAGTAGATCAAGTTCAAGATATACAGACAGAAACAACTCAAGACAACAATCACCATACAACAGAAATAATAACTACAATAACAATAACAGACAAAGATATAATAGCAGAGATTCAAACAGAAACGACAAATTTAGACAACGTTCAAGTAGTAACAATAGAAATTACTCAAACAACAATAACAGAGACGACAGGAGAAATTCATCACAAAGAGAACAAAATCAAAGAAATTACTCTACAGAACGACGAAATGAAGGAAATAAATATAACAATAATAATAACAAAAACAGAATAAATAAGATTAAGTCAGAAAAACAAAACGATGATCCACCAGGAATTGACGAATACGAATACACATCAGAGTCATCAGACAAAGACCAAGAGATATTACATAAATTCTATAACGCAAACGAAGATACATGCAATACATTAATAAACACATTAGAAAGTAACCCTACATGGATATTACCGATGTATCAATGTAATAAATTTGAACAAGATTTCACTAAACAAAAACCAATTTTAGAAATTGATTTTCTACTGGATTCAGGAGCAACATTAAATTTACTCAATGAAGATACTTGGAATGAGATAAAATATAATAACCCAGAAATACAATTGGAAAAAGCAAACAAAACATTAACGGCAGCGAACAATACCACAATAGAAACATACGGAACAGTCAAATTACCTCTAACACCAGATACAATCTCGAATAAGAAAAGCAAACCCCAAGACAATTTTTTTACATTCATTTTTATGTAACTCAATGCAATCATAACATCCTAGGCACCCCTTTCTTCAAAGAATATATAGAAACGATAAATGTAAACACTAATAGACTAACATTAAATAGTGCATATAACCAAATACCACTAGACGAAGAATCAATGCGATATACACATTTTACAATCGGAAATGAACAATACTGTTTTAAACGCTTATTCTACGGAATATCAATCGGACCAGCTGCATTTGCATCGATACTAACACATTTTCTATATCCCTTAATTAGAAAAGGAACAGTCATTACATACGTAGATGACATATTTATCCAAACAAATTCATATGAACAAATGTTCGAAACATTGATAGAATATCACAAAATACTACTTAAAGAAAACCTCAAAGCAGCACCCGACAAAACATATTTTATGTTAAAGAAAGTAAAATTCTTAGGACATATAATTGAAGATAAAAAAGTGAAGCCACTTACATCACGGATTGATGGATTCCAAAAACTGGAACCACCAACGAGTATGAAAGCTTTACAACGATACTTGGGAACAATAAATTTTCTAGCGAAATACGTATATGGTATGCAACCAATACTACAACCATTATATAATCTCTTACACAAAGAGAATGACTTTAAATGGACAAAAGAACATCAAACAATCTTTGAACAAATGAAAAGAACAATAACACATAAACTCGAAATAACGATGCCAGACACTAAAAAACCATTTTACATCATAACAGATGCATCCAACACAGGTATTGGAGCAGCATTGTTACAACAGCATCCAACTGAAAAGAAAATGAGATTAATATCAGCAAATTCGAGACTATTCACACCAATTGAAATGCGACTATCTACATTAATTAGAGAATGCTCAGCGATCATATTCGCCCTAACGGAATATGAATTCCTGCTAACAGGTTCAAATCATCCAATTATTTTATTTACAGACCACAAACCATTAATCTATCTATTTACACAAAAGAATAAACCGAATCACAGAGTTTACAGATTTCAACTTATACTAATGAAATTTCCAAATTTACACATTATTTGGACAGAAGGGAAAAACCTAGTCCTACCCGATCTTCTTAGTAGAACAATAGATGAAGAACATTTTACTAAAACACGAGACATTACAGTAGAAATACCGGAAAACATAAAATTCTTTTTTGCAAAAACACCATTTGCAAATAGCCTAGAATGCAAATACAGCATATGTAATAACACAGATGAAGACAATAGAGAAAAAACACATTATCCAGTTTTAGCTAACATACATAATAACTATTTCGAAATCAACATTGATAAGAACGAATATCACCCAATCTCATACGAGAAGTATAACACAGAGACAAAAACAAATTTAATACCGAAATACAAACCAAAAACAAAAAATTGGCAATCACCAATTGTAGAAAAAGACGATTTGATTATTGAGAAAAACCAAAAAGGACCATACATGGTTCACCATGACGATGACTATCTTAGACTAATTAACAATGTTAGGCAAGAAAATAATTACGATAACGCAAAAACCACAGACGTTTTCTATGATGAAAAAACGAAAATCACAGAAGATCTAATTAGAGAAACACAAATCATAGACCCAGTACTTCACAATGTAAAAATGTGGAAAAAACATAACAATAAACCACATTCAGTAACAATGGACATACGTGGAAACAAAGGACTCTTTGCATATTATAGAAAGTTTAAATCAATAGTAATTGACGAAAAAACTGGAATAATAATTAAAATCATTATTAGAATTCACAAAAGCACAATCCAAAGAATATGCTTACCGTTAACATTACTACTATGTGTTTTCTACGAAAATCATTGCACAGACACAGTTGGCCATACAGGACTTGAAAAAACAAAAAGAAACATAATGGAGAAATATTATTTTCCAAATTTAACAACCTGGATAAAAATCCTAATAGCAGATTGCATACAATGCCAAACAAACAAAGTATTTGCAAACACAAAAACAAAAAGTAAAAAAGAACAATTAGCACCGACAAAATCATATTTTAATGAAATGATAATGATAGATACAAAAGGACCCATCCACCCATCATCCGAAGGGAATAATTTTATCTTTGTGATAGTAGACGCATTTTCACACTATGTAACAATAATGTGGGCACCCAAAAATAATGCACATTATGCATTTACAGCATTATTTGAACATTGGTTTATGAAATTCGGATTACCAGAAGAAATTCGTTCCGATAACGGATCGGAATACATTAATACAGACTTAACACATTTAAGTAACTATTTTGAAATCAAGATTAAACCAAGTACAACATATGCACCTGAGACAAACGGACTAGTGGAAGGAACAAATAGAATAATTGGACAATTCATTAGGACATTATTAAATAAAAATTACAATAATTGGTCACGAAAAGCAAAATTCTTCCCATACGCGTACAACACACAATATCAAACACAACTAGGCATGTCACCTTATTAAGTTGTTTTCAGTCAGAAACCGAGAAAACCAACAAAAATTAAACTCGGAACAACAACGGACGTAATGGGTAATTGCAACCCATCGGATAAAAGTGCATGTAACACACAACCTACACATACACACTTAGAAAACCATTTCAGCCATCCTAAAATCGCAAAATTACAGAAAGGAACATTCGCAAAATGGTTCCTACACAAAGAAAAACACTACAACGATACATACCAAAAAATAACAAAACTTCTACACAACAGAAAGAAGCCAACAGATGAAATGAACATTCCATTTCGAACATCAAAACCACTTGAGAAAATACGTTCGTCTTAGTCACTAACCAACAACAAATTGAAGAAGTATCGAAAAAACTATTACCCCTAAAAACAGGACCATATTTGATTGTTAATAAACCAACTGAAACAACATACATCTTGAAAGACAACAATAAACCATACGAAGTCGTTTTCAACCAAAAGCCAAGAAGATCAACAAAAATAAAGCTTGGAACAACAACAGACGAACTGGGAAATTGCAACTCAACGGAAAAAAGTGCATGTAACACACAACCAGCACGTACTCATTTGGAAAAACAATTCAGCCATCCAAAATTAGCAAAGTTCCAAAAAGGAACATTTGCTAAATGGTTCTTTGATAAAGAAAAACACTATAATGATACATATCGTACAATTACAAAAATACTTCAAAACCGCAAAAAGTTAACAGATGAGATGAATCTACGATTTCGCACAGCAAAACCAGTTGAGAAGAATACTTTCGTATTGGTAACAAATCATCAACAAATTGACGGCGTATCTAATAAATTACTACCACTAAAAACAGGACCATATCTTATCATAGATAAACCTACAGAAACAACATACATATTGAAAAATAACAATAAAGAATATATAACAATACACAGAAATCATATAGTACCGTATTATCCGAAAGAAAAACATATTAAACTAGAATTACAAAACTATTTACCAACGAACGAAATTCCAATATTAAAACAACCTACTATACAAACATCACACAAGAAACATATAGCACAAGATGACATTCAACAGACTCATAGTTACAATCGTCGTAAGAAGAAAATACTATTAACACACTAACGAAAAGAACAATAATACATAATATTAATAATAATAATAATAATAATAATAATAATCAATTTAACACTACAAACTAATAACCCGTGCTAAATAAATAACCCATATTAATACAACGCTATTCAGTGTATTTGTAACAACCAACATTAACGAATTCACACATACGTACCGAAAAAATAAATCACTATGGATTGAAGTCTCAACTTTTAGAATCTCACTCTAATACTATCGTCACTAACACATATCATATTACACATATAATCGAAAATTTCTAACATTATAAAATATTCATTTCATTTGACCGACTATACCAAAAGTCATTTCATGATAATTCGTATATACAGGTATCATTAGTAAAACTACTAAACAGATGCAGTAACCGTTTAATGCTATAGTACTACCTAATATAATCGATTTTTGAAAATTATCCTCATAGAGTATTCGAAATATCACCTATGAACCATCCGAAAAAATCTTTCATATTACAACAATAAATCTATCATTACGTACACGCCTATGTATATTCCCATGTACATTCACTATTTTTACGGGCTCACATACCTAACCCGAACCTTGTGTGCAGAACCAAAAATATTAGAAAAGAAACGATAAATATATCTAAATTAATACAGAACATACTACAAACATAAATACACATGAATTGAATTAAAAACAAATAGTACTAAAAGGTGCTATCAATCACCTAACCACTAACCAACTATAACACATTAGATTATACCCCGAGATATATCATCATAATTTTCGGATAAATTATAAATTCCGATATTCAAATTTCATAAATTTCACGAATATCTTTGGGAACAACCACTACCAAATATTTTAACACCTTTTAGTGGATACTTCATCTAAATCAACAAAATATAAAAACACAAAGGAGATCTAACTGTTTTGTAACACTGGAAGTTTAAACATGCATTATACATACATCCTCTGACATATATCCTCTGATAAACCATCAGTTAGCAAACGCCCACCCAGAAACACAGCCACCATTGCCATCGATAACCATTGTTATTGATAACCATTGTCATCGATAACCGTTGTCATCGATAAAAACAAATAACAAAGATTCAAACAACAAATAACAAATAAAACATATCCATACAGGATATTCTAACACAAATAGGTTTTGATAGTAGCCCTTGAAACCTCAACTATGATTGTCACAAAGGGTAATTTCTCATATAAACAAAAATTCAAAAACACAAAATTCAAAACACAAAAGGTATTTTTTATTTGATGTTCACAAGCTTAGAACTAGAATAGACGTTTCGAGATAATTGATATTAACAGTAAACAATAAACAAAAAACAAATATTCACATAGCAAGTAATCAAAGAACAAATAGGCAAATCCTTTTCTGGATAGGCTATCCAGAGGATTGAGGATCTATCCACCTCACGGAATGGAATAGATATTTTGAAGAAGTCGACATTCACCAACATTAATAAATATAAAAAAGGAAAGTTTAGAAATAACACACAACAACAATAGGAAAGAATAAAAAAATAGTAACAAATAATTATCAACAGGATAAATGGTAAATACTAGTAATAGAAACGGAAACTAAAAATAATGAGTAAGAACTAATAAAAAGAAAACACATCTAAAAATAGAGTAACGTATCGAGTAGACGAATATGTTCACCAGAACAAAGGAATAACTCCTGTATAACAATCGTCGTGATAACAATCTCCGTAATAGCAATCCCCGTAATAACACGCAGTAACAGCCCATCCAGTAATTTCATCCAGTAATCTCCAACAACAGGATCTAAAATACACGTTAACCGTCATACACGTTATCTTTGAATACATATATCCACATAGATGGATAATACACACATTCACAATCTTAACATATACGTCCTATATCCATAGTTATACATTCGGCTATCAGACATTCGGCCAAATAGAACTTGAACTTAAACATAAACATTCTGCTAAATAAACCGTCGATACTACGAACGGTCAATCCGCAGTGCACCTTTTTGCACAGAACAGAACAATATACGTCATAAAAATTACGGACGTCATACATCTCATTAGTGAAAATACGGACGTTATTGAAAAGCGGACGTTATCATCTAACGTCATACAACTAACGTCATACAACTAACGTCATACACATCATTAGTCCACCTAATTAGAGACAACTGAAACTGTAACTCATTAGTGATAATCACTAAAACCCAACAAAGACATCATAAATAAAAGACATCATTAATGGGAGAAAACTCACAAATTGACAACATCCATAAGAAGATGACAGGGATGTTAAACAATTCACAGAGACACACTGTCTCTTTGCAGACGCAATTAGTAACAAAAAAAATGTCAGACCAGTTAACATTTACCAACACCATAAACAGATGGTGATTAACAAGATTGGTCTTACCAAGACCATTAGTAGTTGAAAGAACATTTCAATTACATCAATGCTTCTTAAACAAAGCATTTTGTACCATTGGTACCAACTACCAATTCACATTGCAAAGTTGCAAAATTGCAGAAGATTGCAACAACATATCCAATTACCAATAATCCCTTTTCAGTAATTAGGCATTTTTGCACCGATTCCTTTGGTACAAACTGACGCCACGAACCATACCAATGATCAAAAGAAACTACTTCAAAACAAAAGGCAACGACAAAGTCGGCACCAACATCAGACTAATTACCATAACATACCATGATGGAAACACGCCAACTACCATCAAATATAATAAACTTCATACCAATACACCAATTACAAAGAATAAACAACATCTTGAGAACAAAAGGATCTGGAAAATTTCAGAAGTAAATCCAATTGAAGAAATCGGAAACTAACATTCTAATTAGACCTAGTAATTATTAAAATTGACAACTTAACAACCCAAATAAAAAAAACGGAAGATATGTAAATGTCAGAAACATTGTAGAGAACCAGAAACGAGAAAGTAAAAATCACAATTCTGATTTTGCCTCGTACAATCCACAACTGCAAAACTGACTTGAAAAATTTGAAAAATTTGTGAAAAATTTCAGCTAAGCTGAAAAACCGAAATTGTATTCAAAAATATTAGAAAAGAAACGATAAATATATCTAAATTAATACAGAACATACTACAAACATAAATACACATGAATTGAATTAAAAACAAATAGTACTAAAAGATGCTATCAATCACCTAACCACTAACCAACTATAACACATTAGATTATACCCCGAGATATATCATCATAATTTTCGGATAAATTATAAATTCCGATATTCAAATTTCATAAATTTCACAAATATCTTTGGGAACAACCACTACCAAATATTTTAACACCTTTTAGTGGATACTTCATCTAAATCAACAAAATATAAAAACACAAAGGAGATCTAACTGTTTTGTAACACTGGAAGTTTAAACATGCATTATACATACATCCTCTGACATACATCCTCTGATAAACCATCAGTTAGCAAACGCCCACCCAGAAACACAGCCACCATTGCCATCGATAACCATTGTTATTGATAACCATTGTCATCGATAACCATTGTCATCGATAAAAACAAATAACAAAGATTCAAACAACAAATAACAAATAAAACATATCCATACAGGATATTCTAACACAAATAGGTTTTGATAGTAGCCCTTGAAACCTCAACTATGATTGTCACAAAGGGTAATTTCTCATATAAACAAAAATTCAAAAACACAAAATTCAAAACACAAAAGGTATTTTTTATTTGATGTTCACAAGCTTAGAACTGGAATAGACGTTTCGAGATAATTGATATTAACAGTAAACAATAAACAAAAAACAAATATTCACATAGCAAGTAACCAAAAAAGAACAAATAGGCAAATCCTTTTCTGGATAGGCTATCCAGAGGATTGAGGATCCATCCACCTCACGGAATGGAATAGATATTTTGAAGAAGTCGACATTCACGAACATTAATAAATATAAAAAAGGAAAGTTTAGAAATAACACACAGCAACAATAGGAAAGAATAAAAAAATAGTAACAAATAATTATCAACAGGATAAATGGTTAATACTAGTAATAGAAACGGAAACTAAAAATAATGAGTAAGAACTAATAAAAAGAAAACACATCTAAAAATAGAGTAACGTATCGAGTAGACGAATATGTTCACCAGAACAAAGGAATAACTCCTGTATAACAATCGTCGTGATAACAATCTCCGTAATAGCAATCCCCGTAATAACACGCAGTAACAGCCCATCCAGTAATTTCATCCAGTAATCTCCAACAACAGGATCTAAAATACACGTTAACCGTCATACACGTTATCTTTGAATACATATATCCACATAGATGGATAATACACACATTCACAATCTTAACATATACGTCCTATATCCATAGTTATACATTCGGCTATCAGACATTCGGCCAAATAGAACTTGAACTTAAACATAAACATTCTGCTAAATAAACCGTCGATACTACGAACGGTCAATCCGCATTGCACCTTTTTGCACAGAACAGAACAATATACGTCATAAAAATTACGGACGTCATACATCTCATTAGTGAAAATACGGACGTTATTGAAAAGCGGACGTTATCATCTAACGTCATACAACTAACGTCATACAACTAACGTCATACACATCATTAGTCCACCTAATTAGAGATAACTGAAACTGTAACTCATTAGTGATTATCACTAAAAAACCCAACAAAGACATCATAAATAAAAGACATCATTAATGGGAGAAAACTCACAAATTGACAACGTCCATAAGAAGATGACAGGGATGTTAAACAATTCACAGAGACACACTCTCTCTTTGCAGACGCAATTAGTAACAAAAAAAAATGTCAGACCAGTTAACATTTACCAACACCATAAACAGATGGTGATTAACAAGATTGGTCTTACCAAGACCATTAGTAGTTGAAAGAACATTTCAATTACATCAATGCTTCTTAAACAAAGCATTTTGTACCATTGGTACCAACTACCAATTCACATTGCAAAGTTGCAAAATTGCAGAAGATTGCAACAACATATCCAATTACCAATAATCCCTTTTCAGTAATTAGGCATTTTTGCACCAAATCCCTTGGTACAAACTGACGCCACGAACCATACCAATGATCAAAAGAAACTACTTCAAAACAAAAGGCAACGACAAAGTCGGCACCAACATCAGACTAATTACCATAACATACCATGATGGAAACACGCCAACTACCATCAAATATAATAAACTTCATACCAATACACCAATTACAAAGAATAAACAACATCTTGAGAACAAAAGGATCTGGAAAATTTCAGAAGTAAATCCAATTGAAGAAATCGGAAACTAACATTCTAATTAGACCTAGTAATTATTAAAATTGACAACTTAACAACCCAAATAAAAAAAACGGAAGATATGTAAATGTCAGAAACATTGTAGAGAACCAGAAACGAGAAAGTAAAAATCACAATTCTGATTTTGCCTCGTACAATCCACAACTGCAAAACTGACTTGAAAAATTTGAAAAATTTGTGAAATATTTCGGCTAAGCTGAAAAACCGAAATTGTATACTCAAAATTCAAAAATTTTTCTCAACATTCAAAAAATTTCTATCTCACATTTTCTCTCATTCAAAAATTTCTATCTCAACAGAATTCTTTCCTTGTTTCTATAATATCACACTACAAAACGAAGATAAACTATTTTTCAATCTCATCTTCCAGAATACAAGTTTATCAACAACACTCAATTGCACGACAACACAACTTAACAGGTAAACTGAATTACTTTAATTTCATTTCAGAACGGTTAATTCACCACTATACATATCACTGTGATGAAAAACCACCAATGTTAGCAGCATCAGAGTTTATGCACTCTTTAAACAGAAACCAGCTTTGTATAAAAATAAAAGTACAAAGAGACAATTTTGCTCAACTTAAATTTTCTTTAAATAGTCATATACATTTTGATAACGACAGTATCACAATAACTGATTGTAAAATTTCAACTAAAGATTATTTATTCATAATTGAAGGAATAACAGAAACCGGACAAGAAGTAACACTCTTTTGGGGAGAAAAACATTTTGAATTGTTAAAAGACATAACGCCCTGTAACGAAACTATTACAGAATTCCAAACATTAGAACAACAAATACACACGGATACATGTGTTGATATCAACAAACTAAACACAGTTTTCATAGTAGTCTGTAAAAAAGACGCTATTGAAATTGTAGACGATAAACTAAAAGTCTAACAGATAATATGATACCAATTCTTGTTATTGTAGTTTACCAGTGAATTTAAATATAATTAGTGCGACACCGTTAAGTGTCAGTTACACAAGAAAATAACTGTCATTTTTCAGTGCAGCATTAAAAAATCTTTTCCAAATACCAACACTCGTTTATAAGTTTCAACAATTGATTTCTCAGAAACATTAGTAACACTCTATTTAATATGAAATAAAATAATATTATTTCTTACTATATTCTTAGTACCTTGCATAGTTGTAATATCCACGTATCTAGCGATTGTCACAATACATGAAGTAATTAGAAATCGCAGAGTAGTATATGCAAGCCCACCAGTACAATAATTCAATGCACGAAATACATCCTGATATATACCATATATGTAAAACAAACATAGATGTTGTAGAACTGGAAATATTTAAATTTATTAAAATTGCAATAGTTATCTATTTCCTAGTACGCATGTGCTTAAGTTTAATAGAAACCTTTGTAAACCCATAAAAATTGATACAAACCCAGACATAGAAGAATCTATATATCTCACAAAAATTCTATCTACAAGTTGGATTTCCTGCAGAATCACCATTCTACGGAAACGTTGTAATATACCAGTTAAACTTAAGAATACAACATAACGAAATTTGGATATCGAATATAGGAGCACAAACACACCAACCACAACAAGAACTAATACCAGTACTGATATTAACACCACCATATATGCAAGTCCCACCACACGGACCTGGTTCCGGAGCTTAAATAATTAAAAATCAGCAAAAATTGCGTCATCAAATAACAATAGTAACCGTAACAATAATCAAGAACAACCACATCATAACGAAGTAACAGATCTAACAAATATACCAACATCGCCTGAAATAGACGATACAGACCCTAGAAACGAAAATCCGTATACAGTACGGCGTGAGAGAACAGAAACTAGACACCAATTAAGAGGCAGACGTAGAGCATCACTCTCATTTCCCACATAAGATTCTACATTAGTCTCATACGACTCTACTGATATAGAATCAAATATAATAAGACCTATAGAAGCTGGACAATCAGAACCACCAAGTCGAACCGGAACACCAACCCGAACACCAACACTCCATAATTTTAATATCAGTTCACCTAGCGATCATTCAAGTGTTAATACTATCCCAACACCTACATCATCTGAATTAAGAGTAAATCCATTTCTACCACCCACATTTCAACAAAGACAAGACTTCAATTTCGTACAAGACAATTTTCGTGTACAACCAATACACTCACCACATAGTTCAATTTGGTCAGCAACTTTACCGCAAAATACGATAACTACGAACACTACACAACAATCTTCTCACAACAATCTACTCAACAATCTACAACTACTCACAACAATCTTCATCCTCTAACACATGAATTAGCGTACCACGAGTAGAAGTAACAAACTCTTTACAACCACCACGAAATACAATACTCTCACAATCATCATTTATACCGGAATTAACACTAGCATCAAGTCACCCCGGTAGAACTCGAGCAACACCAGTACTAAATCCAAACCTCCCTACTTTAGGTAGAACTAATGATCACAAATATATTTTTCCATTAGATCATAAGACCTGGAATCCACCTCCACCATTATACGGACCAACTAATCTTGGAGATACCCTCGTATACATGCCGTTTCAATTAAATTCCATAATACTAATATTAATAATAATAATAATATTTACTTATATGAAAATAGACGCACAAATACAATCACAATATAAAATACAAAAAAAAACTAAAAGAACATATTAAAGACTGCATCAACGAAAGAATGGAGAAACATATCAAAAACATAAAAAATAAAAACAAAATAGAAATACATACATCAAATACAATAGAACGCGAAAACTTCAACAAACTCATGAATCACGTATCTGACAATCAAACAGAACTAACAGCAGACTCAAACTCAATCAAAGACATTTATAACAACACAGCATTAGAGAATTTTTAAAACAGTTCAGACTATGAAGAAATGTGGAATATAGCTATTGATAAATGGACAAGAAAATGAAATTTCTATAGAGAACATCTCACAAACAGTATTCTAGAAAAATTTCAATTAAACAATAAAAGACAGAAACGTCAAACAAGGGAAGACAACATAGAATTAACAGTACAAAACATAAACGGCTCAGCAATTGGACCTCAAGATATTTTTATTGAACATTACGATTGCGACGCAGAAGAAATTACGAACGTAAAGTACTACGAACTAAACAAAATTAGTACATGCAAATTTAAACCACTCGATTTAGATATGACAAAAACAGAAGTTCAACTGTTATCAAAAGCACAAGCAGTAGAAATTAAAGTATATGCAGTTGCAGGAACGATTAAAGAACGAGTAGAATTGTGTTCGCAACACACCAACTACATTAGAGCAAACCGACCTAGCTATTATGTATCAGACGCACAAAGAACAAAAATATTAGACCCGGACGAAGTTCGTAACGAACTCGCCAGACTTAACTTACTGAAAAACACAGAATATAAACCCACAAGATACAACATATCATTCAATTAAATAGCTAACCCACCATTACAAAAGAGAATTGAAGACCTCCAAGGTAGAATACAATTTCATTTAGATACCCCTATGGTACCACCATACGGCAGGATAGTGTATGATTACACAAACCCAACATGGATACCCTCCGCAATAAAAAACGCACAATCAAACTGTTTAACCGGAGTAAGAAAACAAAACAGAATAGACATACTAGATTGGACATTAGAAATCAGAGAAGTATCGCTCATACTGAATCTTGATACGGAAGAAATCTCATACATGGGAACAAAACTACCATGCGATCTCCGCAAAGGAGAATGTCAACCGACACCTTTTACAAAAGCAACAATAGTTTGGGAACCCCAAACACATTGTCAATTATTCGAACTGATTAGATTTGATGCATTCATGGTAAAATACCAAGACCGATATTGGATAGAAACAAACGCACAATGGACAACAGTACAAAAACCAGATATACAAGAGAAAATAACACTAAACAAAACAGCCTCAATAGCAACACGATTTGAAATATATCCAATAGTTGAACACGAATGCGGATCAATACAACCTTTACATAAAACAGAATACGATGATATTTACATAATATATGAATATGGCTTTGATATGCATACAGGACAGAAAGTAACAAGAAAAAAAGATAAATTTGATGATGAAAAATTCATGAAAATAACACCAAAACAAATCACCTCAACACTCACACGCTATGAAGATGAAGATAACAACCAATTTTATTACGGTTTTATTAACGAAAACACACATTTAAATATGAAAATGGACTTATATATGAGTAACATATACTCCAGAATCAGTTTACAAGCAATAGAATTTTATTCACAAATTTGCGAACAAACAAAGAAATCTACGACAATTAACACTAACACAAGTACAGAAGAACACACCACTCCTAGGATACATCCTTACAGGAGACAGATCGATATTTGTAAAACAAGAAGGAGTAAACGTTATGAAAATGTACAAATGTGCAAAGAAATCATCACCACTTTATGTACCACAAACACGCGAATGCTACCATAAAATACCAATTCTATACAAAAACAGAGTACAGTATGTACACCAACTAACACGCCAAACATACCTTTGGGCAAAAAAGGTACCATGTTCACACAGTAATTTTGATCAACTCATATCTATAGATACGGAAGGAGCATCTCGATACAGATTAACACCGTACCCAGTTAAAGTTGAAACAATGCTAAACACTATATCACCTGAAGAAATAGTATTAGACAATATGTTTAGTAAAGCAAGTCTAATAGAAAGTGGAATCTACAGTAAAGAACAATTAGTACAAGAACGAAAAAGAGATCTATTACATGAATACATGAGAGACCGTGAAAAACCATTACAAGACGCACAGTCAGCTAATGCACTAAAACTCCTAGAGCTCGAACAATTAGGTTTATTACAAACATATAAAAATTACGAACAATCACTAAAATGGCTACGAGATTTGAATATCAACGGATATAACTTTCAGATTGATCAACCCAGCGTAAACTGGAAAGAAATTTTTGACGGCGCATGGCTAAAAGACCAAATTCTAACCATCTTTGGTTGGCCATGGTACCTATTAGAGAAAATGGCTATTATTTATGCTATGATTAGCATGATACTATTCATAACAAATCTTATTATTAAATTCTATAACGCTTTTGCTATTCACAAAGCAATCGGAAAACAAGCAAGTATAACAACAATACTACTAACCGGAATATTTGGAATATTTTCACAAACACTTACACAATTAGTAGCACAAATACAAGAAGAAAATCTACATGACGACAGTGACGATAACAATTCCCATTATGGAAACTTAAACAACAAAACCAGAAAAAATAGACCTAACTTTCGTAGACATTCAGCAGAAGTAACAACGTCAAATCATAACAACAATGAAATACCAACAGAAATTTACGTTGATACAAATTATAAAAATTACAACACAACAATCCGTAGAACAGAAAACGGACTACAATTACAAACTTTAGAACCAACAAAAAAGATACAGAAACCACCATTACCAGAAAGGAAATATAAACCAGAACCATTTAAATTAGAACCATTAGAAAGAATAAAAAAGAATAAACTGCCATCAATCTTACCACAACTAATCACACCACCCCCGGCATACCAATGCATCGGAAATAATTTATCAGCACCTATTCCTAGTGCACCAAAAGTTGAACAACATAATAGTTCATTCCACAACCATCCATATGAAACACCTATACCAATTCATCAACCTAAATCATATGAAATCCCAAATCCTTCGTCAACAAATAACGAACACAGACACTTAATACCTACATCGAAACTACTAGATATGCAAAACCCTCCACCAATTGATTTTGAACAACTAAAATTAACGGCTAACAAAATGCATCATCGCAGTCACAGCCTAGACGTACTCCAAAATGATCAGCCACACACAAATGAAGTCACATACTTTGACACTCATTCGGCTGATACATACAAAATTTAAAACAATATGTACATTAAAGAACATCTAACAGTATACCCCCCCCCCCACTACTATTAACTCATCAAAATTGCATATTCATAAAATTGTATATTCATAACAAAACACAAGAACCCTACAGTAAAAATGACAATATATTTTTAACATATAACAATATAACCACCAACGAGTGAGTTTTTAACATATCAAACTACAAACAATTTCTATAACAGTCAACATAACATTTGAAATCATGTATTATTCCAATAGTAATAATCTATGAGTTTTAGCACAATGGCAACAGGCATGGAATACGAATCGCCATACAAATCCGATTCACCATTCAGCTACGAAGTTTAAGAAGGAGAACTGAGTTCCAGATCAGGAAGATCGAGTCCTGGCACAGTAAGAGATAACGCGTCGGACTGTGGAACGCAAACAGACGATCAAATGGAGAATATTTCTGAAACAGTCACTACAATGAGAGTACATTTGGACAATACTCCACAGATTACTCAAACTCCACAAGAAATTGCACGTAAATTCAAGAATAGATTTGATAACAGACGGAACTTGCAATCCTTTAACACTAACAAAAACACTAATGTGCAAGGAACAAGTACAAATATTCATAGCTATGAACATAGCAGATTAGTTAACACTCAAAACCGTTCGACGACGGAATCATATACATCACCCCCAATCCCAAACTACCCACCACCAGTACGACCGCCACCACCCTCCGATTATATTACAGAACAACCGAGAACACAAAGTTATAACCAACAACAATTGTTTACAACTAATCGTAGACCGAACAATTTAAGATTTCCCTACGCGGTAACACCGAGATCAGCTAATAGTAAATCGTTTTTTCACCAATCAACAAATGAACAGACACCAACAACAACAGTCATGGAAACAATTTGGTTTCAGGACAAAGATCCTAGAACTTTAAATAGCCCACACAATAGTAATTACAACCCATTGTTATCATACAGAAATTGGGCAAATATGCCATTCGATTCACGCGAATATAACTTTTTTATGGCACCTCTTCATAACCTTAAAGATCGTGTGTCAGAGTATTTCCCACCTCTGCCACCAGAAAACACTAATACAGTCAAGCGTAGTACGAAAAACATGGGGAGAGACAAACTCCACCAGACCATGTACCCAATACTCAAACAGTTTTATAGCTTAACTGAGAGATTTTTATATGATTATAACTACGAGTTTAAAATTCCAATAACATGTCATTTCGACCAACTTATAGCTAAAGCATCCCAAGACTTATCTGCTTACAGTATTTACGATCATCAGATATTTCAACTGAGTTTCAATTTTTTGCATCCTACACCGAAAGATGTACAGAACAATAACTACAGAGTGCATGAAACTAAATTAATCCACAACCTTATATATTATACATTTCTACGTCACAAAAGCCATAACACATCAAGAAGTTACATACACATAAACGACCAACTTACGTCACCTTATTTCCTTAATTACGGATATCGTTTAAAATGGGAATATACATTGGGCACACTCAGAAACTTTGACCCAATCAAGAACTACTATATATTCCAACCGAAAGATTCACCGGAGCGGCCTCTCATGTTACCGCTCGAAGCTTTGGAACCTTGCGAGGAATACCACGTGTATCACCTCGAAGGAAGCGTAACGAACCGCGCTTTCACAAATAGAATAAACTTCAATAATGAACGGACTAAAACTGAACTTGAACACGAACTATGCAACACAATGAAAGCATCCATTACAGATATTCCATTAAAAGATCTAACGAACTTACTTGCATATTTTCTTTCGAAAGACGACAACTTCGTAAAGGAATACCGACATTATAAAGAACGGACGAACTATCCAAAACAGACGGAGAAGTTATAAAAATGTTGTCACAGTAACAAGTAACAACTCTCAATAGTAACAATTCTTGATAATTTTGACAAGTAACAATAAATAAACATGAAATTAATTAGTGCATATATGATTATTTATGTTTTCTGTAACCCAAAATTCACCATTTCCTGATTAATGTATTTATATCAGTCCAATAATTTATACTCAAATACTTTGTAAACCCTTATATTTGAGTTTTTACCTAAATAAATATGCTCACAACGAGTAATCTATAGTTGTACTTTATATTTGCACAACCATTAATTACAAAAATAATTGTACCAATTGTTATATATCTTTTCTGTTCAATAAACTTTAAAAATAAAAAAATAATTTTTTACTTTTCCTATAAACCCTAACCTAATTTCTAAAATGTATATTTTATATATGCAAAGATTTTTCCATAGTTAGTTATATGCACTTTTGTAAATAAAAAAAACTTGAAATAAGGCACAGAACTGACAGGAATAGAACATTTGCAATGTAAACAAAGTGTAAACGTACACAGTGAGTCATATAATGGACATATTAACTCTATGTATAACATGTAATAAAAACTTTCAGACCTTGAGTCATCGACATGACATTTCAACAAAATTCATCCTAGATTCTTAGAGAACCGATTTGTTTACACAACATACAAAACTATAATATCAGTTTGAAATCATAATAACATAGCAAAATGTTAGATACTTTTCCAAACAAACTGTAGCAATATATCAACTTGTAACATAGATCAAAACATAAAATACTTGAATTTCGAAATTTTCACATGTAAAAACATATGCATAAACAGAGTACCAAATACATGAAAAACATACTTTCATTTCTCAAAGAACAAACAACATGTATAAATACATTACATTAAGTCTTTAAGCTATAGTAACAACTAACAGCTTCACCTTTACCTAGTAACAACTAACATTGTAGTACTCCAAATACTGAAAGAGTCTATGGATTATTTGCAATATTGTATCAGCGCGCAGACAGAGACTTTAACTTAATTTCTGAAGTTAAAGAAATAGAAGTTGATTGAATAAGGCATTTGGACATTTTTGGATATATCCATTACAAACCCATAAGCGAGATCTATAAACCCTTTACAAAATACATGACATAACACAAATTCTAGAAGTATAACAATACAATTCGTAAGAACTGATTGCATCAGAATAATTTCGGATTTCGCGCAGGAAACAGATTATTAATACATGTTCATATTCAGTAACAAAATCTGTATTCATCCAACATGGCTAAACAATCACATGTCACTTAAACATTTCTAGACTATGTCACACACCTTGTGTTGACCTAGCCAGTACTACCCTCAATTGATCCGTCGAATTCCATAAAAACATATAACAAAACATACTTAGCACAGATCATTTAAATCTTTATTTGCTTTCCAACCGGAAGGGATACTACGTATAACAGAACATTGAAACCCAACACAGGTTATAATAAAGAAAAACTTTTCTAAACCTCTACCACCTAACGACAAACCAATTCAGGTAAGTCAGGTAAGTCAAGTCACTGGACATCAGGATCGCCTCCAAGCATCAACACCAGACCTACCCGAAAGGATCTTCACCCACTGGACGTGGTTATGGAATAGATACTTTTGTGGTTGTTGATGTTCACTCTTTGCTCTTTGGGCAACCTATGTCTAGGAATCGAGTTACAGACGAACCGATCTCAAGCAACACATTCCAAAAAAAAAGAAAATCCTTCAGAGAGAAAAAAGAAAAAATGACTTATTAGAATGTACAAGACACTTTCAAAAAACTCGAAACCCCGGAAAGATGGAGTCAAATATGACTTCCAGAAAGGACTATTTGAAAGACTTTATTATTTAAATAAATAAAGACTGAAAATACTCTTCCCTGATTGGATAAAAAAGGGAATAATATCTTTTCCTTTTTATCCTTTAGATGTTTACCCATTTACCCCTCTTCTCAGAAGAGAAAGTTATTTAGTCAGTACCAGTTAAACGCCTGATATAATAATAAAGTATATTTCTCTCTCTCTACTCCGCTCTTGTTTTGTATTGAGATATAAGTTAGACTTTAGCATTGGGGCCCGTGCACTGTCTACTGAAGCTCAGATAGAAGAGTAACAGACTAGAGATATAGAACTTTAGTTAGTCAGGTAAGCCTTAAGAGTACACTTTATTCTTGAGACAACCATAAGACAGTTCCAGAAGTATCCTAATAAAGGTAAGCTCAGAACACGTCTTAGTGGAGTAACCACTGTTCAATGTCAGTTTTCGCGTTTTTTTGTATCTGTAAATTTTTTGAAGGTTACAGATCTCGCTTACTTTCTTTATAATGGATATACACAAAAATGTCCCATTTGCTGATTCCCATTAATGGTTATTTCATCATTGTGTAAAAGGTTCGCCGGATACGATACAGTCTTCCAAATAATGCCTTTTTTCCTTTTGTAGGAAAAAAATTCAGAGGATTTGTTACAGACATAGATGTTAGTTGTTACTGGTGTATTACATGTGATTGCATAGTATGTCTTAAAGTATCACTTTCAATATGAAAATTTCGAATTGTGAACAGGTTTAATGTTTTATCTGTTTTACTATTTGTTATATTCGTCAGGAAAGTATTGTTAACTATTGTTAAGTACTTTTTATACCATATGTTATGTTCTGTGTTGGAAGATTCTACATGTATTCTGTGTTAAATCGAGTAATTATTTTAACAAGATTGTCATGTGGTGACTCATGTTGTTAGTTCGTGAGTTAGCATGTAATCTATGTTAGTATTGAAGTGTGCATGTTTGTGAGTACACATTATTATAGTGTGTTATTATACACTGTGTTACTCATTCCACTTATTACTAATACCTTGTTCTTTTTTTGTTTTCTTCTTATTTACAAAATTTCATATATCTAACTATGAAAAACTTTGCATATATACATGTATACAGGTAACTAAGAATAGGGGGTGAATGATAAAGTAAAAAAAATTTTTATGTTTTTTAGATTTTGTTACACATTAAGTGTCAAATGAGTACAAATGGGGTTCAATCACATTTAAGGATTGTTTACAAAACCGGTGTTGTTACTAGCATTTATAAAATATTTATTGCACGTGAAATATGCAGAGGAACATCTATAGTTAGATGTATAAATAAATATTTATAACAATGTTACAATGATATTGTTCTGGGTATTACGAAACTTGTTACTACATCAAAGCTTGTTACAGAATATTCCTTGTTAGAGTTTCTCTGTCCGTTTAGGGTGATTTTTTCGATCCCTATATTGTTGATATTCTTTGATGAAGTAATCATCTTTTGAAAGAAAATATGCCACGAGATCAGTTATTCATCTAGTGAAACATCTGTTTTTGATGCTTTCACCGAGTTTCGTATTTCTTTCTCGATATCCGAGGTCTTGCGTTCATTGTTAAATTTTATCCTGTTTAGGACAGCTCTGTTTGTTACAGATCTCGCTTACTTACAGATCTCGCCTACTTTCTTTATAATGGATATACACAAAAATGTCCCATTTGCTGATTCCCATTAATGGTTAATTCATCATTGTGTAAAAGGTTCGCCGGATACGATACAGTCTTCCAAATAATGCCTTTTTTCCTTTTGTAGGAAAAGAATTCAGAGGATTTTTTACAGACATAGATGTTAGTTGTTACTGGTGTATTACATGTGATTGCATAGTATGTCTTAAAGTATCGTTTTTAAATATGAAAATTTCGAATTGTGAACAGGTTTAATATTTTACCTGTTTTACCATTTGTTATATTCGTCAGGAAAGTATTGTTAACTATTGCTAAGTACTTTTTATACCATATGTTATGTTCTGTGTTGGAAGATTCTACGTGTATTCTGTGTTAAATCGAGTAATTATTTTAACATGATTGTCATGTGGTGACTCATGTTGTTAGTTCGTGAGTTAGCATGTGATCTATGTTAGTATTGAAGTGTGCATGTTTGTGAGTACATATTATTATAGTGTGTTATTATACACTGTGTTACTCATTCCACTTATTACTAATACCTTGTTCTTTTTTGTTTTCTTCTTATTTACAAAATTTCATATATCTAACTATGAAAAACTTTGCATATATACATGTACACAGGTAACTAAGAATAGGGGGTGAATGATAAAGTAAAAAAAATTTTTTATGTTTTTTAGATTTTGTTACACATTAAGTGTCAAATGAGTACAAATGGGTTTCAATCACATTTAAGGATTGTTTACAAAACGGCTTTTGTTACTAGCATTTATAAAATATTTATTGCACGTGAAATATGCAGAGGAACATCTATAGTTAGATGTATAAATAAATATTTATAACAATGTTACAATGATATTGTTCTGGGTATTACGAAACTTGTTACTACATCAAAGCTTGTTACAGAATATTCCTTGTTAGAGTTTCTCTGTCCGTTTAGGGTGATTTTTTCGATCCCTATATTGTTGATATTCTTTGATGAAGTGATCATCTTTTGAAAGAAAATATGCCACGAGATCAGTTATTCATCTAGTGACACATCTGTTTTTGATGCTTTCACCGAGTTTCGTATTTCTTTCTCGATATCCGAGGTCTTGCGTTCATTGTTAAATTTTATCCTGTTTAGGACAGCTCTGTTTGTTACAGATCTCGCTTACTTACAGATCTCGCCTACTTTCTTTATAATGGATATACAAAAAAATGTCCCATTTGCTGATTCCCATTAATGGTTAATTCATCATTGTGTAAAAGTTCCGCCGGATACGATACAGTCTTCCAAATAATGCCTTTTTTCCTTTTGTAGGAAAAGAATTCAGAGGATTTGTTACAGACATAGATGTTAGTTGTTACTGGTGTATTACATGTGATTGCATAGTATGTCTTAAAGTATCATTTTTAAATATGAAAATTTCGAATTGCGAACAGGTTTAATATTTTATCTGTTTTACCATTTGTTATATTCGTCAGGAAAGTATTGTTAACTATTGTTAAGTACTTTTTATACCATATGTTATGTTCTGTGTTGGAAGATTCTACATGTATTCTGTGTTAAATTGAGTAATTATTTTAACAAGATTGTCATGTGGTGACTCATGTTGTTAGTTAGTGAGTTAGCATGTAATCTATGTTACTATTGAGTTGTGCATGTTTGTGAGTACACATTATTATAGTGTGTTATTATACACTGTGTTACTCATTCCACTTATTACTATTACCTTGTTTTTTTGTTTTCTTCTTATTTACAAAATTGTATATATCTAACTATGGTAAACTTTGCATATATACATGCATACAGGTAACTAAGAATAGGGGGTGAATGATAAAGTAAAAAAAAATTTATGTTTTTTAGATTTTGTTACACATTAAGTGTCAAATGAGTACAAATGGGTTTCAATCACATTTAAGGATTGTTTACAAAACGGGTTTTGTTACTAGCATTTATAAAAAATTTATTGCACGTGAAATATGCAGAGGAACATCTATAGTTAGATGTATAAATAAATATTTATAACAATGTTACAATGATATTGTTCTGGGTATTACGAAACTTGTTACTACATCAAAGCTTGTTACAGAATATTCCTTGTTAGAGTTTCTCTGTCTGTTTAGTGTGATTTGTTCGATCCCTATATTGTTGATATTCTTTGATGAAGTAATCATCTTTTGAAAGAAAATATGCCACAAGATCAGTTATTTCATCTAGTGACACATCTGTTATTGATGCTTTCACCGAGTTTCGTATTTCTTTCTCGATATCCGAGGTCTTGCGTTCATTGTTAAATTTTATCCTGTTTAGGACAGCTCTGTTTGTTACGCTGCCTTCCAAATGGTAAGTGTGATATTCCTCACACGGTTCTAAGTCTTCTATGGGTACAATGAGCGGTCGTTTGGGCGCTTCCTTAGGTTGGAAGATATAGTAATTCTTTATAGGGTCGAATTTACGGAGTGCTCCAATTGTGTATTCCCATTTTAGTCTGTATCCGTAATTCAGAAAATAGGGTGAAGTTAGTTGATCGTTTATGTGTACATAACTCTTGTTAGTGTTCTTGTTCTTGTCGCGTAAAAACGTATAGTATATTAAGTTGTGAACTAGCTGCGTTTCATGTACTCTATAATTATTGTTCTGGACATCCTTTGGTGTCGGATGTAGGAAGTTGAAGCTAAGTTGAAAAATCTGGTGATCAAAAACGCTGTAAGCGGAAAAGTCTTGTGATGCCTTTGCTACGAGATTATCAAATGTACATGTTATAGGTATTCTAAATTCATAGTCGTAGTCGTATAAAAAACGTTCTGTGAGACTGTAAAATTGATTCAAAATTGGATACACTGTTTGATGGTATTTATCGCGTCCCATATTTTTGGTACTACGTTTAACTGTATTCGTGTTCTCAGAAGGTAATGGTGGAAAAAACTCAGAGACACGGTCTTTTAGGTTGTGTAACGGTGCCATTACAAAGTTATAGTCCCGTGAATTGAATGGCATCTCAAACCAATTACGATAACTTAACAATGGGTTATAGTTGCTGTTATGTGGGTTATTCAATGTTCGGGGATCTTTGTCCTGAAACCATATTGTTTCCATTACTGTTGCTGTAGGGGATTGTTCGTTAGTAGATTGGTGGAAAAATGATTTCCTGCTGTTACTTCGGGGCGTTACGGCGTACGGGAAGCGTAGATTGTTCGGTCTTATTTGTGATGGATATCTATGTGATATACGTTGTTGAACGTGATATTGCGGTAATTCGTGTTCGTTATCGCTAGGTGGAGGTGGTCGTACTGGTGGTGGATAGTTAGGTAGAGGTGGCGAGTGGTATACTGTATTTGGCGTGTTATATTTACGTGTTCTGTTATTCTGGTAACTGTGTATGTTAGTGCTGGTTCCCTGTTCTGTTACGTTAGTGTTTGTTCTATTGTAAAAGGAACCTTGATTACGTTTGTTTTCTGTTTGTTTTTTCCTAGTAACTTGTTCTTTTAAAACCTGTGCAATCCCTTTGGGTGCTGGTTGGTTTAACGCTGTTTGTGTGTGTTGATCGGATGTGGCGCATTCCACTTCAACTCTCATAGTTGTTATCCTGTCGTGTGGGTTGTCGAAACGATCGTCTGTTTGCGCGCTACAATCAGAGGCGTTATCTCGAATTGTTCCTGGACTTGAACGTCCTGATCCTGAACTGAGTTCTCCTTCCTCAACGTCGTAGCTGAGGGGCGAATCTGCTCGGTATGGATTCTCGGGCTCATAGTCCATTTTGTGTGCCATTTCGTTTCTTGTTTGCTGAAAGGTAATTCAATTTGTTACATATTCTTAACTTTGTATTAGTTACAATTGATTGTTACGGGTATATACATGAAACGTTGTTCATCCAGTTTGTTACAAACACACTTGTTATCAGTGGTATCTGTGTTATTATCTATTATCTGTTACACAGTTATTATTATTCATTTGTCGGTATTATGGTTAATGAATACAATGTTCATTCATATTCGTACGGGGATATGTTGGTTAGTACCATTGTGTTACTTGTTATGTATGTTTATATTGCGGTTAGGAAGAGGTTTACATGTATTTTTACTTGTATCTGTCTAGAATGTCTAGTAAATAAAAAAAATGTCTTTGAAATAATATAAAACATGTTATTTGTTCGTGGTTGAGTGCAGATTTATACTTCATATGTATCTGCCGAATGAGTGTCAAAATATGTGACTTCATTCGTATGTGGTTGGTCATCATTTTTCAGAATGTCTAAGCGATGGCTGCGGTTATGCATTTTATTAGCTGCTAGTTTCAACTGATCTATAGTTGGGGGGTTTTGTATTTCTATTAGTTTTACTGATGGTATGAGGTTTTGTTGGTTTGTTGATGTAGATGATGGTTGCTGGAATTCATATGGTGTTGTTTTACTAATACTTAAAGGAGGTTCATATGAACTTCCCTGAAATGTTGATGATTGTTGTTGTATGTTAGGTGCACTAGGGATGGGTGTGATATGTGGTGTAGTAAGTGATGTTGTTTGAGGTGTATTCAAAGATACATTATTTCCTAAACATTGGTATGCAGGTGGTGGATTGATGAAATGTGGTGGTAGTATGGGTAGTTTGTTTTCAGTTATTGTTTCTAATGGTTCAATTTTTAATGAATCTTGTTTGTATTTTCGTTCTGGCAATGGTGGTTTTTGTTTCTTCGGTGATGAATCTATTGTTCGTAACTGTAATTCCTTATCTGTTCTGCGAATAGTTGTGTTATAGTGTTTATAATTAGTGTCAATATAAACTTGTGATGGCTTATCGTTGTCATTGTGATCTGTTATATGTGTTATATCTGAAGAGTGTCGGCGAAAAATGTTCTTCCGTGGATTATTATGTTTGGTATAATGTGAATCGTTCTCGTCACTATCGTGACTAGTTCCTTCTTCTTGAATATGTGCTACTAGTTGTGTTATTGTCTGTGAGAAGATACCAAATATTCCTGTTAAAAATTTTTTTGTAATACTAGCTTGTTTGCCAATTGCTTTATGAATTGCAAAAGCGTTGTAGAATTTTATTATAAGATTTGTTAAAAATAGTATCATGCTAATCATGGCGTATATGATTGCCATTTTTTCTAAGATGTACCATGGCCAACCAAAGATTGATAATATTTGTTCTTTTAGCCATGCTCCGTCAAAAATTTCTTTCCAGTTTACACTAGGTTGGTCGATCTGGAATTTATATCCGTTAATATTTAGATCTTTTAACCATTTTAGTGATTGTTCATGATTTTTGCATATTGGGAGTAATCCGAGTTGTTCAAGTTCTAGTAATTTTGTGCATTTGCTGATGTAGCTTCCTGTAATGTTTTTCGCGGTCTCGCATGTATTCGTGTAGTAGATCTCTTTTTCGTTCTTGAATTAATTGTCCTCTACTGTATATACCACTTTCTATCAAACTTGCTTTACTAAACATGTTGTCTAGTACTATTTCTTCAGGTGAAATAGTGTTCAGTATTGTTTCAACTTTTACAGGGTATGGTGTGACTCTGTATCTTGCTGTTCCTTCAGTGTCAATTGATATTAACTGGTCAAAAAAACTATGTGAACATGGGACTTTCTTCGCCCATAAGTATGTTTGTCGTGTTAGTTGGTGTACGTATTGTACTCTGTTTTTGTATAGAATTGGTATTTTGTCATAACATTTGCGGTACATATAGGGGTGATGATTTTTTCGCGCATTTGTACTTTTTCATCACATTTACTCCTTCTTGTTTAACAAATATTGATCGGTCTCCAGTGAGGATATATCTTAATAGTGGAGTGTTCTTTTGTACTTGTGTTAATGTTAATTGTCTAAGGTTTCTAGTTTGTTCGCAAATTTGTGAATAGAATTCAATAGCTTGTAAGCTTATTCGTGAGTAAATGTTTCTCATGTAAAGATCCATTTTCATGTTCAAAATGTGTATTTTTGTTTACAAAACCATAGTAGTATTGTTTGTTATCCTCGTCTTCATATCGTGTACGTTCTGATATTATTTGTTCTGGTTTTATTCGGATAAATTTTTACTAAATGAATTCAAAAATTCTGAAACTGACAACATAGGTGGTGTTTCATTATGATGGTGACTATAATGATGTATAAGTCTTTCTGAAATGAAATTAAGGTAATTCAGTTTTACCTTTTTTGTCGAATTGTTTTCGGTAGAAAGTTGGTAAGGATGTGAGAGAAATTTTTAAAAGCAGTTGGTACAAATTTATTCTGAATGATTTCAGTAATCATTGAGAATTAGATATTTTGAAGAAACGGTTGGAATTTTATTCTGTTTGAGAATGAGGCAAGAAATTGTTTATAAATTGTTTATGAGGCAAGAAATTGTCTCTACAATTGAGAGTCGACAATAAACTTTTCTTATCAGCTTAGCTGAAAATGAGAAAATTTTGCTGATTGGAGAGAGGTTGTGATTTGTACAAGACAAAATCGGAGTTGTGATTTTTACTTAAATGTTTGGGGCTCTCTACAATGTTGGTGACATTTACGTATCTTCCGTTTTTCTTTCTTGGTTCTCGAAGTTGCCAATTTTACTAATTTTCTGGTCGTAATTAGTATTTTGGATTGTTATCCTTTGATGTATAAGTGTCTTTGTAGATTTTCTTTGGTTTTCTTGTTACGGTGTTCTTCTTGTAATTGGTATGTTTGAAAGTAATTGGTTTGTTTGATTGGTTACTGACGTTATCGTTTTGCTGGTTGGTAAGATACCAATTAGGAAGTTACCAATACCAATTAGGTAAGTTATCCTAAAGGTTGTAATTTGTTTCAAGTAGGTTTTTTATTGATGGTGTTCACTGATAGTGTTCAATGAAGATGGTGGCTCCATCTGCTCGCTTTTGTAAATCCTTTTAAAGTTTAGTGCTAATGAGCTAGAGGTTCGTTAATTGTTTTAAATGGTGCAGAAATGGTGTAAATGGTGCAAATGGTGCAAGTAGTGCAAACTGTTAATTAGTCTTTTGTTTGCAACGTAAGTATGCGTTGAAGGTTGGTGTTGTGTTGAAATGTCTACTTCAACACATAATTGATCTGTGTTAGATCTATTTTGTTAATCACCATCTGGTAATGGTGGAAAATGCTAATTGGGTTGACATTTGTAGTTTGTTACTAATTGCGTCTGCTTGGGAGCCGTTTGTCCCGGTACTTTGTTCTTCAAGTCTCTTTATCTTACTAATGAGGATGGTTGGTTTAATCCTTTTTTCTCTTTTAATGATGTGTTCGTTTACTAATGAGGTATGTTGTTACTAATGAAAACTATGACGTCCGTCTTTTTAACGTCCGTTTTTGCTTATGACGTAGGTTTGGGCTATGACGTAGAATTTGTTAAAATGTCACTGTGAAATGTATAGTTAGCCGAAGGTCATTTGACCGCCAAATAATGACATTTGAACTAAATTGTTTTTGTATGTATTTCAGGTAAAGAGTCATCTCACTCTCGATTGTTACTGTCTGTGTTGTTACATGTAGGTTACAACACATGTATTGTTACAACGAATGAATTGTTACACTATTCTTACTGGATTATTACACTATTCATACTGAATTGTTACACATAGTTATATCACCATTTGGTTATCATTTGGCGTTTGTGTTAAATAGTTCTCGTAGGCTAACGATGTTGCCAACAGTGTCATTTAGTTCTGGCCACAGTGTTATGTGCTCTTGTCTTTGACCTGGATTATTATTTTGTACTTATTCGGTATTAGCGCTTTACTCGTTTAAAAAGAGGAAGTTATTCCGATTTGTAAAGAGGAAGTTATTCTTCTCCTGTATGTTTATGTTGTTTGTGTTGAACTCATAATTTTTTATTTCGTATTCGTTTTAGTGTTTTCCTGTTTTGTAATAGTAGTAATTGTGCTTTACCTGTTTATTGTTATTTTATTTTTCCGTTTTTTATATTATCTATTGTATTGTAATAACTTGTTTATTATTAATGTTGATTTCTACAAAATGTCTATTCCATTCCGTGAGTCCTCAATCGTAGAGGATATTGTTGTTTGAAATTAATTTGTTATTTGAAATTTGTTATTTGATTTTTTTGTTTATTGTTTTTTACTTCAATTAACTTCAAAGTCGTCTATTCCAGTTCCAAGCCTGTGATCATCAAAATACCGTTTGTGCTTTGTTTTATTGTGTTTTGATATTTTGTTTACATGAAATTACTGTGACTAATCTTTAGTGTCTGGTTCAGGGGCTAGTATCATAACCAGTTTGTGTTAGAATAGTTATTTGTTACTTGATTTATGTTGTTTCATTTGTTATCTGATATATGTTGTTTTTATTTGTCATTGGATTTATGTGGTGGCGGCTTGTGTTGGAGATGAATGTATCCTGAGGTGGAGGGAAGGTGATAGTGACCGTGAGAGGAGATTGTGACTTGAGGTGTGTGAAGAAGATGTTAATGACGAAGGAAGAAGATGTTGATGATGAAGATAGTATTCACCGTTTTGTTAGAATTATTTTTTTATTATTTGTTACCATTGAAGGTGTTAATACGTTTTTGTTTAAGTAATTTGGGAACTTATAAGTTTGATAAGTTATAATACGTTTGGTGTAATCGATCTGGGGAACAACTGATATTCCGAGGTTTGTTGAAATGTATGTTTTAAAGGTTGGGGCTTGAGTTAGGTGTATATGTCATTAACACTTTCCACATTGATTGATGTGTTTTGTACTTTTTGTGTATTATCAGTATTATTGTTTTAATATAGATGTTCTTTCTGAATGACTTGATTTCGGGGGTATACACACAGGTTCGGGTTAGGGAAGTGTGTTACAGTAGAAATACTGAAGGTAGAAATACTGAATGTATACTGGGTCTATTTAGTTACATATTAGTCTATTACAGAGGTGGAAAATACATAGTGTCTTTTATCAAAATATTACTCTGTATTAAAATTGGTAAACATAAATATGATTAGTAAATAGAATAGATTGTATTTAGTATGTATATATATATATATATATATTAATATTGATATATAACATACAATAGAGATAATAGCTAAGAGGGTTAGCTTGTGTAGTAATAGAGTTAGCTTGTGTAGTAATAGTTGTTAATATGAATATCATAGTTTCATTTAAGGAATTATATATATTTATTAATATTATGTAATTATTTATTATTAATATTATTATTATTATTATTTTACGTTTTTGCTATTGTAGTGTGACCTTCCTTTTCCGAAGGTTATATTGATTTGTATGTTTTGTATCCGGGTTGTGGATATCTTTTTGAATGTAAGTTGATGTGTTTGGTTATTTCAGTGTTGGTACTTCTTTTGTTAGAAGATAATTTTGTAGTTCTAAATTGATGTGCTTTTCTTTTGGATAATATGGTACAATGTGATTTCTGTGTATTGTTATTTGTTCTTTATTGTTGTCTTTCAAGATGTATGTTGTTTCAGTTGGTTTATTAACAATCAAATATGGTCCTGTTTTTAGGGGTAACAGTTTTTTCGATACTCCTTCAATTTGTTGTTGGTTAGTGACTAAGACGAACGTATTTTCTCAAGTGGTTTTGCTGTTCGAAATGGAATGTTCATTTCATCTGTTGGCTTCTTTCTGTTGTGTAGAAGTTTTGTTATTTTTTGGTATGTATCGTTGTAGTGTTTTTCTTTGTCTAGGAACCATTTTGCGAATGTTCCTTTCTGTAATTTTGCGATTTTAGGATGGCTGAAATGGTTTTCTAAGTGTGTATGTGTAGGTTGTGTGTTACATGCACTTTTATCCGATGGGTTGCAATTACCCATTTCGTCCGTTGTTGTTCCGAGTTTAATTTTTGTTGGTTTTTTCGGTTTCTGACTGAAAACAACTTCATAAGGTGACATGCCTAGTCGTGCTTGATATTGTGTGTTGTACGCGTATGGGAAGAATTTTGCTTTTCGTGACCAATTATTGTATTTTTTATTTAATAATGTCCTAATGAATTGTCCAATTATTCTATTTGTTCCTTCCACTAGTCCGTTTGTCCCAGGTGCATATGTTGTACTTGGTTTAAACTTTATTTCGAAGTAATTACATAAATGTGTCAATTCTGTATTGATGTATTCAGATCCGTTGTCTGATCGGATTTCTTCGGGTAGTCCGAATTTCATGAACCAATGTTCAAATAATGCTGTAAATGCATAGTGTGCATTGTTTTTTGGTGCACACATTATGGTAGCATAATGTGAAAAGGCGTCAACTATGACAAAGATGTAGTTATTTCCTTCTGATGTAGGGTAAGTTGGTCCTTTTGTATCTATCATTATCATTTCGTTAAAGTAAGTTTTTGTTGGTGCTATTTGTTCTTGTTTACTTTTCAATTTTGTGTTCGCAAACACTTTGTTTGTTTGACATTGTATACAATCTGCAATTAGTATTTTTATCCAAGTTGTGAGATTAGGAAAGTAGTATTTTTCCATTATGTTTCGTTTTGTTTTTTCGAGTCCTGTGTGACCTACTAGGACTATGCAATGGTTTTCGTAAAATGTGCATAGTAATAGTGTTAGTGGTAGGGAGATTCTTTGTATTGCCTTTTTTGAACATTTATCACAAATTTGATTAGTTCAGATTTTTCATCAATAATGATCGATTTGTATTTTCTGAAGTATGCGAATAGTCCTTTATTTCCACGTATGTCCATTGTTACTGAATATGGTTTACTGTTATGTTTTTTCCATATATATTAATATTGATATATAACATACCATAGAGATAATAGCTTTGAAGGTTAGCTTGTGTAGTAATAGGGTTAGCTTGTGTAGTAATAGTTGTTAATTTGAATATCATAGTTTCATTTGAGGAATTATATATATTTATTAATATTATTTAATTATTTATTATTAATATTATTATTATTATTATTTTACGTTTTTGCTATTGTAGTGTGACCTTCCTTTTCCGAAGGTTATTTTGATGTGTATGTTTTGTATCCGGGTTGTGGATATCTTTTTGAATGTAAGTTGAGGTGTTTGGTTGTTTCAGTGTTGGTACTTCTTTTGTTAGAAGATAATTTTGTATTTCTAATTTGATGTGCTTTTCTTTTGGATAATATGGGAAGAATTTTGCTTTTCGTGACCAATTATTGTATTTTTCAGTTAATAATGTCCTAATGAATTGTCCAATTATTCTATTTGTTGCTTCCACTAGTCCGTTTGTCCAAGGTGCATATGTTGTACTTGGTTTTAACTTTATTTCGAAGTATTTACTTAAATGTGTCAATTCTGTATTGATGTATTCAGATCCGTTGTCTGATCGGATTTCTTCGGGTAGTCCGAACTTCATGAACCAATGTTCAAATAATGCTGTAAATGCATAGTGTGCATTATTTTTTGGTGCACACATTATGGTAACATAATGTGAAAAGGCTTCAACTATGACAAAGATGTAGTTATTTCCTTCTGATATAGGGTAAATTGGTCCTTTTGTATCTATCATTATCATTTCGTTAAAGTAAGTTTTTGTTGGTGCTAGTTGTTCTTGTTTACTTTTCAATTTTGTGTTCGCAAACATTTTGTTAGTTTGACATTGTATACAATCAGCAATTAGTATTTTTATCCAAGTTGTGAGGTTAGGAGAGTATTATTTTTCCATTATGTTTCGTTTTGTTTTTTCGAGTCCTGTGTGACCTACTAGGTCTATGCAGTGGTTTTCGTAAAATGTGCATTGTGATAGTGTTAGTGGTAGACAGATTCTTTGTATTGACTTTTTATGAACATTTATCACAATTTTGATTAGTTCAGATTTTTCATCAATAATGATCGATTTGTATTTTTTGAAGTATGCGAATAGTCCTCTATTTCCACGTATGTCCATTGTTACTGAATGTGGTTTACTGTTATGTTTTTTCCATATATATTAAAATTGATATATAACATACCATAGAGATAATAGCTTTGAGGGTTAGCTTGTGTAGTAATAGTTGTTAATATGAATATCATAGTTTCATTTGAGGAATTATATATATTTATAAATATTATGTAATTATTTATTATTAATATTATTATTATTATTATTTTACGTTTTTGCTATTGTAGTGTGACCTTCCTTTTCCGAAGGTTATTTTGATGTGTATGTTTTGTATCCGGGTTGTGGATATCTTTTTGAATGTAAGTTGAGGTGTTTGGTTGTTTCAGTGTTGGTACTTCTTTTGTTAGAAGATAATTTTGTAGTTCTAATTTGAAGTGCTTTTCTTTTGGATAATATGGGAAGAATTTTGCTTTTCGTGACCAAAAATTATATTTTTCAGTTAATAATGTCCTAATGAATTGTCCAATTATTCTATTTGTTGCTTCCACTAGTCCGTTTGTCCAAGGTGCATATGTTGTACTTGGTTTAAACTTTATTTCGAAGTAATTACATAAATGAGTCAATTCTGTATTGATGTATTCAGATCCGTTGTCTGATCGGATTTCTTCGGGTAGTCCGAAATTCATGAACAAATGTTCAAATAATGCTGTAAATGCATAGTGTGCATTGTTTTTTGGTGCAAACATTATGGTAACATAATGTGAAAAGGCGTCAACTATGACAAAGATGTAGTAATTTCCTTCTGATATAGGGTAAATTGGTCCTTTTGTATCTATCATTATCATTTCGTTAAAGTAAGTTTTTGTTGGTGCTAGTTGTTTTTGTTTACTTTTCAATTTTGTGTTCACAAACACTTTGTTTGTTTGACATTGTATAAAATCTGCAATTAGTATTTTTATCCAAGTTGTGAGGTTAGGAAAGTAGTATTTTTCCATTATGTTTCGTTTTGTTTTTTCGAGTCCTGTGTGACCTACTAGGTCTATGCAATGGTTTTCGTAAAATGTGCATAGTAATAGTGTTAGTGGTAGACAGATTCTCTGTATTGACTTTTTATGAACATTTATCACAATTTTGATTAGTTCAGATTTTTCATCAATAATGATCGATTTGTATTTTCTGAAGTATGCCAATAGTCCTTTATTTCCACGTATGTCCATTGTTACTGAATTTGGTTTTCTGTTATGTATTTTCCACATCTTCACTTTGTGAAGTACAGGGTCTAATAATTGAGTTTTTTTGATTAGTTTTTCTGTTACTTTTGTTTTTTCGTCCTAGAAAATATCTGATAATTTTTCATTTTCATAGTTTTGTTTTTGTTGCATTGTTATGTTATTTATCAATCGAAGATAATCATCGTCATGATGAATTGTGTATGGTCCTTTTTGATTTTTCTCAATAATGAGGTCATCTTTCTCTATCGTTGGAGATTGCCAATTCTTTATTTTCGGTTTGTATTTTGGTATCAAATTTGTTTTTGTTTCTTTGTGATACTTTTCGAATGATATTGGGTGATATTCGTTTTTGTCGATGTTAATTTCGAAGTAATTGTTGTGAATGTTAGCTAATATAGGGTAATGTGTTCGATCTGTATTTTCGTCGTTTGTATTATTGCATATGCTATATTTGCAGTCCAGGTTATTTGCGAATGGTGTCTTCGCAAAGAAGAATTTTATGTTTTCTGGTATTTCTACTGTTATGTCACGTGTTTTAGTAAAATGTTCTTCGTCTATTGTTCTGCTGAGAAGGTCAGGAGGGGCTAAGTTTTTTCCTTCTGTCCAAATGATGTGTAAGTTTGGAAATTTCATTAAGATAAATTGAAATCTGTAAACTCTATGGTTTGGTTTGTTCTTTTGAGTAAATAGATAGATAATCGGTTTATGGTCTGTAAATAATACTATTGGGTGGTTTGATCCTGTTGAGAGGAATTCGTACTCTGTTAGTGCGAAAATGATTGCAGAGCATTCTCTAATCAATGTAGATAATCGCATTTCTATAGGTGTGAATAATCTAGAATTTGCTGATACTAATTTCATTTTCTTTTCAGTTGGGTGTTGTTGTAGCAATGCTGCTCCAATGCCTGTATTTGATGCGCCTGTTATGATTTAAAATGGTTTTGTAGTGTCTGGCATCGTTAGTTCTAACTTGTGTGTTATTGTTTTTTTCATTTGTTCAAAATTTTTTTGATGTTCTTGTGTCCATTTGAAATCAGTTTCTTTGTGTAAAAGATTGTAGAATGGTTGCAATATTGGCTGCATGCCATATACGTATTTTGCAAGAAAGTTAATTGTTCCTAAGTATCTTTGTAGTGCTTTCATACTTTTCGGGGGCTCCAGTTTTTGAAAACCGTCAATTCTTGATGTCAGTGGTTTCACTTTTTTATCCTCAAAGATATGTCCAAGGAATTTGAGTTTTTTCAACATAAAGTATTTTTTATCAGGCGCTGCTTTGAGGTTCTTTTTTAAGAGTACTTTATGATATTCAATGAGTGTTTCGTACATTTGTTCGTATGAGTTTGTTTGAATGAATATATCGTCAACGTAAGTTATTACTGTTCCTTTACGAATTAATGGATAAAGAAAATGTGTTAGTATTGATACAAATGCTGCGGGTCCGATTGATATTCCGTAAAACAAACGTTTAAAGCAGTATTGTTCATTGCCAATTGTAAAATGAGTGTATCTCATTGATTCTTCGTCTAGTCGTATTTGGTTGTATGCGCTATTCAGATCAGGTGTTGTGAATATTGTTCCATTTATGCGTGTTAGTGCGACATCAACAGGTTCGATCGGCCAATTACACTTTGATTCATCAATCATGCTATTTAAGTATCGTGCATCTAGTACTATTTTCAATGATTCTCCTTTTCGTAATATAAATACTGGATTTGTAAAGGTATTTCCTGTAGATAGTTGTTCTTTGTTCACTGGTGCAATTATGTCGTATTTTTTTAGTACATCCAGTAGTTTCTGGATTCGTTCTCTTAAGTGTATTGGTACTTTGCTTATTCTTTGTTTTTTGAAAATTGCATCTTTCTTTATGGGTAGATTCAGTTTCACTTTTGTTTTTCCAAAGTCAAATTTTGTTGTTGCGTAGACTTGTCTGTAGTCTAATATGATTGTTTCTACTTTTTCAAATTCGTTTTGGGTTAAATGTGAATGTTGAAAGTCGAACATTTGAAAAAATTCTTTTTCTGATTCTGTATATTTACTAATGTTAAATTTGCATTTGAAATTTGGTTTTCTTTCGAATGTTGCTACTTGTTCAATTGTTTCATTGTCCTGTATGTTTAGTATTTCGTTGATATCATTTTTGTTTTCATATGTTTAGTGATATAATGCTGTAAATAAGTCTAGAGAATTAGTCTGATATATTTCTTCTTTTTGTTTTTTGAATGTAATGTTTTGATACATAAAACCAATTAAGCCTTCGTTAATTGTTATTTTGTGTTGATTTTTTTTTACTAAGAATATGTCCATGAAGTGTTCTGTTTCTGTTGTAAAGATCTTTTATATCCGTAAATGATAGATTGTGATACCTGTTAATTGGTTAATAGTAGTTTGAACTATAAATTACTTTTCCGTTTGACTTTTCCATTTGTTTGAAGATGGGTATCGGAAATGTTATGCTTCTGTGTTGTTCTTTTTCGAGATAAATTGATTCTTTGTTATAAATCGGGTATAGTCTAGAGTAGTAGGGGTATCCTTTTGTACTGTTCATGAAGAATGTAATGTCATTATCTAGAATTGTATTATTGTTTATGGTTAATTTGTTCGTATTTACATTTATTGTTTCTATATATTCCTTGAAGAATGGAGTTCCAAGAATGTTGTGATTACATTGAGTAACATAAAAATGAATTTCAAAGTTGTGTTGTATTTTATTTCTGTTGTTTGATATTCTATCTGGTGTTAGATTTAATGTTATTGTTCCAAATGTTTCTATGGTTGTATTATTTGCTGCCGTTAGTGTTTTGTTTGCTCGTTCGAGATGTATATCAGGGTTGTTGTATTTTATTTCATTCCAAGCGTCTTCATTTAAGAGATTTAATGTTGCTCCGGAGTCCAGTAAAAAATCAATTTCTAATACTGGTTTTTGCTTTGTAAAGTCTTGTTCGAATTTGTTACACTGATACATTGGTAGTATCCATGTTGGGTTACTTTCTAGTGCATTCACTATAGTATTGCATGTGTCTTCGTTCGCATTATAAAATTTGTCAAGTATTTCTTGATCTTCATTTGATGATTCGGATGGGTATTCGTATTCATCAATGCCAGGTGGATCTTCGTTTGGTCTATCTGTTTCTGTATTATTTATTCTACCTTTATTGTTATTATTGTTATATTTGCATCCATCTGTTCTTCCGTCTTTTGATTGATGTCTGTTATTTTGTTCTCAATGTGACGAATTTCTTCTATTGTTTCTATTTTTGTTGTTTGAATAATGTCTGTTATTGCTATTTGATCTTTGCCTGTATCTATCGGTTCTATTTGAATCTCTGCTGTCGAATCTTTGTCTGTTATAATTATTATTATTATTGTTATTATTTCTGTTATATGGTGATTGGTGTCTTGATAGACTGCGGTTTGTGTATCTTGAGTTTGATCTACTATTGTTATATCTATTATAATTATTGTTTCTGTTGTAGCTGTTTGTTCTACTTCTATTGAAAGTGTTTCTATTATAAATTGTATTTCTATTGTTATATTTGTTATTCGAATCACTGTTTCTTTGATAATTTGACATATTGTTGTAGGTATTTCTTGATTGTGATCTATGTGGCGTTTTGCTTCTTGAACTGTTGTACACTGGTGATTTTGATGGTAATTGTCTTCCATTTACATTGTTAGAGTCGATTCTTCTATTCGGTAAATTTTGGTTATTTCTCATGTGACCATAAAATGTTTTTTCTTTTAGTCTTGGTATGCTTTCTCGTCTTGGTCTTTTGAAACATCGGCCTTTTGTATGACCGTGTGAACTACAGTAACTACAAAATAGTGCAAATTTTGGTCTTCCTTTAAAATGTTTTCTATCGTATGTGTTATTTATTCCGTTTAGAACGTTACAAATCGTTCCTTCAAATTGTTCCAAATCGTTTTGATTCAGGTCGTTTATGTTATTACAAGCTATGTTCATTTGTTTTGAGTCATCATTAATGTTATTTGTAGTTTGGTTGATTTCATAAAAACGTTTATGATTGTTTGTTATTGTTCTTGTCAAGTCCATTTGATCTAATTTGTCAACTAGTGCTTTAAATGGCATTTCTGGTTCTCTTGGTGTTTGTTTATGGTTTCACATGTTTTTTCAAGGCTGCCGTTTTTAGTTCGTTGTCCAAACATCTTATGAATGTTTGATTCATTACACTATTTCTATAATCTTCTGTATATAGTGAATATGCTGTTTTGACAAGTGTTTCTATTCTTAGAGCAAGTGATCGTAATGATTCGTTTGTATGTTTTTGTAACTGTTGTAATACTATTTTTGCTTGTTGTTTTGATTTTTCTGAGTCGAACATATCTGAGCATTCTTTGCAAAATGTTTCCCAATCCAATTTGGTTTCACTCGGTAGAGTTGAATACCTTTTTTGAGCTGGACCTTGTAGTGTGTGTAATATTAAGGCTGATCTTTTTGGTGGTGTCTTGGTTTGTTTAGTGGTTCTATGCCACTGCTAAATATCATTGCTGCTACTATACTGTTTAGATATTCTTCGACAGTATATGCTGGATCTGTGCCATCAAATGGTCTTATTGTCGTTGGTACTGAACCACTACTTATGTTTTGTTCAATTTGCGGTTCTTCGTTTATACTCATTGATGTCAATTGTTTATAGAATGGTAACGGAGGTTCTGTTACTGTTGTTTCTCTTTCCTCTGTTGTATTTGAATTTGTTGTACTTGGGGTTGATCTTCGTGTTCTAATTTCATGCCTGTTGTTTTGGATATTATTGCCTTCTACATTTCTGTTTTCTGTTCGTGTTTTATATTGTATATTAATGTCATTTATCGTTCTTTCGAATCTGTTAAACCTTGATTGTAATGATTCATCTTGTTTTCTTTCCATGTTTTCGTTTATTTGTCTGAATTTGTTTTCTATATTGTCTATTAGTTTATTTGTATAGTTTGTTACTTTTTCTGTGATTTCGTCTTTTAGATCATTATAGTTGTACATTTGTTGTTCCCAATGCAAATCGTGATTATTATTGTTTTCGTTTAGTGAGCTGATATATGTATTATTTCTAATATATTCTAGATTCATTGTTTGTTGAGTTTTCTTTCTAACTCTCTGATTTACTGTTGGTGGTATCCAGTTCCCAAATTTTATTTCTTTTTCTTTTTCATCTGAATCGGAAATATATATTTCGTCTACAACGTTTTGTTGGTTTTCCGAATAATTTTGACGTTAGTGGTTTGTCTGGTTTTATTGTTGATTTTTGTTTTGATTGCAGACTTGTGTTTATTTGAACGTCGTTTGGTGTTGACGTATTTGTTAGTGTTTTTGATAGGCTAAATGATGAGGAACCTAGCTGTCCTTGATCCGTTATTTGTACATAATCTGCTAGTCCCTGTATGTAATTTATACTGTCTGAACATACTTTTAATGTACTTTCGAAGTGTGGTGAATAGTACTCACCGTCCCAGATGTGTCTAAGTTCTTCATTCAGATTTTCAATTTCTTCGTGAAATGTTTCTCCAAACTCTGTTCGTTTTTCGTTAATGTGTTCAAAGTTATCTAACCAAAATAAGAATGTAAATTCTGAAATGATTTGGATAATATCAAACGTAGCTGTTTTTAATTCTGTTTTTAGTTCAATAATTTTTGTTAACCAATTATTGTAGTTTATTATATCGTTTCTGAGTCTATCGTTTACTGACTGTATTTGTCTTTGTTGTTCGTCCAAATATCCGATTGTGTTTCGGAGTAATTCGTATGATGTATTTGGTATTGCTGTTATTTTTGATCTGTCTTGTTTTTCTTCATGTCTTTTTAGGAATGTTCTAAACATATCTGATAGTTTTGTTTCATTTTGAAATTTATAATACGTTTTCTTGTTTTTTGTTTCATCTGTTAATGTGAATATATAATGGTTGTTAAGTTGGTCTCTACCCAGTAGTATTACTGGTACATAATGTGCTAGATGGTTTCTATGAATACTGATTTGTAGTATGTGTTTTGTTTCTTTGAAGAAGTTATTCTTCAAAATTATTAGTATTCCGTGTAATGTCTCGCGGTTTTCTAGCGGACAATCATCAGAGATTGTAAATGGTATTAAGTAATTGTTAGCGTATGTTTGTTGTAGGTAATTACTGGCCAGTGTTACTATTGTTTTGTTACCTCTAGAGATTGTTTTGTTTAATTGTTACTTTTTCCGTTATGGAGAATAAAAGATAAAATTTGTTATTTCAATATAGCCCGGCACTGGTCGCACCAGATAAGACGTGTGCTGAGGTAGGGTTAACTTGAGAGGTTACTCTACTTCTGTCTTATGGTGTCTCAAGAATATAGTCAAATCTTAAGGCTTACCTGACTAACTAAAGTTCTAGACCTCTAGTCTGTTACTCTTCTATCTGAGCTTCAGTAGACAGTGCACCGGCCGAAATGCTAAAGTCTAACGTATATCTCAATACTAAAACAAGAGCGGAGTAAAGAGAGAAAAATATACTTTATTATTATATCAGGTATGACTGGTACCGACTAAAGGCGTAGCGTGTTGTGTTACCAACGGGTAAACAGTTAAACATTAACAGGAAAGGTATTTCCATAATTTTAACCAATCAAGGTTGAGTATTTTAGTTTATATTTATTAACATAAATAAAGTCTCTAAATCCTTTTGTTGGGAGTCAACACTGACTCCATATCATTGATTTTTCTGTTGCTTGATGCCGTTCTTTGTAGCAACCCAGATGCTGTGTTATATATCGACTACAAAAATCAGCTTTACCAGGATCTTAGCACCGATGGCAAACCTTTCTCCGACCATACACCGATTGAAAACATAATACCGACACAAAAGACTGAAAAAATATTCTAAAACCCCTGACGAGAAATATGCCTGTCAGAAAACAGAATGGGAGCAATTAAACGAAAGCATATTGAATGAACCCTTCGAGCCTTATTGCTACAGTATTTTTGATGAATAATCAAATCAATATTACAAATGGCTTTGGGGAAATGCGTTCCTAGAATAACAAAACATCAAACTACCCCTCCTCCCTGGATTTCAAGTGTCACGTTAAACTTAATGAGACCAGTTAACACCATGAAAAGAAAAACTAAATTGTCTCTCGGAAATCTTATCAAACTGAAAAGGCTCGAAAGGCAGATTAAGACTTCCACGGATAGTGAGTTTGGTAATTGTGGAAATGAAGACAGTTTTTGAAGGACAAACAATTAGTAAGATTCAAAAGTAATTGAAATGCATCCGGAAAACTTCATTAATACCACCAATTGTGATACCTGAAAAACGTGAGACAACAAATGACACCGAGGAGAAAGCTGAGTTCTTTAACGAATATTTCGCCTCTGTTTTCGGGAAAATCAAAACTATAGCATGATATATTTAGTTTGGGAAACTTAATACAGAGAACGGAGACTAAAACCAACTCGGCGAATTTCTGAAGAACCCCAGGAAGACAAAAACACGGCCAAAATTTAAAATTTCTCAATAGGAAAGTTCTAGGAAATGATAACAGATTTGAATATGAAGTTGTAAATAGGCTACATATTGTGCATATTCATATGCACAATATGAAGCCTATTTACAACTTCATATTCAAATCTGTTATCATTTCCTAGAACTTTCCTATTGAGAAATTTTAAATTTTGGCCGTGTTTTTGTCTTCCTTGAGTTCTTCAGAAATTCGCCTAGTTGGTTTTAGTCTCCGTTCTCTGTATTAAGTTTCCCAAACTAAATATATCATGCTATAGTTTTGATTTTGATTCAGACAATTTTTCTAAGATTTTTCCTAGAATTATTCAAATTGTGGTCTCAGGCAATTGAAAAAAAATTATTTCATCTGTTAACAATTTGGGAACCTGACAATGAACGTAAAGTTGCAAAACGTTTGTTTTAGACAGCAGAATTATCTTTGACTTGAAAAATGAGTTATTTCTCTCCAATGATACAACAAAATCAGGTAGCCGATAGAGTGCGTTAACAAACGTTTCTCGGATCTTTTCCGTTTGCCCCCCTCTCCCCCCAGATAATTGGGTGCACATTATATTCACCCTCCAGACACTTGACATATTAATGATTTACCATGTAATGGCAGCTCCCAAATGAAGCAGACCGCAAAGCTAGAATATAGCATAAATTGACCAATAATGGCGGCTGACTGAAAAGTTTCAACTAGGTGGATTAGATACCAAAACTGCCAATAGTCCAAGCACAGAAAAAGAAGAGGCTGACAACCAAAATAGAGGGCATGATACTGCAGAAACTTTACTAATACAAACTCGACAGCAAGTCTACGCTTTATCTTACTTCCCCATTACGCTGATAAGAAATCTACAATTTTCCCCTTGCTCCTCATTACACCTCATCTTACATCTTTTACCTGCCTAAAATTACCCCCTCATCTGACATTTTTGGGGCTTAATTTTTGGGGGGTAACGTATAAAAATTCTCACTTACTCCCATTACCCCATATCTTATATCGTTTTAACCCCTAAATTTACCTCAAATCTTTTATTTTTGGGGGGTATTTTTTGGTGCGGGGGGATGGGGTATATCTAACAGTCCCCCCTTACTCTCCAATACCTACCCCCTATTCCTACATTGTTCTAGCCCCCTAATATTTCCACCTATTCTTACATCTTTTGGGGGGTAATTTTTGACAAATTGGACTAAGTACAGATGAATTTAAAACCTCGAAATGAAGAGACAAAATTTGGCACCAAAGGGAAATCATTACAGTGTTGACAGTCTTAATATCAGTCTCATGATGTTGTGCTTCTAAAAAAATTCTGTGATTTTGTTATTCATGTATCTGCAGCCGAATTTATTATGTAAGTGTTTTCATTTTGGAATTCTTGTTTTGCTATAACTTACCTTGAGAAGCAAAACAAGACCCGCAGGAAAAAAGTCAAATGTAAGATTCTGATGCAAAGAATTTCACTGAGGTTTTGATTTCAGGATTTATTTTTTTCTCATAAACATGTGAAAAAGAGGTCGAAAAATAATTCAACACACAGCATAATTTATTGCCAAAAGTTTTGGCATCAAATGTTTGCTCATATATAAAAGAGTTGTTGAAATAATGGTAAAAAAAGGATGGGAACAATCGAAACGAAAAAGATTACATCACTGCTGGACCTTTTTGCCCTGTGAAATAAGAACCCGTACTGAATTCCAAGTGTAAATCAGTATTGGGCAATTGTAAATGCAAGTCTACCATGTAATACATATGTCTTGCTCGCTTTCTCGCTTGAAATTTGCTTCTTCCGAGCGTCTATTAACGTCGCAAAAGACGAATTTTTAAGGGTCTCGGTGACGCAGAAATGAGAACAGATGTCTAGGGAAAGGGAACTCGTGGGTTCTATCCACTGACTGAACTTCACTTTTGCACTGGGCCAAGTCTGACAATTGTAATATCAGACTGAACTCAGGTCTAAGAAGACGAAAAAGTGTTAAGAATCATTTTATGACTTAGTAATAGCCAGGAAATGCTTTTATTTTGGCCCAGTACTAAAACGCACTTGAAGTTAGGTATGTTAGGGAACCAAAACTAACAGCCGGTATATTTAACCAGCTCTTAAAATTCGATGATATTTTTTCTAAGTTTTCTCCTGTTCTTCTCAAAAAGCCATGAACGTTTAAACAAACAACCTTTAATTGGTCTTGTTCCTGAAGCAAATTTGTTCCTGAAAGCCAAATTCTGCAAATATGTACAGATTGATCAGAAAAAAGCAATAAACTATCGAAATGGCACAAAATGGAGAAAATTTGGTTAAAAGTTGAATGCCTCAGACCTTAAAGCTATATCACATAATTATTTGTGGAGATTAAAATTTTATTCATTATTAGTCTGAAATTAATATTAAGCAGGAATGATCCTAAAAGAGCCGGTTTTGTAACATCGAGATTTTTTGCATGATTTGCAGGAAGCGATGACAATATCTGGTCACATCTTTTCACTTTACGTCAGTATTCTTCGAGAATCCATGCATTGATTGGAGACAGCAGACACAAAAAATTCACAATTTTTGTCCCTCTTTTTACAGATGACGTGAGCAGTTTTCGCAAATTATAATATGTAATTTTTCACTAAGTTTTTCAATGGTTGAAAAAGGGATAACTCGGGTGGTGATGAAGAATGTAATGTCATTATCTAGAATTGTATTATTGTTTATTGTTAATTTGTTCGTATTTACATTTATTGTTTCTATATATTCCTTGAAGAATGGAGTTCCAAGAATGTTCTGATTACATTGAGTAACATAAAAATGAATTTCAAAGTTGTGTTGTATTTTATTTCTGTTGTTTGATATTCTATCTGGTGTTAGATTTAATGTTATTGTTCCAAATGTTTCTATGGTTGTATTATTTGCTGCCGTTAGTGTTTTGTTTGCTCGTTCGAGATGTATATCAGGGTTGTTGTATTTTATTTCATTCCAAGCGTCTTCATTTAAGAGATTTAATGTTGCTCCGGAGTCCAGTAAAAAATCAATTTCTAATACTGGTTTTTGCTTTGTAAAGTCTTGTTCGAATTTGTTACACTGATACATTGGTAGTATCCATGTTGGGTTACTTTCTAGTGCATTCACTATAGTATTGCATGTGTCTTCGTTCGCATTATAAAATTTGTCAAGTATTTCTTGATCTTCATTTGATGATTCGGATGGGTATTCGTATTCATCAGTGCCAGGTGGATCTTCGTTTGGTCTATCTGTTTCTGTATTATTTATTCTACCTTTATTGTTATTATTGTTATATTTGCATCCATCTGTTCTTCCGTCTTTTGATTGATGTCTGTTATTTTGTTCTCAATGTGACGAATTTTTTCTATCGTTTCTATTGTTGTTGTTTGAATAATGTCTGTTATTGCTATTTGATCTTTGTCTGTATCTATCGGTTCTATTTGAATCTCTGCTGTCGAATCTTTGTCTGTTATAATTATTATTATTATTGTTATTATTTCTGTTATATGGTGATTGGTGTCTTGATTGACTGCGGTTTGTGTATCTTGAGTTTGATCTACTATTGTTATATCTATTATAACTATTGTTTCTGTTGTAGCTGTTTGTTCTACTTCTATTGAAAGTGTTTCTATTATAACTTGTATTTCTATTGTTATATTTGTTATTCGAATCACTGTTTCTTTGATAATTTGACATATTGTTGTAGGTATTTCTTGATTGTGATCTATATGGCGTTTTGCTTCTTGAACTGTTGTACACTGGTGATTTTGATGGTAATTGTCTTCCATTTACATTGTTAGAGTCGATTCTTCTATTCGGTAAATTTTGGTTATTTCTCATGTGACCATAAAATGTTTTTTCTTTTAGTCTTGGTATGCTTTCTCGTCTTGGTCTTTTGAAACATCGGCCTTTTGTATGACCGTGTGAACTACAGTAACTACAAAATAGTGCAAATTTTGGTCTTCCTTTAAAATGTTTTCTATCGTATGTGTTATTTATTCCGTTTAGAACGTTACAAATCGTTCCTTCAAATTGTTCCAAATCGTTTTGATTCAGGTCGTTTATGTTATTACAAGCTATGTTCATTTGTTTTAAGTCATCATTAATGTTATTTGTAGTTTGGTTGATTTCATAAAAACGTTTATGATTGTTTGTTATTGTTCTTGTCAAGTCCATTTGATCTAATTGGTCAACTAGTGCTTTAAATGGCATTTCTGGTTCTCTTGGTGTTTGTTTATGGTTTGCATATTTTTTCAAGGCTGCCGTTTTTAGTTCGTTATCCAACATCTTATGAATGTTTGATTCATTACACTATTTCTATAATCTTCTGTATATAGTGAATATGCTGTTTTGACAAGTGTTTCTATTCTTAGAGCAAGTGATCGTAATGATTCGTTTGTATGTTTTTGTAACTGTTGTAATACTATTTTTGCTTGTTGTTTTGATTTTTCTGAGTCGAACATATCTGAGCATTCTTTGCAAAATGTTTCCCAATCCAATTTGGTTTCACTCGGTAGAGTTGAATACCTTTTTTGAGCTGGACCTTGTAGTGTGTGTAATATTAAGGCTGCTCTTTTTGGTGGTGTCTTGGTTTGTTTAATGGTTCTATGCCACTGCTAAATATCATTGCTGCTACTATACTGTTTAGATATTCTTCGACAGTATATGCTGGATCTGTGCCATCAAATGGTCTTATTGTCGTTGGTACTGAACCACTACTTATGTTTTGTTCAATTTGCGGTTCTTCGTTTATACTCATTGATGTCAATTGTTTATAGAATGGTAACGGAGGTTCTGTTACTGTTGTTTCTCTTTCCTCTGTTGTATTTGAATTTGTTGTACTTGGGGTTGATCTTCGTGTTCTAATTTCATGCCTGTTGTTTTGGATATTATTGTCTTCTACATTTCTGTTTTCTGTTCGTGTTTTATATTGTATATTAATGTCATTTATCGTTCTTTCGAATCTGTTAAACCTTGATTGTAATGATTCATCTTGTTTTCTTTCCATGTTTTCGTTTATTTGTCTGAATTTGTTTTCTATATTGTCTATTAATTTATTTGTATAGTTTGTTACTTTTTCTGTGATTTCGTCTTTTAGATCATTATAGTTGTACATTTGTTGTTCCCAATGCAAATCGTGATTATCATTGTTTTCGTTTAGTGAGCTGATATATGTATTATTTCTAATATATTCTAGATTCATTGTTTGTTGAGTTTTCTTTCTAACTCTCTGATTTACTGTTGGTGGTATCCAGTTCCCAAATTTTATTTCTTTTTCTTTTTCATCTGAATCGGAAATATATATTTCGTCTACAACGTTTTGTTGGTTTTCCGAATAATTTTGACGTTAGTGGTTTGTCTGGTTTTATTGTTGATTTTTGTTTTGATTGCAGACTTGTGTTTATTTGAACGTCGTTTGGTGTTGACGTATTTGTTAGTGTTTTTGATAGGCTAAATGATGAGGAACCTAGCTGTCCTTGATCCGTTATTTGTACATAATCTGCTAGTCCCTGTATGTAATTTATACTGTCTGAACATACTTTTAATGTACTTTCGAAGTGTGGTGAATAGTACTCACCGTCCCAGATGTGTCTAAGTTCTTCATTCAGATTTTCAATTTCTTCGTGAAATGTTTCTCCAAACTCTGTTCGTTTTTCGTTAATGTGTTCAAAGTTATCTAACCAAAATAAGAATGTAAATTCTGAAATGATTTGGATAATATCAAACGTAGCTGTTTTTAATTCTGTTTTTAGTTCAATAATTTTTGTTAACCAATTATTGTAGTTTATTATATCGTTTCTGAGTCTATCGTTTACTGACTGTATTTGTCTTTGTTGTTCGTCCAAATATCCGATTGTGTTTCGGAGTAATTCGTATGATGTATTTGGTATTGCTGTTATTTTTGATCTGTCTTGTTTTTCTTCATGTCTTTTTAGGAATGTTCTAAACATATCTGATAGTTTTGTTTCATTTTGAAATTTATAATACGTTTTCTTGTTTTTTGTTTCATCTGTTAATGTGAATATATAATGGTTGTTAAGTTGGTCTCTACCCAATAGTATTACTGGTACATAATGTGCTAGATGGTTTCTATGAATACTGATTTGTAGTATGTGTTTTGTTTCTTTGAAGAAGTTATTCTTCAAATTTATTAGTATTCCGTGTAATGTCTCGCGGTTTTCTAGCGGACAATCATCAGAGATTGTAAATGGTATTAAGTAATTGTTAGCATATGTTTGTTGTAGGTAATTACTGGCCAGTGTTACTATTGTTTTGTTACCTCTAGAGATTGTTTTGTTTAATTGTTACTTTTTCCGATATGGAGAATAAAAGATAAAATTTGTTATTTCAATATAACCCGGCACTGGTCGCACCAGATAAGACGTGTGCTGAGGTAGGGTTAACTTGAGAGGTTACTCTACTTCTGTCTTATGGTGTCTCAAGAATATAGTCAAATCTTAAGGCTTACCTGACTAACTAAAGTTCTAGATCTCTAGTCTGTTACTCTTCTATCTGAGCTTCAGTAGACAGTGCACCAGCCGAAATGCTAAAGTCTAACGTATATCTCAATACTAAAACAAGAACGGAGTAAAGAGAGAGAAATATACTTTATTATTATATCAGGTATGACTGGTACCGACTAAAGGGGTAGCGTGTTGTGTTACCAACGGGTAAACAGTTAAACATTAAAAGGAAAGGTATTTCCATAATTTTAACCAATCAAGGTTGAGTATTTTAGTTTATATTTATCAACATAAATAAAGTCTCTAAATCCTTTTGTTGGGAGTCAACACTGACTCCATATCATTGATTTTTCTGTTGCTTGATGCCGTTCTTTGTAGCAACACAGATGCTGTGTTATATATCGACTACAAAAATCAGCATTACCAGGATCTTAGCACCGATGGCAAACCTTTCTCCGACCATACACCGATTGAAAACATAATACCGACACAAAAGACTGAAAAAATTTTCTAAAACCCCTGACGAGAAATATGCCTGTCAGAAAACAGAATGGGAGCAATTAAACGAAAGCATATTGAATGAACCTTTCGAGCCTTATTGCTACAGTATTTTTGATGAATAATCAAATCAATATTACAAATGGCTTTGGGGAAATGCGTTCCTAGAATAACAAAACATCAAACTACCCCTCCTCCCTGGATTTCAAGTGTCACGTTAAACTTAATGAGACCAGTTAACACCATGAAAAGAAAAACTAAATTGTCTCTCGGAAATCTTATCAAACTGAAAAGGCTCGAAAGGCAGATTAAGACTTCCACGGATAGTGAGTTTGGTAATTGTGGAAATGAAGACAGTTTTTGAAGGACAAACAATTAGTAAGATTCAAAAGTAATTGAAATGCATCCGGAAAACTTCATTAATACCACCAATTGTGATACCTGAAAAACGTGAGACAACAAATGACACCGAGGAGAAAGCTGAGTTCTTTAACGAATATTTCGCCTATGTTTTCGGGAAAATCAAAACTATAGCATGATATATTTAGTTTGGGAAACTTAATACAGAGAACAGAGACTAAAACCAACTCGGCGAATTTCTGAAGAACCCCAGGAAGACAAAAACACGGCCAAAATTTAAAAATTCTCAATAGGAAAGTTCTAGGAAATGATAACAGATTTGAATATGAAGTTGTAAATAGGCTACATATTGTGCATATTCATATGCACAATATGAAGCCTATTTACAACTTCATATTCAAATCTGTTATCATTTCCTAGAACTTTCCTATTGAGAAATTTTAAATTTTGGTCGTGTTTTTGTCTTCCTGGAGTTCTTCAGAAATTCGCCTAGTTGGTTTTAGTCTCCGTTCTCTGTATTAAGTTTCCCAAACTAAATATATCATGCTATAGTTTTGATTTTGATTCAGACAATTTTTCTAAGATTTTTCCTAGAATTATTCAAATTGTGGTCTCAGGCAATTGAAAAAAAATTATTTCATCTGTTAACAATTTGGGAACCTGACAATGAACGTAAAGTTGCAAAACGTTTGTTTTAGACAGCAGAATTATCTTTGACTTGAAAAATGAGTTATTTCTCTCCAATGATACAACAAAATCAGGTAGCCGATAGAGTGCGTTAACAAACGTTTCTCGGATCTTTTCCGTTTGCCCCCCTCTCCCCCCAGATAATTGGGTGCACATTATATTCACCCTCCAGACACTTGACATATTAATGATTTACCATGTAATGGCAGCTCCCAAATGAAGCAGACCGCAAAGCTAGAATATAGCATAAATTGACCAATAATGGCGGCTGACTGAAAAGTTTCAACTAGGTGGATTAGATACCAAAACTGCCAATAGTCCAAGCACAGAAAAAGAAGAGGCTGACAACCAAAATAGAGGGCATGATACTGCAGAAACTTTACTAATACAAACTCGACAGCAAGTCTACGCTTTATCTTACTTCCCCATTACGCTGATAAGAAATCTACAATTTTCCCCTTGCTCCTCATTACACCTCATCTTACATCCTTTTACCTGCCTAAAATTACCCCCTCATCTGACATTTTTGGGGCTTAATTTTTGGGGGGTAACGTATAAAAATTCTCACTTACTCCCACAACCCCATATCTTATATCGTTTTACCCCCTAAATTTACCTCAAATCTTTTATTTTTGGGGGGTATTTTTTGGGGCGGGGGGATGGGGTATATCTAACAGTCCCCCTTACTCTCCAATACCTACCCCCTATTCCTACATTGTTCTAGCCCCCTAATATTTCCACCTATTCTTACATCTTTTGGGGGATAATTTTTGACAAATTGGACTAAGTACAGATGAATTTAAAACCTCGAAATGAAGAGACAAAATTTGGCACCAAAGGGAAATCATTACAGTGTTGACAGTCTTAATATCAGTTTCATGATGTTGTGCTTCTAAAAAAATTCTGTGATTTTATTATTCATGTATCTGCAGCCGAATTTATTATGTAAGTGTTTTCATTTTGGAATTCTTGTTTTGCTATAACTTACCTTGAGAAGCAAAACAAGACCCGCAGGAAAAAAGTCAAATGTAAGATTCTGATGCAAAGAATTTCACTGAGGTTTTGATTTCAGGATTTATTTTTTTCTCATAAACATGTGAAAAAGAGGTCGAAAAATAATTCAACACACAGCATAATTTATTGCCAAAAGTTTTGGCATCAAATGTTTCCTCATATATAAAAGAGTTGTTGAAATAATGGTAAAAAAAGGATGGGAACAATCGAAACGAAAAAGATTACATCACTGCTGGACCTTTTTGCCCTGTGAAATAAGAACCCGTACTGAATTCCAAGTGTAAATCAGTATTGGGCAATTGTAAATGCAAGTCTACCATGTAATACACATGTCTTGCTCGCTTTCTCGCTTGAAATTTGCTTCTTCCGAGCGTCTATTAACGTCGCAAAAGACGAATTTTTAAGGGTCTCGGTGACGCAGAAATGAGAACAGATGTCTAGGGAAAGGGAACTCGTGGGTTCTATCCACTGACTGAACTTCACTTTTGCACTGGGCCAAGTCTGACAATTGTAATATCAGACTGAACTCAGGTCTAAGAAGTCGAAAAAGTGTTAAGAATCATTTTATGACTTAGTAATAGCCAGGAAATGCTTTTATTTTGGCCCAGTACTAAAACGCACTTGAAGTTAGGTATGTTAGGGAACCAAAACTAACAGCCAAAAAAAGCCGGTATATTTAACCAGCTCTTAAAATTCGATGATATTTTTTCTAAGTTTTCTCCTGTTCTTCTCAAAAAGCCATGAACGTTTAAACAAACAACCTTTAATTGGTCTTGTTCCTGAAGCAAATTTGTTCCTGAAAGCCAAATTCTGCAAATATTTACAGATTGATCAGAAAAAAGCAATAAACTATCGAAATGGAACAAAATGGAGAAAATTTGGTTAAAAGTTGAATGCCTCAGACCTTAAAGCTATATCACATAATTATTTGTGGAGATTAAAATTTTATTCATTATTAGTCTGAAATTAATATTAAGCAGGAATGATCCTAAAAAGAGCCGGTTTTGTAACATCGAGATTTTTCGCATGATTTGCAGGAAGCGATGACAATATCTGGTCACATCTTTTCACTTTACGTCAGTATTCTTCGAGAATCCATGCATTGATTGGAGACAGCAGACACAAAAAATTCACAATTTTTGTCCCTCTTTTTACAGATGACGTGAGCAGTTTTCGCAAATTATAATATGTAATTTTTCACTAAGTTTTTCAATGGTTGAAAAAGGGATAACTCGGGTGGTGTAAATCGGCAATTTATTTCTAATCCGCAGTTAGTATTGGAGATAGACGTTCATAAAAATAAATAATCAGTTAGGCTTTCTTTCATTTCTGCCTAAGTGATGTGACAAGAAGCTAGAGTGGATAAATTTAACTCAGAACAGGGATAAAAGCACATAATATGGTCACAAACTTTCAGGCCTTTTGCATGTTAGGTGCTGACACAAAACTCTCTTCTTCGCACTATCATAAAATTGTTTTTTCTTCTACAAAAAATATGGGAACAATAATAAGAAGAATCATCGATGACATGATTGTTACGGTCTAGTCATCGTCTAGTCTATCTTGATGTTTCCGCCACAATTATAGAAGAGAATCGCTGTCTAGATACCTGGAGCAAACGGGAGAGGCCAACAGGAGGATAGCGAGGGAGTACGATAGTGTGAAGAGCCAGCACCACAAACTGGACACTATCCTTCGAAATCAGAGATCATCCATCAGGTCTGTGTTCCCTTTCCCTTCTTTGGAGGTCATCTGACTGCAACGAAACTCACGTTAATTCAGATTCTCGCTTTTCTCCTTTATTTGTTGAGATTTTTTTTTGCTGCAGGGACTTTATTCATTCTTCATTCTAAGGAGTAACTAATTGAAGTGAAACAATCCCATCACGACCCGTTGAACTCTATCTCTTTGGCAGTGCTTCCAAAAATACAAATCAGAAACGTTAAAATCGATGAAAAATGACCATATTAACGAACATTTGTTGGGTCCCGTCATTTTGTGGAAATTTTTTTACTTAACCGAAAACTTTCTACGTCTAAAATCGTAAATTTCTCAAGTAGCGATTGACTTCCCGTACCTACGGTTTAGTGTCAATCAGTACTGATTCAGAACAATTTCAGAGAAATTTCATGCTTTATTCTTTCTGAATCAGAAGATAATTCAGAATGAATCACTGAATTAATAATAATAATAATAATAATAATAATAATAATAATAATAATAATAATAATAATAATAATAATAATAATAATAATAATAATAATAACTGTGGTTTCTGCGTAATCATAGCGGAACAGCATTAGGCCTACAGTACCCTGTTTTCAGCTGCCCATTTTCTTATTATTCACCACATTTCAGACTGATCTTTTTATGAGCAGCATTGCTCTTTTTTTGGTGACTATAGCCACACTTTTTTGCGTCTGAAACTTTCACGTGGTACCAGCATTGCAGCCAACATTGGCAGGGCTATGGTCAACCTGAAGCTATGGTTAAGTAAGAGCTCATCCTCACACAGACAGCTTCACGGAGGCAGAGGATTGAACTCTCAATCATTGGCGTGTGAACCACACACCTTACTTCTCGGCTATCACGTCACTATTAGCTCTGAATCAGGCAAATTCAGTGCAAAATGAGACCTAAATTCGACTAAGAGATAGGTACGGGTTTAATTCCAATTTTGGAGTTACAAACTAATCACCAAAAGCTTATACCTATAATGAGAAGAAATCGTTTGTGATGGAGAATAAAGTGGGAGTAATTTTGTGTTGCTTCAGGAGTCTGGAGGAGAAGGTGAGTGAGACGAGTATCGTGAATAGAAGAAGGGCAGAGATGATGAGACACAAGTTTGAGAGTGAGGCAGACCTAATCAGCTCACAGATAGCCAGAGAGAATATGCTCAGACACCCCATAGCACCCAGACTATAGACGCACGCATACCACCAACAAACTCTCCACCCTTAGATAATCTTAGATTATCTTAGATAATCTTAGATTGTCTTAGATTGTCTTATAGATAATCTTAAAGCCGTAATCATTTCCTATATGCTTTATCATTTAATCATTTATGAAAAATAGTCGAATGCAGTTAATACATGTTTTATTTCGCTGCGTCTTTGAAACCCAAATCATCTTTATAAAAAACAACTGTGTTTGAACTTAGACGTTAGAGAAACCTCTCAAAAATTCAAAAGTTTATCATATTGGGTTGTAAACAGTGAAGTGTTACATAAATTTGGGTTGAAAATAAGCTGCTAGGTTTGTTCAGTCATACAGTAGATGACGAATCCTATAGTGTAGTTAGAATATAGCATACCTACAAGCGTGTATCTATCAGTATTGTGGTATTGTGTGCTGCTGTAACGCTTTAAAAACATAAGTACGTTTCCTGCTAACTATATCAGTAGTAGTGAAAATGCCGGTATTTTGACGGGGGGGGGACCTGTCCCCCCGTTACAATACCGGCATGGCCTTTTTTAGGTATCCTTTTCGAAAACTTGTAAAATTTCTCGAAAATTTTATTTCTCGTAGTTGGCAAAGACTTGTAATTTTTTGAGAATTTGGTGTTGTGAGAGTGGTGGAACTTGTAAAATTTTTGGAAAAAAGTTGGTGCGGTGAATGAGTGAAACTTGTAAAATTTTTCGAAGTTTGTTTAAAAATTGGTTAAAAAAGTGATTTTATCGCTTCATTACTGTGTCGGGAAATGCTTGATACGGGGGCCAATTGAATTTTGGTGAAATTACGGGTTGAGAATAGTTTGAATGGAGCGCATAAGTTGTATTTTTGAAGCCATTTTGCGTCAAAAACCGACAATTTTTTGAAAAAAGCGCAAAAATTACTGTTTTTTGGTAGTAAAAAGTTGAAAAAAATTGTTTTTCGCCGCTAAGAAGCAATTTTATACACTTTAAGAAGTGTTAAAATATGGTAGGAGAAAAACTGTTAAGGAATGGGGTTTATATTAAATATTATTTAGTGATAAATTGTACCTACATTTTTTGTATTTTTTGATGAAAAAAGGCCAAAAATGTGCAATAATTGTTAATTTTTGAGGTAAGAATGTAGAATAAAATGTTCTACGCTAGTTATAAGTGGGCAACAAATTTTTATAAGGTGAAAGTTTGCTCGAACAATTAATAAAGAGTAATTGGGTGTTTTTTGCTTGTTACTTTTTTGTTAAATTTTTGTTATTTTTCAGGTTTTTTGACAAAATTGAAAAAATTGATGTTTCTTGGGCGAAGAATGTAGAGAAAAGTAATGTTTCTAAGTTGAAACGCAATTTGCAAAGAAATTTTGTCATTTAACAGCTTGGCGAAACAAATAATAGTGATTAATTGGGTGCTGAATATATGTTTTTTGTCACTTTTTATATTTTTTAGTTAAAACTATCACTATTTTGCGAACCAAAAGTTAGAAAAGAACATTCGGCAAAGAAAAAAATTTGTTGTTGTGAAGGTGCTGGAACTTTTAAAATTTTTGGAAAAAAGTTGGTGTGGTGAATGAGTGAAATTTGTAAAATTTTCGAAAATTTTGCAAATTCTTTTTTAAAACTCTGAATCCTTTTTCTAGTCTAATGAGACTAAAGAAGGACGGAAAAGCGAAAGTGACTAATCTGATGGAATACTGAGGTAAGGGAAGAAAAAGATAATTTAAATTTGATAAAAATTTTTTTCCAATGTAAGAAATTTAATAGTTTTGCGTGTCTGAGACCGCACAAGTGGAATTAATTTTATGGGTTTTGTTGCCCATATGTTTGAATTAACAAGCAAGTGCGAAGTAATGAAATTTGAGGTAAGAATGTAGAATAAAATGTTCTACGCTAGTTATAAGGGAGTGGGCAACAAAGTTTTATAAGGTGAAAGTTTGCTCGAACAATTAATAAAGAGTAATTGGGTGTTATTTGCTTGTTAATTTTTTGTTAAATTTTTGTTATTTTTCAGGTTTTTTGACAAAAAAGTGAAAAAATTGATGTTTTTTGGGCGAAGAAAAGTAATGTATCTTAGTTGAAACGCAATTTGCAATGAAATTTTGTCATTTAACAGCTTGGCGAAACAAATAATAGTGATTAATTGGGTGCTGAATATATGTTTTTTTGTCACTTTTTTTGATTTTTTAGTTAAAACTATCACTACTTTGCGAAACAAAAAAGTTAGAAAAGAACATTCGGCTTAAATAGCTGTCGTCCAATTGTACAGTATTCAGTGTGCAAGGTCATTTTAATTTTTTGCGCTGAAATTGTGGATAGTGTGAGAGGTTAAGAACAAAAAAGGCATGATTTTGACAACTTTGCCGGCGATTAAACCACTTATTTTTCTTTGAAGAGTTTACGTATGACTTCACTACATGGTAGATAAAACTTGGGTTTGGCAAGCATAAAAGTAGGCTGAGTTGGAGTTTGAATTCTATTTTTAGCATATCTGTGCAATCGACCATGTAAAGCCAAAGTGAGGAAAAGTGCTCTTAAATATTTTATTGGTATTGCATTTTCTTTACAATTCAATTCAAAGCAAACCGCTTTTCTTAGGTTCCTCTTACAGCGTGTTGATACCATTAAGAGTGTATTTCTTGTCCACAATGGAAACAAAGTTACGACTGAAAAACTTTCCTTTTACGATAATAGTGACTTTCACCACGAAATTTCGTGCTCTAGCAAACGGATTGTTGTTGCTTCAGTAAAAACATACGAAACAACGGGAACATACATTAATCTACGACTCTTCAGAAAATACGCTGAAAAATTTCGCTTTAACCAAAGAATAACTCTCTCAGTGGCTGACTTCGATCTTCTCGGCCAGAAAATAAAAACGATTCAAGATCTATCGTCTCCAGGAACTGCAGAGAAAAATAAACGAAGGCAGCAAACTGGTTGTGAAAGTGATTTCGAAGAACGATCCTAGTACGAAGGTGCAAGTGCAAAAATATTACTACAAAAAATTACAAATAAAGCAAGTGAAAGTGACAAAGAAAATTAAGTACCAAAATGGTGAAGCAAGGTTTGAGCGCACGCCGGAATATTTTCGTTAGTTTGCCGAACAATATCTTTATTTTATATGTCAATGCGAGCCTAAATTTGACCATACGGTAACACAGAACTTTGCCTACACCTTGCATATGAATGACGATTTTTGTAAAGTACCTGGATTTTATTATCATGTTATTGCCTCCAATGATCAACTTCCTGATTCTTTCAAGTCTGCAGCATCCAAACCATTCATTATACCTCGTCTCTTCACCTCTTCCAAACTACTTATTAAAACTAACTTAACAAATACAATTTTTTGTGGAGAAATAATGAACAAAATTGATGAAGCGGTGAACTACAACGAGCAACACCAATTGAACTTTGCAAACTCTAAGAGAAAACTACCTAACGTTGATTGTGTTTTGACTAATAGTGTTCAAACTCAAACTGATTTTTTGCCTAATCTTACGGTTGATAGATTCTATAGTATTTATAATGGTGGTCTGTACGGTGAGCAATCCAAAAAACTTGATATAATAAATAGTGGCTATGGTTGTTTGCATGTTGACAATAGTTTGATTTTTATAAATTTTAATATGGAATCGAAATCTTCTAATTAATAATTGTGTTCTCTGTTGTCTTCGAGGAAAAAATTGAGCACACAAAATAAATAAAAATGTTGGAGCATATGATTAGCAAAGCGTAACCAATCATTATCGTTCATATTCAAAAACAAAGGATATTCGTAACGAAAAATCAAATGTGCAATATAAATGCAAAAAAGTTCACGGAGTTTTGAGTTTTGATTTTGAACTGGCCTAAGTTTGAGTACTTGAGTTACTTCATTGTAAAACTGTACCAGACGTGAATACACTATTTGGTAGTTCTGTATCGGGATTCCCAGCGGGTCAGCCAAATAATCTTTGTTTTCGTGAAACAAAATAAGCATCCAATGACTTCCTTCATATTGCGCTGGTGAAACTTTAACTATAATAAATCCTTCTCTTGTTAGCTTCGGGAAATTGTCCGCTGCAAAAACTCCATAAAAATAATATTTCAAATGAATACATTTTCCCAACAAATAGCATATTTCATCACTATCCATCGGTGGGGTAGGTGATAATTGAGTTTTTTGTCACCTTTCGTTCCAAATTAACATAAAACGTTGAGCTTCTTTCGCCCAATAATCAAATTTCTACAGTGACCGCCAATGCTCCGTCAAATGTAAGTTGAACCGAAAATGAGCAATTTGTAAGTTCTGGAAGAATCAAATCATGAGAAGCTTCTTGCGTTGAAGTTAAATCAAAAGCTAGAATAAAGTGATTGGGATAAGTGTCCAGAGTTATTCCATGCCCACCTTTGTCAAGAGAATCCAGGGCTCTCAGATTATTGAAGTAAATGCGGTGGTTAACAGTTGTTGAGACCGGAGTTCCAACAATAGGTTGACCATTTTGATAAACAACAATTTGGCTTAAATTGAATTTCTGGTAGTGAAAAAGATTAGTGCAATTAGTTCCGAGGTATGCTTGATTTGTTGCCACCGCAATTATCATACGTCGTACAGGTTCTTTCGAGAACATATCCTCATGGCTGCAACTTCTTATTCCAGTTGTAGCTAAAAATGTTCTGGGTAATACTTCTGTATAGCGATACACGGCAGGTGTTTTTAGTAGAGTTTTCTCAATTGCCGTCAAATTATGATCCGCTATTGTCATTTTTCTAACGTAGAGGTTAGCTTCAATTATTTTAATTTTGTAATGTTTGTTTGACTCTGAAATTACAGCAAAATCATTTGTAGATCTTCTAAATGAAATTCGCAGAGTAACACAAATAAGTGTTTTTCACAATTTAAAATATCACTCGCCGGCTTTCCAATAAAATAGTTTTCCTGGGATTTAGCAACAAGAGCTTTTCTGGCCTCTACGTCGTCCGCGCGACCGTCGGTTCCATCAATTTTAGCTGGCTCATCCTCGTAATAGTATCCCTGACAAAATAGCCATGTATTTTTTGCAGTTTCTCCTGAAGAAAATTCCCTTTCAATGAATGCTTTGTGCGCATAATTTCCGTTTGTGTTTGAAACTCTAACACCGTTAGCAGATAGAGTGCATTCCGAAAGTAAGGAATGTAATGCGTTGTTGCTAAAGTATGGCGCGCCTGTATTTGTAGCATCAGTTCCTGTTCTTAAATCGCTGTCATTGCTTCGGGAGATTTTGCATTTAAATTCAAAGAGAAGTTTTTGTAAATCTATGAAATTGTTACAATCGTCCAAAACTTCAAACTCAAGCTTTGGACCGTCTGGGGAATATGATGGTCCAACTTTTTCAAAAGTAATAAATAGAGGCTGTTTTTCAAACACATCAAGTGTGGTGTGTGTTGCATCTGCGGGCAGTAAATTAGTAGTCATTTTGAACTTTAGAAAAGAAAATTGACCGACTTCTCGTCAAAGGCTTCTTTTACGAATGCCTTGTTATGGTTTTTCACCGTTGGTTTTTAATATACGCATTCTTTCTGTTTTTGATCCGCCCACTTGTTTTCTTACAGTTTTTTGCAAAGTCGATTTTATTGCTTGTTTTGGAGACTTTTTCTTTGTAACAACCTCTACCAGCTCAAGAGCTGCTTGAACAATTAAATTGGAGCTGCTTTTTAGTGTCCTGAAAAGTATGGTGACACCGATTGCTGTTGATAGTAGACTTCATTTAGTAGAATTTTTTAAACTTTAAAGTCAAAACAACTTTTCCTGTTCCAGCGAATGGAACTAATTGTCCGGTTTCTGTCCGCAATTGAATTTCAATTGACTGAAAATTTTTTGATAGTAATATTTTGTATTCCAAGTTGCTGAAAACAATTCTGTGTGTTGGCTCTATTTCGCAGGGGCTACCATTTTTCAGGCGTTGTCTTGAATCAATGACTCGAATAAGAGGAGCTTTAGTATCACCTACGTATTGATACTCAATTATGTTAACGTAAATACGAATCAATTGCTTCTCTGCAGACAAATCAAAAGGATAATCACCAACAAAAGAGGAACAAAACTCCATTGATTTTGTTAAATTGATAGGCAAAATGAGGCAATCCGGTAGCTGTTTTTAAGGATCTCAAAAAAGCTGTTCTTAAGGATCTCAATGATAGCTCGATCTCCTCCGTATGATCTGGAGACAGCATCAAATGAAATACTTTTCTCATAAAACTTAAGACCTTTAGTAGAAAATATCTTCAAATCATTTTGTTCACTTGATTTATTTTTGCTGGGAAGATAATTTCACTTAGAGCAACTCGCCAATCCCCTTCCAAATTAATTTCTTCATTGAAATATTTTTTGTAAGAAGACAAGGTGTTCTGAGGAAAAATATTCATTGAGGATGATGAAACTAAGTGAACCGTGAATTCAATAATGCTTTGTTATTTCAATGCTATTGTCTCCAACTTTGACCAATTCTAATTCATAAAATTTTCTTTTGACTGGCTCATGGGATGCGTCAATGAGACTATAAGTAGGTGGATTTGTTGCAGGTATATCGCAAATCTCAAAAACTTCGTTGGTAAATGTTTGCTTGTATCCTTTTCTGAAAGGAAGATCCGCTTTTGATATTCGCACAAAATCCCCAACGTATAACTTTGGTCGGCGAACAAGTTTTGCTGAAGCATTAAAAATAAATGATATCAAGTAAGGAACGTCTTTCTTTGTAACTTTTTTCGGCGCCAATTTCCTTACACTGTTGACTCTAGAGTTAATGGTTTGTACAAAGCTCTGCAACTGATTAATATGCGAGTATGTCCATTTGTCCTCTAAATACTTGTATATCAATTTCTTGAGCAATCGTATATTTCTTTCCGCAAATGCTGATTTTTTTCTCGTTGAAAGTTTTAAAGACTTCAGTTTCATTTTTCTGACAAAGAGTGCTGAATGAACCCTTAAATTCTGTACCAGCATCCACCCACTCTTTTTAGTTGGCTTGTTCTTTTTCATTTTCTTCAACGCGTCTGCTGTAGTTGTGGCGTTCTTTGATTTTAAGGGTTCGACTCGTAGATAACATGAGAGACAGTCCACCGCAATCATCAAATATTTTACATCTTTGTTCTCTTTTGCTAATTTATCCACATAAGCCAAATCTAGCGACCAAATCTCGTTTATGTCATAAGCAATAACTTTCAGTGCTGGAAATCTTTTTCTTTATTTCTTATGCTTTGTGTGGGCATTTTTACCCTCTAGAAACATTTTCACTTTACTTGGTTTCAATTTTGTGCTTTTTTGTAGATTTTTTATGCTTCCCTATGCTGAGGGACCTTTCGTATATTTTAACTCAAGCTATTTTTTCTCATTCTTCGAAAGAATCCCGGTTTTTCTCCTCCTGCTGAGTTCTGTCTTCCTTTGAGGTTTCCAAACCACTTCCGGTGTCTCAGGATTCCTCCGTAAGTAATTGGCTGGTTTCTTTTGTGCTTGATTCTTTTTGGTGCAAAAGTTTTTTTTTCTTTTTTTGTTTGGTAACTCTATGAGTTCCTTTCTGAATCGCAATTTTAGCATTACTGTTGATTACCAAGTCTCCGTTTAGGTTTAAAGCCTCTAGAATGGGAACATTTATTCCAGTCGCTGTTCCGTCAACATTGAAATTTTCATTTTCGTCTATAATAGCTTTTTTGATTTTTTTTAATGAGGTTAACAATTTTTTCCGTCCAGGTAAATTTTGCTGGCACTAGGATGGTGAGATTTTGAAGAATTTTGTCTGCATGTACTTTTGACAACTCAGTAGGATCAGTTGTGTCCCTTGTATCCAAATTTTCTTGGTTCTCTTTGTCCGTGTTTTCATTTGGCCGCATACGGTCCAAAAACAAAAATTGGGCACCTGTATTCTGAACATTTAGAATTTGTGAGGAATACGGTTACTCCTTCATAAGCTGATTTTTGCGAATCAAAATAAACTCTTCAGCAGTTGACATTGCTTATCTCAAATGGATGAAACAAAATTTAATAATGAGTTGAATCAGTTCAAATCCAGTTTTTGTTATTAAAAGTGCTCGTCGTTTATCCGCTGATGAATTTTTCTTGAGAACGCCTTCAAATATGTGTCTGCAATTCTCTGAGTCTCTTACTTTCACTCTAACATGGCCCAGTAAAACGTTGCAAAAACGTTCACACAAAACAAGAATAACATCATATCACAACTACGCAAATATTTCCTTAACTGTTTTGACTGCAATTGCACCATTTGCTAAGTATAGATAATTTTGTCTCTTTCATTGCTTAGAGGATTTGTTTCTGCTTTATCAGATGGAAGATAGAAAACTGTAGAACTCGCTCAGTAATATTTGAACAGAATCGTAAACAATCAGTTGTTTTTGGATCAAGATCGATAGGCAAATGCCCAAATGGTTCTTTCGTTGCCAATTGATAGCAGTGTTTAAAAAATTTAACAAGGTTCAAATGTTTGCCTAAAAATTCGACTTGTTGAATATCGCGAGCTGATTTGAACAAAATGATGTGTGTTGTGTTCAAGTCTATTGTACGAGACCATTTGCTCTGTTGATAAAGGTTTTGCTTTATATATATAACATTAATGCTTTTGTGATGCCATGCAGTGGCCAACTTAACAAACTTTTGTCATTGTAAATTCCTTCGCACGAGTCTATCTTAAGAAGACAGTTTGCAAGGCTATTCAGAAATTCTAAAATGGCGTACTTTTTAAACGTAACACCCAGTGTTTTCTCCATTTTGATGTATATCTGTTGCATTTCTCTGTATAAAATATGTTAAATTCTGGGTAAAATGTGTTTCCACTCAGCGTTTTGAAAATTAACTCTGTTTTGCCACAACCTGAAGGCACTACAATGGCCTACAGACCCTACAACGGCCCTACAGAGCCTATCTCGGGTAGATATAATGTTATTCATAGTCTTGGATTTGGCAAAATGTATCCAACTAAACTTGAGAATATGGATATCCAAATTGACATTTCTTCACAATTTGGTTTTAAATGGTTAATTTAACAATGCAAAGTGACATTAGCAGTAATATAACAAACATTTGAACAAAAAATACAACTTCTGATCGTGGCAACGTTGTTTGGTTACAGAATTTCCATGAAGATTTGCTGCTACTTTCTTTTTCAAAAAAACTTTCTTCTACAACAGCGTGCACTTGATCAACTCTTACTCCCTCCATCTCGAAACAAAATAAATTTTTTAAAAAAATGTTTTGAGAAAAAGTCACTCTACATAAAACAATTCATAGCAATTGAACTCAGTTAGAAAGTCTTTCATATGAACCATAAAGCACTCTGAGAGTCTCTCAGTTTTGTCATAATGAACAGTTTTGTGCACTCTTTCTTCCTTCACCAAATTTTGAATCTCTTTTGGCAGTGAAGGATCGTTCTTGTCAATTTCTTTACCAACCGGGTGCTTCGACATCAGTCAGAGTCACGCAGGACAGATTCTGGGTTGAGTTTTTTACATTTTGCTTTCTCCACTGAAGAAAAGGTTCAATATAATATACTAAATGAGTAAATGAGCGAATTTCGTCCTCAGTCGGCAACAATTTAACGTTTCTCTGTAAAAACTGATTTCCGGTTTTTTGTTTCGTCTTTGGAAATTGAAAGACTCAAATTCGCGTCCCCCGTAATCAAGGCGCAAATTGTTGAACTCGGTGACAAGGGGGCTTCCACCTTCGTCAACTCCTCTCTCATTTGTTAACCAGTTGAATTAGAAATTGGTTTTTTGCACAATGTTGAAAATGTTTTTGCCCTTTGAATGATTTTGACAGTTTTGTGTAAAATAGTTCACAGATATCGAAGGACACGCGAGTAAATTCAGATCAATAATAGAGCACTAAAGCAAATCTGACAAAAATTTTACTTTTTCCTCTCCCTTAGCGTAAAATATTGCACCCGGATTCCTCAAGCGGACGCGTTGAATTATTTGTGAGAGATAAAAATAGGGATAGTTTCCTGTGTCCCACAGAAAGCCGGGAAAATTTGTATTCAACAATCTGAAAGATTGCTTTTGTTGAGTTAATAACTAATTATAATTTGTTGGAGGTAAAAATGACACGCAGTCAAGATAGACCTCGGTGCAAACACCAAGTTCTTTAACAATAAATTTTTCTTTCCTCTGACGAAACCCTTCAACGTCTAACACAACTGTTTTACTGCTCAGCTTTCCAATAAATGAAAAATTGACGGATGAAAAACATTTATATATAATTTATTATATATTTTTATATATTATTTATTCCCCACAAATTCCCGCTAGAACATTTGCTGCTTTTCAACGGAAACATATAAGAGTAACCAGGTCCTTGTTTGTATCTTTTGTATATATAAGCCCCAGTGTCGTGTAAAATTGCGTGTAAACGTAAAACTTTTGAGATTTTCAAGTATTTATCTACTGAAGAATTATCTATGCCGATAACACCACAGTAGGGCCTCAATTTTAGAGCTATATCGAAATCAAACCCTTCAATTTCACTAAAATAATCACTTGTAGCAAGAAAATAATTTAACCTTACACTGTTGTTTGGGTATATTGTTAAAACCGATAAACAATTTTCGTGGATTTTGTTCAAACAATTTCTGCATACAATCGGTTTTTCAAGACGCATACTTTCTTTTCGCTAGCCTGGTTGCGCATTAAAATGATTGGAAATATAAGAAAATAGATTATTGGTCATTGCGTCGGGAAAACAATTTATTAACAACAGACAAAATGGAATTTGATTTATTAAGCACATACTTAACCCTTATCATACAGAAGCAAACTCCTTTGAAACCGTTTCAAGATAAGGAGGCAATAAAAGAATTTTCGTAGCATATGCTGGGGTTAGTTTGTATGTATTCTCATAAATAGTTAATACAGTACACTAGTAACCACACACACACACACACACACACACACACACACACACATACACACACACACACACACACACACACAAACACACACACACACGCACACACACACACACACAAAATGTATACACAATGTTAACAATACGTTATACTGTTGATTACCATTGATAAGAAAGTATTAAATACGTGGTATGCAGGCAAAAAAGGTAACGTAAAAGCAGTGAGGTCAAGTTTTGTTCAAAAGCTTAATAAACCCGCGAGTGTACCAAAACACTAATGCGAGAACAAATGTTAAGACCCAGACATTAACAAACCCTAAAGCCTTATATACCTTTTGATCTACACGGCATTCCTCAAATCAACGCAATTTTGTATTTGAACAACATACTGCACTCAACATTTGCTCTAGGTAAGAAAGTAATAAAATTGGGTTTGTACATGCAACTTAGCTAACACGGAAATATTAGAAAGGTTAAACCGAATATTATACTGAGGATCAACTAAAATACAAGGATTTTACTGTTTTGAACTTGTGTGTAAAAGCAACTTGAGTAACCTATTACAACAAAAGGGAAGGAATTGTTTGAACACGCCTTAGTTTAAAATTATACCTGAACACTTAATTTCCTAATTTTCGCTTCAAATTTCATTTGTTCAATTGCAAATTTTCTTTAGCAGAATTGTTCCTTGATTTTGACAACATATTCTTTTTCAATTCGATTACCAAAATTCTACTTTAACCATAGAAATTAATTCTAATGTCTCCTCTAGGCATCATTCTAAAGGCGGAATCAACTCCTGACAGCCGAACAATTGCTTATGAGACTTACAGAAAGCAGACTGTTATCATTGTACAGCAGGATTATCAGTTAGATGAGTGGGTTACAGTAAATCACATGGCTGTGCCAATTGTGATTTTTCTTTTTATTCAGTCATTTCGATTTGAGAAAGGCCTTATGAAAGGAGCTCAATACTTGCTGGATTTTGTAACGTCTTATGTCAGAGAGTTTGTATTTGACCCAGACACATTGGACGATGGATTACAAAAAATTTTTTACGATTATGACGTGAAAGTAATTCCGCTGTATGAAAATCAAGAAGGCTACTGGAGAGATCTTGAACTGGTTGAAAGCATTTGGAAAATGAAACCAGATATTGAGAGCCCAAAAACTTTTAGCGAACAACCAACACCTGCCTTGGTTCATGATACAATTGCCTGTACACCTGAAAACAAATCAGATGATGTTTCGAGCAGTGAAAGCTTGGCGACTCCACCCGTGAGCATGTGTTTTTGCACCAAGGAAGCGAAGAATCGATCTCAATTATAAAAACTAAATCAAACTTATTCCTTTGTTGATATTGTTTGTTGTGTATGACATTCTTATGTGAAGCTGACATTATAAATTTTGACTATTTGATAATTGAATTCTCAGATCATTCAGCTTACTTAAAGTATCAAACTCTAGCAAAAAGTACTTCATATTATTCGTGTTAAAAGTCACTATTATCGTGAAAGGAAAATTTTTCAGTCATAACTTTGTTTCCGTTGTGGACAAGAAATGCACTTTTAAGGGTATCAACACGCTATAAGAGGAATTTAAGAAATGCGGCTTGCTTTGAATTGAATCGTAAAGAAAATGCAATACCAATAAAACTATTTAAGAGCACTTTTCCTCACTTTGGCTCTACATGGTCGATTGCACAGATATGCTAAAAATAGATCTCAAACTAAAACTCAGCCTACTTTTTTGGATGCCACACCCAAGTTTTGTCTACCATGTAGTGAAGTCATACATGAACTCTTCCAAGAAACGTAAACGGTTTAATCTCCGGCAATATTGTCAAAATCATGCCTTTTTTGTTCTTACCCTCTCAAATTTTTTTATCCACAATTTCAGTGCAAATAATTAAAATGACTTTGTACACTGAATACTGTACAATTATACGACAGCTATTTTAGCCGATGTTTTTTTATAACATTTGGTTCGCAAAATAGTGATAGTTTTAACTAAAAACTTAAAAAAGGAACGAAAAAGCATAGATTCAGCACCCAATTAATCACTATTATCTGTTTCTCCAAGCTGTTAGATGACAAAATTTCATTGCAAATTGCGTTTCAACTAAGAAACTTTACTTTACTCCACATTCTTCGACCAAGAAACATCAATTTTTTCACTTTTTTGTCAAAAAATGCCGAAACATAACAAAAATGTTACAAAAAGTAACATGCAAACAACACCCAATTACTCATTATTAATTGTTCGAGCAAACTTTCACATTATAAAACTTAAACTTTGTTGCCCACTCCCTTATAACTAGCATAGAAGATTTTAAACTACATTCTTACCTCAAAAATTAACATTCATCAAAAAATAAAAAAAACGTAGGTACAAGTTATCACTAAATAATTTTTAATATAAACCCAATCCTTTAACAGTATTTCTCCTACCATATTTTAACACTTTTTAAAAAGTTTAAAAAAGCTTTTTGGCGGCGAAAAACATTTTTTTTCAAACTTTTTACTACCAAAAAACAGCAATTTTTGGGCTTTTATTTATTAGGATTCAGAATTTTTAAAAGTTGCAAAATTTTCGAAAAAGTTTCACTCATTCACCACACCAAAATTTTTTCCAAAAATTTTACAAGTTCCAACACTCTCATAACACCAATTTCACAAAAAAAATACAAGTCTTTGTCAACCACGAGAAAAAAAAATTTTCAAAAAATTTTCGAAAAATTTTACAAGTTTCACTCATTCACCGCACCAAAATTTTTTCCAAAAATTTTACAAGTTCCACTACTCTCACAACACCAAATTCTCAAAAAATTACAAGTCTTTGCCAACCACGAGAAGCAAAATTTTCGAGAAATTTTACAAGTTTTCGAAAAGGATACCTAAAAAAGGCCATGCCGGTATTGTAACGGGGGGGACAGGTCCCCCCCCCGTTAAAATACCGGCATTTTCACTACTACTTATATCTTTTGATTTATATTACACTAACGTATAAAAACTAGCCATAAAACGTTTTCACAGAAATCAAACAATCAGTCACAGTCATTTAGATAGCGAGATAGCCCTTGTCAAAATTAACCCCATGATTACCTCCCCCCCCCCCCGCCATCTCATGTAGAAGTAGGGGGTAATTGTCTATGTGGCGGGGCGGGGGTTAAACGATGTAAAATTAGGGTTTAGTGGGGGTGATGGAGGGTAATGGGAGGCATAATCACCCCACCCCCCCCCCCCCCCAAACCCCCCACCCCCCTAAAAAAAGATATAAGATTAGGGGGTATACTCAAGAGGGACTTTTCTGCAAAAAAAAACAGTTGACACTTGTCAATGGACAGTCCTTAAAACATCTCAATTTCGAAAAACACCTTAATTTAATTAAAGAAACAATTTCATCTCCTTAACCGAGGTAAAACTTGACACTTTGAGGTATTCAGAAAATTGTCAACGTGCCAAAACATGCTGAGGATGAATAGGGGAATTTATCAGTAAAAAATCAAAAACAAATGTCAATGGACACGTCGAAAGACACCTAAAATCAGACAAAAAATGTTGAGTCATCTCAATTAAATAATTTTGGATTCAATTGTAAATCACTCAGTAATTGGATCAAGAAACAATAAACAACAGTAATCATTTCATAAATAAGTTCTTACCAAAAAATCCCTGTGTTTTATTCCAGGGTTTATGGGTTTATCTGTCAATAAACACCTGTCGAAAAACGCAAAAACTTTTAAATACATCAATTGTAAAAATTTGAATTGTTAATTTAAGTGGAAACCATTTATTAATTGAAATTGCAATTAATTGAAACTGCAATCAAGTCATATATGATTTTTACAAAAATTCTCTGTATTGAGTCTTTGTCTTTATGGGGGAACAAGTTAAAAAGTCGCTGCAAGAACATTCGTTCTTAGATGGAAAATTAATCGTCATTAAATGTCAGGATTTGAATCTAGACATAATAAGTGCACATTTGTTTTTGTTTCTTTTTGAGAGGATGTTTTGCAGTCGGAGACAAGAATCAGAAACATTATCGCCTTCTTTGAAGTAATTTTAACTAGCACATCGACTGCTGTTGTTTTCTTAGATTTATTTTTTTAACCTGCTCACTAGCTTTGTATAAATCAATGACTTTTGAACCAAGTTTCTTTAATCATTATTACGAGTATGCAAGGTTAGCCTCTAAATTTTAGAAGCTTGACTAACAAAGTTGTTATAAATCGGCAAAAAGATGTTGTTAAGAGTCAATATATCTGTAAATACAGGGGCAACCTTACTCAAAAGTTTGCAAGCAATTTATTAAGATTATGCGACTTGCAGTTGGTATATTAACGCGAAAAATATGATCATGCCTTCCCACCACAAAATACCCTTTCGATAGAGACCTGAAATCCCACGTGGTATATGAGATAAAATGTAATGGATGCGGATCCATCTGTTGGGCAGACAAGCCGGCATGTTACCACAAGGATATCAGAACATCAAAAGAAAGATCCACAGGTGGGTAAAAATCTTGTTGAATCTAGTGGCTGCACGAATGATATTGAATGGAAAATTCTGGATGCCTGTCGCCCAGTACGAAAACTCATGACCGTCGAAGTTATATACATCAGCAAGTTGAAGCCGGGAGTAAACAAGTTACGAATATAGGGGACAGGAACTCAAGTTAAAATATTAGTTCGAACCATAATTTTGACTTCGGAAAGAGAAATAGGTTAAAAAAAACTTTGTGCATGACAAATTGAAATTAGCAAAACCTCCACAAGAAGGATATTTAGTGTCAGGGCAAATTCGGAATTACCCTAAAAATACAAAAACATGGTCAAAATGGAAAACAAAAGTTGCAGAATGCAAAAAAATATTTGCACGAGAATTCATGTAAAATCTCCTGAAAAATCGTGTATTTTTACCCGATTTCTCGTTTGAAAACGGACACACGATTTTAGGCTCATTTACCCGAGAAATCGTGTATTTCAACACGATTTTCTTGGGCTTAACCATAAGATTTTTCATGTGAATCACAAGATAAATCATGTAAAAAACACACAATTTTTCACGTGTTTCCGTCAGAATCTCATCTGAAATATCACACGAAGAATTGTGTAAAAACACGTGTTTTTTGGTTAATTGCACACGATAAACTTCGAGAAATTTACACGATTTGTCGTTTGCTTCACATAAAAACTCTTATGGTTAAGCCCGAGAATATTGATTTCTCGTGTAAATGAGCCTAAAATCGTGTGTCCGTTTTCACACGAGAAATCGGGTAAAAAAACACGATTCTTCAGGAGATTTTACATGAATTCTCGTGCAAATATTTTTTTGCATTCTGCAACTAAAAATCTCGTTTTTCGTAATGAATTTCGACTAAGCAAACGCCAATCAACCCCTATCGATTCTGAAAACAGGAAGTAGGCAGTCAATTGGTTTCGCTCTGAGTTTTCATTAAGGTTTTTCAACAAAGCTTGTCCAAAATTGGGCAAATAATAAGGAAGCTTGATAGTTAATTAAAGCATTATTGGAGGAATCAAAAATGGAATGAGCTAACTCAGCATGCCCTCTCTTATTTTAAAAAGCAAAGAGTAAGACAGTCAATTAGATGAGCATTAGTGGTGATTTCAGGTATCATCAAACAGAAACAAAAAAGTCGCATCAAACGTTTGTTGGGTTCTCGCTTGTTGGTTGTAACAGCGAACTTATAATGATGCATCAAATATTTATTGGTCTCTCGCTGTTGGTCAAAATTATTGTCTCATAAAATCAAGTCAATTCGGGAAGCTTTCAATCTAATCTTTTGACCAATTATGCCATTAAGACAACCAGACAAAAAAAGAACAAATAACCACAGCAGTCAGTTGAAAACTATTTTCAATTTTCATGCGTTAGGATTTCAATATGTTCACAATCACCGCAAGAGGATAGGTCTTCACTCAGGTAAAATTTAGGCACAAGTTGCTTGCAGTTTGGTAAGACGTGTCTCGAGTAGGGTTACCTTGCGAGGATACTGCACTGAGGTCTTATTGTGTCTCAAGACAATTGTATAATCTTAAGGCTTACCTGACTGACTAAGATCTATATCTCTAGTCTGTTACTCTTCTATCTGAGCTTCAGTAGACAGTGCACGAGCCCCAATGCTAAAGTCTAACGTATACCTCAATACTAAACAAGAGCGGAGTAGAGAGAGAGAGAGGGGGAGAGAAATATACTTTATTATTATATCAGGTCTGACTCTGATCTGTACCAACTAGAGGGTTGAGTGAAAGGGAAAACAGGTAAAAATTCAAGGAAAGGTATTTCTTCCTTTTTAACCAAACAGAAATGAGTATTTCAATCTTTCTTTATTGTCATAATAAAGTCTTCTTTTCTTTGTTGGATGTCAATCAACAATGACTCCATTTTTCCGGGCTTTTGAGTTTTTTAGAAGTTTTCTGATGACTACAGTCAGTCAATTTCTCTTTAATCTCTATGAAGGATTTTCTTTTTTTTGTTGAATGTGTTGCGCTTTGCCGGTTTGTCAGTAGATCAATTCCCAGACACAGGTTGCCCACAAAACAGGAGTGAACATCAACAACCACAAGAGTATCTATTCCAGTACCACTTCCAGTGGATGAAGATCCCTTTGGGTAGGCCCTGTGTTGATGTTGAAGGCGATCTTGATGTCCGGTGACTTACCTGACTTATTTGAATTTTTTTGTGTTTAGCTTATGTTAGATCTTCTGAATTTTTCTCAATTCCGCCTATCATGTTAGGTTGTATAATTGTTCTGTTATGACGTAGTATCCCTTCCGGTTGGAAAGAATTTGTTTTTCTGGTTTTGTTATTTGGCATTCGACGGAAAAATCGAAGGTAGTTAGGTGACAGTCAGCGAAAAGTTTGTTGACAATAACGAGAAGTTTGGTGACATGTGATTTTTCTGGCCATGTGAAATTTTGTTATTGAAGATGAACATGTATTATTTCTTTGATGTCTCCCTTAGTCATGAATTATTCTGATGAACGTAATCCTTACTGACTGTTACGTCATACTTCTACAGTTTTTGGCTTTGTTAGTTGTTACGGTTTTTGCTTATGTTATGCGTTTTTCGTATCTGTAAATTTTGGAAAATTGTTAATGGTTTCTGTACTGTATACTTGTTAATAGATTCTTTTAGATCGCTCATAGTTTTTATAATGGGTGTGTGCAAAAATGTCCAATTGCCTTATTCCCATTAACAGTTACTTCATACTTTTATAAATTTAGTAAAAGTATTGCCGTAAACGACATACTGATTTACAATAATCCAAATAACTTCTTCAGGAAAAAGAATTTGTTAGTTGTTACCGGTAGCTTTTACTGACAGCCGTCTACTATTTGTGTAACAGCTGTTTTTTGGAAATGGGGTTTATTATACCGTTTGTACATTATCGTTATGATCGCTATAGATCGTTATTTTCGCTATCATTTAGGTCGTTATGATTGTTAGAGTTCACTCTGTCTTAAGGTGGAAAACACAGCTTATAGACATGTTAGTAGTAACAAGGTAGTAGTGTTGTTACTCGGAATTTTGAAATGGAAAATTTCGAATGTACGATGTAATCTTTGTTTTTGATGTACTCTATTTTTTACTTTTTGTACATATTTTAAATAGATTATCTCGCAAAATATATGTAAAACACGTTAGTGATCTCTTAATTACATACTTGCGGAATATGATTGATAATTCTTCTTTTAATTCTGATACAATTGTCAAGTCATGACTCAATTCTGTTGTATACATTAAGCATACGTTATGTATGTTTATACGTATTATATATGATTACATAAAGACATGTTAGACACTGTTTTAAAGTTTATGTGTTACACACTGTCTTACAACTGCATAGAGTATTATTATTTTTCTTTTGATCTTATTTCCATTATTTTTGTAAAAAAAATCAGGTACTTTTTTCTTTTTCGATTTTACTTATTCATATTTTCAACACTGCATATATCTAACTAAGGAAAATCTTTGCATATATACATGTACAGTTTATCATCTAAGGGTAAGTTAAGAAATGTATACATATAAAAATAAAAAAAAATGTAGCCCTGGTGAAATTTTTTTCTTCAGTGTTAATTACACATCAAGTGTTACATCAATTGTTATTTAGTGGGTGATTAGTATCACGAACAGGGTTGATAGCATGAGGGTTTTTGAAACTAGATATAAATTAAATCAGATGAACTGGATAGTTGTGGTAACAGTAAAAATACAGGTGTTATGAATACCGGTTGTATAAATGTAGTTGATATGCATGTAAAGGTTGTTATTTATACATACAGATTGTTACAATAGTTGAAAGACATATATGCAAAGAAACAGTCATGGTTAGTTTTTGAAATTATTATACTTCAGCATTTGTTAGTTGTTCAAATACTCCACTTGTTACAAATTCTCTGTTTGTTGTGGATGGTTAGCTCTATCCCTGTAATGCTTGTATTTTTTGATAAAATGTTCGTCCCTAGATAGCAGGTATGCCAACAGATCTGTAATCTCGTCGATGTTTATTTCTGTTATCGAAGCGTTAACTGTTTTAATTATTTCCTTTTCGAAATCTGTTGTTTTACGTCTGTTATGGAATTGTATTCTGTTCACGAAAGCTTGATTTGTTACAGTTCCTTCCAAATGGTACGTATGGTACTGTTCACAGGGTTCAAGTGCTTCAAGAGGTACTATTAATGGTCTTTCAGGTGCCTCTGTAGGTTGAAATATATATTAGTTCTTGATAAGGTCAAAGTTTCTCAGTGTTCCTGTTAAATATTCCCATTTGAGTTTATATTCATAATTCATTAAGTATGGAGATGTTAGCTGGTCATTTATGTGTATATAGCTTTTTTCTGTGTAATTTGCTGTATCTCGAAAGAATGTGTAATAAATTAAGGTATGTATTAATTTCGTTTCATGAACGCGCTAGTTATTGTTTTGTACATCTTTCGGGGTCGGATGTAAAAAAATTAAAACTCAGTTGGAAAATTTTGTGATCGAATACACCTGTGACGCTTTAGCCACTAAAAGGTCGAACGTGCAAATTACTGGTACTTTAAATTCGTAATTTTAATCGTAAAGAAAACGCTCTGTCAAGCTATAGAATTGTATGAGAATTGGGTAAGTTGCTTGATGTATTTTATCTCGTCCCATGTTTTTAGTGCTTCGTTTTACTGTGTTAGTGTTTTCCGACGGCAGAGGTGGAAAATATTCCGAGATGCGGTCTTTCAAATTATGTAGGGGAGCCATGACAAAATTATAGTTCTTTGATTCAAATGGCATTTCTGCCCAGTTGCGGTAAGATAACAATGGACTGTAATTACTACTGTGTGGATTGTTCAAGGTTTTAGGGTCCGTATCTAGGAACCATATTGTTTCCATAACAGCAGAAGTAGGTGTTTGTTCATTCGTCGATTGATGAAAGAACGACTTTTTGTTACTACTGCGGGGTGTTACTGCATAAGGGAAGCGAACGTTATTTGGTCTAATGTGGTGTGAATTTCTGTCAAACCAACGTTGTTGAACACGGTGTTGCATTCTATGGCTATTAGTTATATAGTCTTCGGGTGATGGTGGTCTAACTGGTGGTGGGTAATTCGGCCTTGGTGGTGATGTATATGTTTCACTCGGTTTCGAGTTATTGTTCTGTGGTCTGTAATTTTGATAGCTATGTTTGTTAGTAGTTTGTTCTTCTGTTCTTCCATTGTTATTTCTAGTACGGGAAGGCTCTAGGTTTTTTTTACGTCTCTAGTCTTTGTTTTCACAGTTTTTTGTGCCATTATGCTTGCTATTTCTTGCGGTGTTAGCTGATTCGATCCTGTTCGTGTGTGTTCTTCATCTGTGGAGTTATCCACTTTCACTCGCATGGAGGTGACCGTTTCGACATACTCATCAATCTGCTTGCTGCATTCCGATGCGTTGTCTCTGATCGTCCCTGGGCTGGAACGTCCAGATCCAGAGCTCAATTCTCCCTCCTCCACTTCATAACTCAGTGGAGAGTCGGCTTTGTAGGGAAATTCTGGTTCATTTTCCATTTTGGATTTGCTTAAAGATATAGTTTATTTGTTAATTGTTCCTCGCTAAAAAAGTTTACTGTTACAAATGATAAGTTGTTACTGGTGATGTCTTGATACATGAGAACTTTAACGTAAAATGTTACTGTTTACAAAATGATGACAGTTTGTTCAAACTGGTGGTTTACATAAAGTAGGTTATATCTTTGTTAGGTTTACATGGGTTTACATGTAGATTTAAGGAATTTATATTGTTATCTGATATTGTTACGATTTATTATTGTTATAGTCTCATATGATTAGTATTGATGATTGACAAGGAATGTTAGTTGCTGCATCAGTTGTGATGACAATTGGTTATCTGTCAGATTGTGTCCTGTGAAATAGTTGCATACAGTTGCATATACAGTCATGAATATTTATTTATGTGGCAATGGTACTGTACAATCTGAATGCGAGAAATGTGTATGTTTAAAGATGTGTGTTAAAATATGAATGAGATACTCATTTTGAAACATACATATTGGAATGTACATGCAGCAGTTAACCATCAACAGTTATTAGATGGTAAATGTTTAAAAGATAGTTATAGGGATCTGTGTGGTGTCCGTTATTGAAATATGTTTTCGGGTATGTATTGTGATGATCTGAGTGAGGAGTTGAATAGTTTATTGTCTAATTTGTTAGATTTTAATGTTATGTGAATTTATTTTATACTTCATACGTGTCTGTAGAATGAGTATCGCGAAATGTTACTTCATTTGTATGTGGTTGGTCATCGTTATTTATTATATCTAAGCTATGACTGCGGTGATGCATTTTGTTTGCTGTTACTTTTAATTGTTCAAAATCAATAGGGGGTGGATTTTGTATGTCCATTAATTTTACTGTAGGTATTAGTTGTTTTGTATTTGCAGGTTGTGGTTTTTCATATGGTGTTGATTTTTTCTGTATAGTTTGCGGTGTTTCATATGATTTCATGCCGATATTAAATTGTGTGGAGTGTTGTTGTAGTTGTGGTGCACTGGGTAATACTGATATACTGATTGAGTGCTTAAACACTGGTGTGCAGGTGGCGGTGTGATTAGTTGTGGTGGGAGTGGTGGTATCTTGTCATTCATTTTGGTTTTTCTGATATTGTTTCTAATGTTTCTACCTGAATGGTTCTACTCGAAATTGTTCTTGTTTATATTTTCGTTCTGGTAATGGTGGTTTTTGTTTTTTTTCGGTGATGTTTCTAGTTTTCTTAAGTGTAGTCCTTTTTCTGTTCTTCTTATAGTTGTATTATAGTGTTTATAGTTTGTGTCTACATAAATTGCTGTTGGTTCGATGTTGTCATTATGATCCGTTATATGTGGTAGATCTGTAGAGTTTCCACAAAACTTTTTCGTGAATTTTCTCGAATTGTTATTTCCATGAAATGTATTGTTATCGTCGCTCTAGTGATTTTTGTCTTCCTGAATTTGAGCTACTAGTTGCGTTAGTGTATGTGAAAATATTCCGAATATGCCTGTAAGTAGTATTTTTATTATGCTTGCTTGTTTTCCAATTGCTTTGTGTATAGCAAAAGCGCTGTATAATTTTATTATAAGGTTTGTTATAAATAGTATCATACTTAGCATGGCGTAATTTATTGCCATTTTTTTCTAATATGTACCACGGCCAACCAAATATTGATATTACTTGGTCTTTTAGCCATTCTCCATCAAAGATCTCTTTCCAGTTAACACTGGGTGGGTCGATTTGGAAGTTATATCCATTTATGTTTAGATCTCTTAGCCATTTAAGTGATTTCTCATAGTTTTTATAAGTTTCTAATAATCCTAATTGTTCTAGTTCCAGAAGTTTCTGTGCGTTTGCTGAGGTTGCTTCTTGTAATGGTTTTTCTCGATCTCGCATATACTCATGCAATAGATCTCGTTGTCGTTCTTGGACGTGTTGTTCTTTACTATAGATTCCGCTTTCCATTACACTTTCTTCGCTAAACATGTTATCTAATTCAAGTTCGTCAGGTGATATGGTGTTTAACTTCGTTTCTACTTTTACTGGATACGGCGTTACTCTGTATCTAGCTGTTCCTTCAACGTCTATGGAAATTAATCGGTCGAATTTACTGTGTGAGCATGGCTCTTTCTTTGCCCATAAATAGGTTTGTCTTGTTAGTTGATGTACGTATTGTACTCTATTATTTTTGCATAGGATTGGTATTTGGTCGTAACATTTTCGTGTCTGTGGTACATATAGTGGTGACAACTTTTTCATACATTTGTACATTTTCATTACATTCACTCCTTCTTGTTTAACAAATATTGATCTGTCTCCTGTTAGTATGTATCCTAAAAGTGTTGTATTTTGTGTACTTGTGTTAGTGTTAATTGTCGGATGTTTCTTGTTTCGTCGCAAATTTTTGAGTAAAATTCTATTGCTTGCAAGCTTATTCTAGAGTATATGTTCAACTATATAGTATTGTAGAGTATATGTAGGACTCATATAGAGGTCCATTTTCATGTTCAGGTGCATGTTTTCATTTACAAAAACCGTAGTAAAAGTGTTTATTTTCCTAGTCTTCGTATCGTGTAGGACCAGAGGTTATTGACTTGGGTGTTATTTTGATAAATTTTTCTTCTTCGAATTTATCTTTATTTCTTGTTATTTTCTTTCCTGTGTTCATATCGAATCCATATTCGTATAATATGTATATATCGTCGTATTCTGTTTTATGGATTGGGTGGAGTGATCCGCATTCTTGTTCAACGAACGGATATTTTTCAAATCTTGCAGGTATTTTAGAATTTGTGTTGTTCATTCTGATTTTTTGTTATGAATCTTGTTGTTGGACTGGTGTCCATTCTGCATTTGTTTCAATCCAGTATCGTTCTCGGTACGTTACTATGAATGCGTCAAATCTGATTAGTTCAAATAATTGACAATGTTGTTGCGGTTACCAAACAATGTTGCCTTTGTAATTGGTGTCGGTAGACACTCTCCTTTTTGCATATCACATGGCAGTTTTATTCCCATGAGTGATATTTCGTTTGTATCTAGGTTTAATATTATGATACTTCTTTGATTTCTAATGTCCAATCGAGTATATCTATTCTGTTTTGTTTTCTTGGTCCTTTTAGACAATTTGACTGAGGATTTTGTATTTCACTCGGTACCCACATTGGGTTAGTATAGTCATATACTAATCGTCGGTATGGTGTTACTATAGGTGTGTTTTTATCAAATTGTAGTCTACCTTGACTATGCTCTAATTTTTTCTGTAATTGTGGATTGGCTATAAAGTTGAATGAAATGTTATAGTTTGTTGGTTTGTATTTGGTATTTTTGAGAAAGTTTATTCTAGCGAGTTCCTTGCGATCTTCATCTGCGTCCAGCATTTTTGTTCTTCCAGCATCTGAATAGTATTAAGTTGGCCTATTAGCTCTAGTATAGTCGGTGTGTTCTGAACACGATTCTACTTGTTCTTTGATTGTTCCTGTTACAGCAAATGCTTTTATCTCTACTGCGCGTGCTTTAGATAGTAATTGTACTTCAGTTTTTGTCATTTCTAAATCCATTGGCTTACATTTACATGTGCTAATTTTGTTCAATTCGTAATATTTGACGTTGCTAATCTCGTCTACGTCGCAATCGTAATGTTCGATAAAAAATATCTTGTGGTCCAGTTGCTGAACCATTTATGTTCTGTCCTGTTAAGTCTAGGTTTGTTTGCCGTTTTTGTCTTTTATCATTTAGTTTGAATTCTGATAATATACTGTCAGTTAATTGTTCTCTCTAGAAATTCCAATTTCGTGTCCATTTTCGATTGCAATTTCACATATTGCTTCGTAGCCTGTGCTGTTTTTAAATTCTTCTAATTCTTTTATGTTTGTATCGTATGTAAAATATTCTGGGTAGCTCTTGAAGTTTGCGTGATTGTGATTGTGAATTATATGTTTTGTAAGGTTATTGAGTTTTCCTGTGTATTTATTTTGTGAATTATTTGAATGTTTATTTAGTGTTTTGTTTTTGTTTTGAAAGTACTTCATACGTTCTGTCATTCGTTCAATTATACGATCTTTTAGACGTTGCTTAACACGTTGGTGTAACCTGTGTTCTAATTCAATTTTCGTTTCTATTTTCATGTTAATGTATAATATTATTAATAACAAAATTAATATTACAGCTTTTAGTTGAAGCGACATGTGTTTGATAAACTTGTATGTGGATTATAAAATGTTGCGAATCCTAGCGTCTGCTTGGTGCATCTATCAAAATTATATATGAATTCAGTGCAAATAAATGGTGCTGAAGTTGTTGTTGTTTATTATGGATGGTGTAGTTGCGTGAAATGAGTGGCTGAAGACAGTTCCGTATTTTATTGTCGTGGTAAATTTTAGTTCTAAATTTGGAGTTGCTAAGACCTCAAGTGCTGTGTTACGCTGTCGTGCTGTAAGATATAGTATGTCAATTAATCTATTCCTTGACCAATTTGTAAGTGTATCTCCGAGGTTTGTAGGTCCGTATAATGGCGGAGGTGGATTCCAAGTTTTATGGTCTAACGCAAAGAGATATGTGTGTTCATTAATCCTACTTCCTGTAGGTGGATTTGGATTTCAGATTGGTGTTGATCTTGTTCTACCTGGATGGCTTGATGGTAGTCTTATTTCTGGTATAAATGACGATGGTGACAAAGCTGTATTCCTAGGTGATTGTAAGGAATTTGTCAAATTGATTTGTGGTATGCTGACAGGAGTGTCTTTTGACGAAGAATGATTTGTTCTTTGTGGTGTTGTTGTGCTACTACTCGCAGACTGTGGTGAAGTTGCTGAACAAAGTGAACTATTCGGTAAATGTAGTGGTCGTACACTGAAAAGTTCTTGGACAAAATTGAAATCTTGTCTTTGTTGAAATGTTGGTGGTATAAAAGGGTTTGCTCTTATTTGTGAGGATGTTGGTGTTTGAATGTCACTTGGTGAACTTATAATAAAATGGTTCAATGTAGGTGTTCCAGTTCTACTTGGTGGTTCTGATCTACCTGTTTCTCTGGGTCTGATTTCGTTAGAATCTATATCTGTTGATCTGTATGAGACTAGAGTTGAGTCTTGTGTTGGAAATGAGAGCGAAGATCTACGTCGTATATTTGTTAAATCTGTTACTTCGTTATGATGAGGTCTTTCTTGGTTGTTACTGTGATTATGGTGATTATTACTTGATGACGCAATTTTTTCGAAGTGTGATTATGCTCCTGAACCAGGTGTGGTGGAAGTTGTACTATGGTGGTGCTAGTATTATAAATGGTGTTAAATCTTGTTGTGGTTGTTGTGTCTGTGCTCCTAGATTAGATATCCAAATTTCGTTATTTTCTATTCTAAGGTTCAGTTGGTATATAATAAAGTTTCCGTATAAAGGTGAATTTTCGGGGAATCCTATTTGTAAGTAGAATTTTCGAGAGTGTAGTGTATAATATATGGATTCTTCTATATCTGGAAAGGGATCAATTTTTATATGTAAAACATGGAATTTATGGGTTTATAAAATGTTCTATTAAACCTAAACACATTCGTAGAAAGAAATAAATAAGGAGTGCTATTTTTATGAAATTAAAAATTTCTAGTTCAATAATATCTGTATCCGTTTTGCATATATGGTAGATATCTGTATGTATTTCGTTCCTTAGTTATTGTACTGGTGGACTTCAACAAAATACTCTAAGATTTTTAATAACTTCATTTATTGTTACTATGACTAAATATGTCGATATTACAACTATGCAAGGTACTAGAAAAGTAGTTAAATAGAAAATTATTTTAGATTATATTAAATAAGTTGTTATTAATACGATTGAGATTTCAATTTTTGAAACTGTGATGATAGGTGATATTAGTTTGTGTGTGTGAACTGTGTTTGTGTTGATGTTTTTAGTGAGGGTGGTAATGATGTTTATGTATGGCTGAAGTGTAATAAATAAGTGAAAAGTGATGTAGTGCTCCACTGGAAAGTTACAGTTATTTACTGGTGTAACTGACACTTAACGGTGCCGCACTAACAAATTTAATGTATTTATTGGTACAATACTATTACAATTATGGGTATCATTGTTAATTTTTATTCTTTCAATTTATCGTCTAATAATTCAATGGCTTCATTTTTGCAAACTACTAGAAAAATTGTGTGTAGTTTGTTTATATCAAACCATCTGTCTGTGTTAATTTGTTGTTTTAGTGTTTCAAATTCAGTGATTGTTTCCGTGCAAGATTCTGTGTCTTTTAATAATTCAAAGTGTTGTTCTCCCCAAAATTTTTACTTCTTGTCCTGTTTCTGTTTTTCCTTCTATTATAAATAAATAATTTTTTGACCAAACTTTACAATTAGTTATTCTAACACTGTCGTTGTCAAAATGGATATGACATCCGAAAGGATCGTCGTGATCAATAAAATCGTCTCGTTGAACTGTTATCTTTATAGAAAATTGGTTTTTTTAATGATTGCATAAATTCTGAAACTGAAAGCTTTGTGGGGGTTTATTACAATGACGACTATAATAATGAAGTATTTTTTCAGAAATGAAGTTAAAATAATTCAGATTACCTGGTGTTGTTGAAACGTTTTGTGTAGAATGATTGTTGATAAAAGAAACAAGGATATTATATCTTTTTGCAAAAAATAGGAATTTTGTTATTAGTTTTTCAAACTGTCTCCGTTTAGGATTAAGTGGTTTCAAAATGCTGTGGTTATTCTGAGATTGGAGTTTCAAGATGAATTGATTGTGATTTTCAAAATGGAAATGGATGTAGTACTATCCAGTTAGTATGAACTGGGCATGGGCTGAGAATGAGAATGAGGTTTAGATTGATCTTTTTCAAGGAATTGTGAAACATAGAGAAAAGTTAGAGAATATATTTGTTTTAAAATTGAGGCGTTGAAAATTCACTGACTGAATATTACAAGTTTTGTGTTGAGTTTTTCAGCTTAGCTGAAAGTTTCAAAATATTCAAACTTTGTTGAGTTGCTGATCTGTACGAGACAAAGTCAGAGTTGTGATTTTTCCTCTAGTTTTTGTCCCTCTCTACAATTCTCCTGACATTTAGATATTTTCCGTTTTTCTTGTTTGCTCCTTGATGTTGCCAAGTTCACTAATTTCTGGATCTAATTATTTTCTGGGTTTCTTAGCTTGTTACTTATAGAAATACTTATAGAGTTCATCTGAAGTTTCTTCAGTGTTGTTGTTATGATTATTTTTCCTGTGTATTTGGTATGTTTGATGGTATAATGACGTATATCTGTCATAGTATGACTATGGTAGTAATTAGTCTAATGTTGTTGCCTGTTTGCTTGCTAACTTTTAGTTTCAAGTAGTGTGTTAATCAATAGTTTGTCTGATGGCGCTAGCTCTTGTTATTACCAATATCTTGGTGCAAAAGTTAATGAGTTACCAAGTTATATGGTGTAAATGTTAATTGGTTATATGACATTGTCGTCATTTTCAAATTGGTGGTTTGCAATCGATGTGGTAACTTCAAATGCTAATTGATCTTTGTTAGATCTATCATGGTATTTACCATCTCGGTTATTGCGTTGAATATGTTCTTTGGTTTGACATTTTAGTTGTTACTAATTGCGTTCTGCAGGGAAATGTCAAGTCCCTATAATTTGTTCTAATATCTCTTCATCTACTAATAAAGGCATAAAGAGAATGTCATTTTGTCTCTTTCCGTCTAATGTCAATTCGTTCTCTTTGTTAATGGGGTCCTTGTTACCTTTTATCAGTGGTTGTTCTCACTAATGAGGGTACTAATGAGGTGTATGACGTTTTTTTATGACGCTAATGGGTGTTATAGCGTCAGTTTTTTAACGTCCGCTTTTACGAAGTATATAAGTTTGTGACGTCAATTCTGATGACGTCCGTTTTGATGACGTCCGTATCTATGACTTTTGGTGGTCAATTAGCCAATAGTTGTTTGACCGTTCCGGGCTTCGTCAGTGTATATAGTATTGACATGTTTCTATATTTAGTTCCGCTGGATTTTAGAGAACAATGTGTAAATATTATTTGCGCAAGTTTAATGTATTGTGTATTTATTTTCTGTTTCGATGTATTAGTCGATGCATTGTTTAGCCGAATTTGAAATGTGCGTTTGTGTTTTAGATATGCTTCTTAGATGTGTATGATGTTCGTGTTACTCCTTACAGGTGATGAGTTATTTACTCGGATAGGCTGTTACATGGGCTATTACATGGACATGGGCTGTTACATGGGTTCAGGTTGATGTAGATTGTTTTTATACGTTTTGAGGAAGTTATCCATGGAAAGTTATTTATGGTGAAAAAAGAAAAAATGAAGGAAGTAATTCTACAGTTTGTTACAGTTCGTGACTCACACTGCATGTATGGTACTGTTATTTAGTTAGCTTCCGCTATTATTTTATTAGCTTCCGTTTTGTTATTCGTTATTTGTTTTCTATTTGTTTACTAACTGCTGTGTGTGTATTAACAGGATTTTATCCAGTCATTTTGCTACTTTGTTAATTGTTTGTAGTTTATGCGTAACTTTATTCATTTTTTTTTATTGTTATTTGTATATAATTGTTTACTGTTCTTTTTTAACTTCAACATCTACAGAATGTCTATTCCCTTCCCTGAATCCTCTGAGCGCCTTTGTTGACAGGATATTATTATTGATTCTTTTGTTTCTTGTTTGAATACCCGGTAGGGGCTTCGTTTATAATTTATTTTTCTTTTGCTTTCCGTGTTTTATTCTCTGTAATGTTAACTATCGCAATATGTCTATTCCAGTTTCAAGCTTGTGAATATCAATTCATTAGGTGTTGTTATTTGGTTATTTTGTTTATTTGATTGTGTTGTTTATATTAGACCTTCTTTCTATTCATTAGTGGCGGTTCCATGGGTTACTATCAAAACCCATAAGGGTTTCAGTTTCCGTTAATAATCATTGTTATTTGAAACTGTTGTTATTTGTTTTTTATTATTTGTTACTCAATGGAATTGTTATCTTGTGACGAGTTGGATTGCCGTGGTTGGAGCGAAGCAGGTCCGATGAAAGAAGGTCAGAGGAAAGAGGTTCAGATGAGAGAAGATCAGTTGACAGCTGAAGTATGTTAAGGAAAAACTGTTTTGATGACAGTGACAGATGGAAGTGTTCGTCAGTTTGTGAAGTTTTATGAGTAATAGTTTTGTACTCTCGTTTTTATATTTTATTTGATTGATAATTGATTGTGTTAATAACTATTTGCGTGTTGCTAGGAGGTGTTAATGTTTTATAATACAGTTTCTTGGGTAGATGTTAAAGTGTTCATAAAACGGTGTTATTTATGAATCCGGTATTTATTCAAGAAGGTTATTAGGAAGATATTTAGGTATTACAATTACAGTGCATCAGAGGTTAGTAGTCAGGTATTTTAACACTTTCTAGTTTGGGGTTCTTTTTGAAGTGTTTATTATTTTCACTGTTTATATTATTGTTGTTTGATTTCTTTTAATATATATATATATATATATATATATATATATATATATATGTATTTTCATTTTATTTTAATTTTCGGGGGATATGCACAGCAAGGGTCGGATTAGGAGGCTGTGTTATTGAATGTAGAATACTGAATGTTTATAAGAGCGGTCGTACATAAGGATTAATGTAGAATTAGTAGAAAGCTGAATGTAAAACTGAATATCATTGTACACAGTTAAATGTTTATCTAATGAGTGTTAAATGAACATATACACATAGTTCAAGATATTAAGGTGTTTTTTTTAATGTTTCAATAAGATGTTATAAGTTATAGAATAATGATATAAGGAAAATGAGAAATTATAGGAGAATGAGAAAAGTTTTATCTTATAATTATCTTAATGTTATCTTCCTTTTACGAAGATTGTATTGCTGAGTGTTCCCTGTTTCGGGATGGTTTACTTCTGATTTTCGTTTATTGGTTAAGTTTGGTTGTTTTAACGTTGGAACTTAGTTTGTGAGAAGATAGTTTTGTAGTTCTAACTTTATAAGCCTATCTTTAGTATAGTATGGTACAATATGACTTCTGTGTATTGTTAAATGTTCTTTATTGTGGTATTTTAATATGAATGTTGTTTCAGTAAGTTTATCTATGATGAGGTACGGTCCTGTTTTCAGTATTAATAGTTTCTTTGAAACTCCATCAATTTGTTGTTGATTTGTTATCAATACAAAAGTATTTTTCTGTAGTGGTTTTGCTGTTCTGAATCTGAGATTCATTTCATCGGTTTTGTAGAATTTTTGTGATAGTCTGATATGTGCCATTGTAATGTTTTTCTTTATCATGGAACCATTTGGCGTATGTTCTTTTCTGTAATTTCGCAATCTTTAGGTGACTAAATTGTTTCTCTAGATGAGTGTGTGTTGGCTGTGTGTTACATGCACTTGTTTCAGTTGGGTTGCAGTGTCCCATTTCATCTGTTGTTGTTCCGAGTTTTATCTTTGTCGGTTTTCGTGGTTTTTGATTAAAAACGACTTCGTATGGTGACATGCCTAGTCGTGTTTGGTATTGTGCATTGAATGCATAGGGGAAAAATTTTGGTTTTCTTGACCAATTATTGTAATTTTCATTTAGTAATGTTCTAATGAATTGTTCATTTATTCTGTTTGTTCCCTCAACTAAACCGTTTGTCCAAGGTGCATAGGTTGTACTTGGTTAAAATTTGACCTCAAAGTAGTTACATAGATATGTTAACTCTGTGTTAATATATTCCGATCCCTTGTCTGATCTCATTTCTTCGGGTAGTTCGAATTTCATGAACCAATGTTCAAATAATGCTGTGAATGCGTACTGTGCATTATTTTTTGGTGCACACCTTATCGTTACGTAATGTGAGAATGCGTCAACTATTACAAATATGCAGTTATTTCCCTCAAATGTTGGGTTTATAAGTCCTTTCGTATCAATCATTATCATTTCGTTGAAATAAGTTTTTGTTACTGCTAGTTGTTCTTGTTTGCTTTTTTTTCGTATTCGCAAACGCTTTGTTTGTTTGGCATTGTATTCAATCGGCTATCAATAATTTTATCCAAGTGTTAAGTTTTGGAAAATAGTATTTATACTTTATTTTGCGTTTTGTTTTTTCAAGGCCTGTGTGACCAACTATGTCAATGCAAAGATTTTCGTAAAAGGTTTAAAATAATAGTGTTAATGGTGAACAGATTCTTTGTAATGACTTTTTACGTATGTTGATGACTTTTTTTATTATTCCTGATTTTCCATCGATTATGATTGATTTGAATTTTCTAAAGTAGCAAATAATCCTTTGTTTCCACGAATATCCATTGTTACTGAATGTGGTTTTCTGTTATGTTTTTTCCACATTTTTACTTTGTGAAGTACAGGATCTAATATTTGTGTTTCTTTAATTAACTCTTTTGTTATTTTTGTTTTTTCGTCGTAGAAGATATCTGATATTTTCGCATTTTCTTAATCCAGTTTTTGTTGTGTATTTATGTTATTTATCAATCTAAGATAGTCATCGTCGTGATGTGTTGTATATGGTCCTTTTTGATTTTTCTCAATAATGAGATCGTCTTTTTCTACTATCGGGGATTGCCAATTTTTTTTTCGGTTTATATTTTGTTATCAAATTTGTTTTAGTTTCTGTGTTGTGCTTCTCATATGAGATCGGGTGATATTCGTTTTTGTCAATGTTCATTTCAAAGTAGTTTTTGTGTATGTTAGCTAATACTGGGTAGTGTGTTTTTTCTGACTTTTCGTCATTCGTGTTATTACATATACTGTATTGGCATTCTAGGTTATTTGCAAATGGCGTTTTTGCGAAAAAGAATTTTATGTTTTCTTGTATCTCCACTGTTATATCACGTGTTTTAGTAAAATTTTCTTCATCAATTGTTCTACTCAAAAGATCAGGAAGGGCCAGGTTCTTTCCTTCTGTCCAAATGATATGTAAAATAGGAAATTTCATCAATATTAATTGAAATCTGTAAACTCTGTAATTTAGTTCATTCTTCTGTGTGAAGAGATAAATGATTGGTTTGTGATCTGTAAATAGTACAATTGGATGGTTTGAGCCTGTAAGTAACAATTTATATCCTGTTAGAGCGAGGAATATAGATGAACATTCTCGAATTAGTGTGGAAAGTTGCATTTCTATGGGTGTAACTAGTCTTGAATTTGCAGAAAATAATCTCATTTTCTTCTCAGTTGGATGTTGTTGTAATAACGCTGCTCCGATGCCTGTATTTGAAGCATCTGTTATTATATAGAATGGTTTTGCAGTACCAGGCATTGTTAACTCTAAATTGTGTGTTATTGTTCTTTTCATTTGTTCAAAAATTGTTTGATGTTCCTTTGTGCCTTTGAAATCGCTTTCTTTGTGTAGAAGGTTATATAATGGAAGTATGTTTTATCAGGCGCTGCTTTAGGGTTTTATTAAAACAGTATTTTATGATATTCTATCAATGTTTCACACATTTGTACGTAAGAGTTTGTTTGATTGAAGATGTCGTCGACACATGTGATTACTGTTCCTTTTCTGATTAAAGGATAGAGAAAGTGTGTTAGTATTGATGCAAAAGCTGCATATCCTATTGATATTCCATAAATTAGTCATTTACAGCACTATTGTTCATTGCCAATTGTGACATTAGTGTATCTCCTTGATTGTTCATCCAATGGTATCTGGTTTTACGTACTATTAAGATCAGCTGTTGTAAATATTGTTCCATTTATTCGTGTTAGGGCTACATCAACAGGTTCAATGGGTCAGTTGCATTTGGATTCATCTATCATGCCATTTAGGTATCTGACGCCTAATACTATTTTTAAGGATTCTCATTTTGGCAGTGTTATTACTGGATTTGTCAATGGGTTTCCCGTTGATAGTTGTTCTTTATTGACAGGTGCAATTATGGCGTATTTCTTTAATAAATCTAGAAGTTTTTGTATTCTTTCCCTAAGTTGTGTTGGTATTTTACTGATTCTTTGTTTTTTGAATATTGCGTCTTTTTCATAGGAAGGTTCAATTTCACTTTTGTTTTTCTGACATCAAATTTTGTCTTTGCGTAAACTTGTTTATATGTTTGTTATTACTTTTTCAAAATCTTCTTGCGTTAAGTGTGAATGATGGAAATCAAATATTTGGATGAATTCTTTGTCGGTTTCTGTATAATTTCTAATACTGAATTTACATTTTCAAATGAGGTTTTCTTTCAAACGTTGCAACTTGTTCAATTGCTTCGTTTTCTCGCATGTTCAATATTTCAGTGATATCATTTTCGTTTTCATAAGTTAGGTGATACAATGCTGAAAATAAATCTATCGAGTTTGTCTGGTACATTTCTTCGTTTTGTTGCCTGAATATGATTTTGTGATACATAAAACCAATTAAACCTTCGTTTATTGTTATTTTATGTTGGTTTTTATTAATTAAGAATATGTCGATGAAGTGTTCATTTTCTAGTGACAGGTTTTTTATATCTGTAAATGATAAATTGTGGTATTTAATTATTGGTTGATATATCGGTTCTTTGTTGAAAACTGGATATAATCGAGAATAGTAAGGATACCCTTTTTTGCTATTCATGAAAAAAGTAATATCGTAATCTTTAATTGTGTTGGTATTTATTGTTAGTTTGTTCGTGTTTACATTCATGGTTTCTATATATTCTTTGGAGAATGGGGTTCAGAGAATTTTATGATTTCATTTTTGTACATAGAAATAAATATTAAAATTTTGTTGGATGTTCTTTCTGCTGTTCGATGTTCTTTCGGATGTTAAATTTAGTGTTACTGTTCCGAATGTTTCTATAGTTGTATTATTAGCTGCTGTAAGTGTTTTGTAAGCTCTTTCGAGGTGTAATTCAAGATTGTTGTATTTTATTTCATTCCATGTATCTTCGTTTAAGAGGTTTAATGTTGCTCCTGAATCTAAGAGGAAATCAATTTCCAATATTGGTTTTTGTTTTGTAAAGGCTTGTTCTAGGTTGTTACACTGGTACATTGGTAGTATCCAAGTTGGGTTACTTTCTAGTGTATTTTTTACAGTATTGCATGTATCCTCGTGTGCATTGTAGAATTTATCTAATATTTCTTGATCTTCATTAGATGATTCTGATGTGTGTTCGTATTCATCGACTCCAGGTGGGTCATCTTTTTGCGTTTGTGCCTCTATGCTGCTTATTCTGTTTTTATTGTTATTGTTGTAATTATTCCCATCTGTTCTTCGATCTCTTGAATGATATCTGTTGTTCTGTTCTCTGTTCGATGAACTTCTTCTATTATCTCTGTTATTACTGTTCGAATAATGTATATTGTTACTGCTTGATCGTTGTCTGTATCTATCACTTCTGTTGGAAACTTCGCTATATTGTCTTTGTCTGTTGTATCTATTGTTATTACAGTTATTATTAATATTTCTGTTGTATGGCGAATTTTGTCTCGAATTACTGCGATATGTGTATCTGTAGTTTGATCTACTATTGTTGTATCTATTATATTGATTATTTCGATTGTAACTGTTATTTCTACTTTTATTGTAATTTTTTCTATTGTAACTTAAGCTTCTATCGTTGTGATTGTTATTAGAATTTCGATATCCTTGGTAATTTCTGTTATCCCTACTATTTGAAGTATTGTTGTACCAATTTTTTGATTGTGATCTATATGGTGTTCTGCTCCGTGAATTATTATAGACGGGTGATGTTGATGGTATTTGTCGTCCATTGACATTAATTGAGTCAATATTTCTGTATTGCAAATTCTGGTTATTTCTCATGTGTCCATAGAATGATTTTTCTTTTGGTTGTGTTATGCTTTCTCGTCGTGGTCTTTTAAAGCATCTGCCTTTTGTGTGTTCATGTGAACTGCAATAGCTGCAAAAGAGTGCAAACTTTGGTCTTCCTTTAAAGTTTTTTCTATCATGTGTTATTAATTCCGTTGAGTACGTTACAGATTGTTCCTTCAATTTGTTCTAAATCCTTTTGGTTGAGATTGTTGATATTATTACAAGCTGCATTCATCTGTTTTAGATCTTCGGTGATATTAATTGTAGTCTGATTGACTTCATATAATCTTTTGTGATTAATTGTTATTGTTCTCGTTAAGTCCATTTTGTCTATTTTATCAGCTAATGTTGTAAAGGGCATTTCTGATTCTCTTGGGGTTTGTTTATGGTTTGCGTGTTTTTTTCAAAGCTGCTGTTTTTATTTCGTTACCTAGACATCTAATGAATGTTTGATTCATTACGCTATTTCTATAATCTTTATAGTCTTCTGTATAGAGTGAATATGCTGTTTTTACGAGTGTTTCTATCCCCAATGCTAATGGTCGTAAAGAATCATTCGTTTGTTTTTGTAGTTGTTGTAAGACTATTTTTGCTTGTTGTTTTGATTTTTCTGAGTCGAACTTGTCAGAAAATTCTTTAGAAAATATTTCCCAATCCAATTTGCTTTCACTTGGAAGAGTGAAATACCACTTTTGAGCAGGTCCTTGTAATGTGTGTAAAATTAAAGCTGCTCTTTTGACTTTCCATTGGTGATGTCTTGGTTTATTTACTGGTTCTATGCCGCTACTAAATATCATTGCTGCCACAATACTGTTTAAGTATTCCTCAACAGTGTATGCTGGTTCTGTACCATCAAAAGGTCTTATTGTTGTTGGTACTGAACCACTACTTATGTTTTGTTCTATTTATGGTTCTTCATTTATACTCATTGATGTTAATTGCATATAAAATGGTAAGGGAGGTTCTGTAACTGTTGTTTCTCTTTCTTCAGTTGTGATTGAATTAGTTCTTCGTGTTTGAGTTTCTGGTTGTCTATTATTTTGTATATTGTTGTTTTCTGAATTTCTGAATTCTGTTCTTAAATTATCATGTCTGTTAATGTCATCCACTGTTCTATTGTGTCCATTAAACATTTTTTCAAGTGCGTCTTCTTGTTTTCGTTCTATGTTATACATTGTTCCAAATGCTTCTTCTTGTTTTCGTTCTATGTTTTCATTTATTTGTCTTAATTTATTTTCTAAATTATCTATTAGTTTGTTTGTATGATTTGTTACTTTTTCTGTTATTTCGTCCTTTAATTCTCTATAGTTATGGGTTTGGTGTTCCCAGTACATATCTTGATGTTCACAGTTATCATTTAATGAACCAATGTACTTGTTATTTCCATTGTAGTGATTTTGTGCTTGAAATTGGTCTTTTTTTTCTTATTCTTTGGTTTACTGATGGCGGTAGCCATTTTCTTTGTCTTCTGTATCAGAAATGTACATATCATCTTCAGGTATTTTATTTTGATATCCGAATAGATTTGATGTTAAAGTTCTGTCTGGTTTTATTGTTGATTTTTGTTTTGACTGTGAACTTTTATTTACTTGAACATCTTTTGGCGTTGACGTTGATGTTAAACATTTTGATAAATTGAATGATGTAGGTCCAGTCTGCCCTTGGTCAATAATCTTTACATAATTATCTAGTCGCTCTATGTAATTCAAACTGTCTGAGCTTATTTTTAGTGTACTCTCAATGTTTGGTGAATGGTACTCACGGTTCCAAAGGTTTTGAGTTCATCACATAGATTATCGATTTCTTCTTGAAATGTTTCTCCAAATTGTATTCTTTTTTCATTAATGTGCTCGAAATTATCTATTCAAAATAAGAATGTGAATTCTGATATAATTCTTATTATATCTGATTTCGCTGTTTGCAGTTCTGATTTTAGTTCCATAATTTTTGTTAACCAATTATTATAATTTATTATGTCATTTCGGAGTTTGTCATTTACCGATGTTGTTTGCTTCTGTTTTTCAGTTAAATATTCTGTTGTATTTCGTAATATTTTGTACGTTGTAGTCGATATTGCTGTTATTTTTGTCCTATCTTGAGAGTCTTCATGTCTCTTTAAAAATGTTTTGATCATATCAGATAGTGCTGTTTCATTCTGGAAGTTATAGTATATTTTTCTGTTTCCTTTTTTGTCTGTTAAGGTAAATGTGTAGTGTTTGTTCAGTTGATCTCTATCTAATAATATTGCTGGTATGTTGTGTGCCAGATGATTTCCATGAATGTTAATTTGTTGTATAAGTTTTGTTTCTTTGACGAGGTTATTCTTCAAATTTATTATTATTCTTTAAATAATTTCGCGGTTTTCTTGCGGGCAATCGCTAGCAATTGCAAATGGTGTTAAGAAATGTCTGGTAGTCATCTGTTGTTGATGGCTGGTAGCCTTTAGTGTATTGTTATATTTTGGTTAAGTGATCTGGTTATCAACAATAATTCCGTTAAGGAGATTTAGAATTTTGTGGTTTGGTTTGGTTTAGTTCGGAACGCGATCAACTGGTCGCACCGCATAAGACGTGTCTCGAGTAGGGTTACCTTGCGAGGTTACTCCACTGAGGTCTTATGGTGTCTCAAGACAATTGTATAATCTTAAGGCTTACCTGACTAACTAAAGTTCTATATCTCTAGTCTGTTACTCTTCTATCTGAGCTTTAGTAGACAGTGCACGGGCCCCAATGCTAAAGTCTAACGTATATCTCAATACTAAACAAGAGCGGAGTAGAGAGAGAGAAATATACTTTTTTATTATATCAGGTCTGACTCTGATCTGAAAGGGTAGAGTGATAGGGAAAACAGGTAAACATTTAAGGAAAGGTATTCTTCTTTTTTAACCAATCAGAAATGAGTATTTCAGTCTTTCTTTATTTTCATATTTAAGTCTTTTTTCTTTGTTGGATGTCAATTTAACATTGACTCCATTGGGCATAAAATGAAACAAGTATCCTGAACAAACTCCTCCACGTTTTGTCTGCAAATAGGGCACTTCGGTTCTTCAAGGACCAATGTTGTCTGAAGAAGGCCTCCAGCCATTGCCGCAAGTAGGCTTTGCAAGCCACATGATCAACGAATTGACCAGAATGGATAATGAAAGCATCGTCTGCAGTTTTTTCTAAACAAAAAGGGCACTCTGAGTTTTGTTGCATTATTTTTATAGAGAATTAGTCAAGAAACGTGGTTTTAAAAACTATGCAAGATTTGGACAATTTTATGGCCCAAACCCACCAAACCATAACAGAAGACGAATACTCAACGACGCTGGTCATTTTTATGGCCCAGCTGCATCTAATCATCTCAAAAAAAGAAAAAGGGAATCTTACAGACACCAGCATAGGGCAATTTTACCGCCAGAGCTCTAAAGTCCTCAGGAAAATTAACAAAGCTTGTATTTAAAAAGAAAAAGAGCTTGTAGTTATCACAGACCGGCTTCACCACAGAATGGAAAAAAGTGTTGATTTCAAAAAAATAATGGTTTTTCTGAAATTTGAGAACCAATAATTTTAATTCAAAAGGGAAAAAATCGTTAGTTTGAGCAGATTTCATAAGAATTTACTTCATCTAATAACACATATCTAATGTTAGCCATATTTGTGGCCCAACCCCGATAAGGATTTCTTAAAGTAAAAAACAGAATCCTTCAACTGGTCACTTTTATGGCCCATCTTTGCTACCAAAATTCGGGATGAAAAAGAGAAATAGTTCAGAAATGTGGTTTTAAAAACTATGCAAGATTTGGTCAATTTTATGGCACATACCCATCAAAATCATAAAAAGAAGCGAATACTCAATGAAGCTGGTCGTTTTTTTGGCCCAGATGCATCTAATTATCTCAATAAAAGAAAAAGGGAAACCTACAGACACCAGCATAGGGCAAGTTTACCGCCAGAGCTCTAAAGTCCTCAGGAAAATTAACAAAGCCTTTATTTAAAAAGAATCAGGGCTTGTAGTTATCACAGACCGGCTTCATCACAGAATGGCAACAAAGTGTTGATTTCGAAAAAAATAATGATTTTTCTGAATTTTGAGAACCAATAATATTAATTCACACGGGAAATATTCACGTTAGTTTGCGCAGATTTCATAAACATTTACTTCGCGTCAACTTCATCTTATAACACACATCTAAAGTTACCCATATTTTGGCCCAATCCCGATAAGGATTTCTTAAAGTAAAAAACACAATCCTTCAACTGGTCATTTTTATGGCCCAATTTTGCTTCCAAAATTCAGGATCAACAACAGTGATAGCAATGAAATAACTAAGCACTCTTTTCGAATTTCAAGCCTATTGCCCTATTTTGCAAAAGAATAAACGCCTTTACTAAGAGTTCTAAAAAAACTATCATGGGATCCGCTTACAAAAAAAGTTCACCTTTTTTTGACACACTTGTGTACATCAATCGGCCATTAATAAGCAATACAGAGGATTGTGTTGTAATTTTTCTAACACCAGTGGTCTTAGCATTATCTGAAAAGAATTTTTGAAATAATTATTGCTCACAGCATAACAATTTACATTGATAAGAAAAAACGGCATTGAAAACATCTTTGATAATTGAACGCCAACAAATATGGAGAGAAAAAAATGCAGTAAAAAAAGAATATAGAAAAAATGTTGATTCAAGCATAGACGATACTAAACAAAGTTTATTGACCAGAAGCATTTCCGTTGAAAACTAGTTAAATACCGGAAAATGTTATGGTTTTGCCTGCAATCTCGCAAAATTATTAAAGAGGAGTTTATTGAGCAAAACAATATGGCCATATCGACAAGTCTGATCGAAGCACCGATTTATAGAAAAACAGCGAAAGTCAAACAAAGAATTATAGGAAATGAACATGCCGACTGCTGTTTCAGTTGTCAGATAACTTCTGGAAGCAGTGGAGTTCTTAACAACTTCAAGTATTTTACCAAAGAAAACCAATTGGTGCTGTACTCGCAGTAATTTTTCAATTTTCAGAAGGACTGGCTTTTCAGTGCTGGTATTGTAGTTAAAAATCACGACATCACAAACTTTAAAACATACTCCCAATTTTTTTGCTTTCTTGATTCGTATACTTTGTCATCTTCAGGGTTGAAATTTTCTTGAATTAAATTTAAATTGCCATTAGCAAAAAAGTGATTAGAGGCAACCCAACATCCAAGACCAAACTCAGTCGCCAGAGAATTATCCGAAGAAGACCATTGAACAAAATGCTCCAACTGATGTCTGTTAATCATTGTCTTGCAAATGTTCTTGAAGTTGCACACTTGGTGAGCCAGACACTTGAAAAACTTATGTGGGTACATGGACCTGACTGCTGTAAGATAGTTGGATAGTGAATTAACCGATGTTGTTTGAAGTTTACTGGTTGGTTAGAAAACAGCTTTTGGAAATTTTGCACGTGCTTGCCTGTTAAAACATGGCATTGTGGTCAAAAACATTAAAAAAATTACTTTATGAAAACAAGAATTATTACTTTCTAAAGAGTTAGTCAGAGTTTGAGTATGAAGGTGCAGATGCTATTGTACAACTAATGCTACTTACGAATCTCATATGACAGAATCACTAAATCCGCCTGCACCAATGATGGGGAGAGAAATAGAGAAATCAAGTCAAAGTAGTGCAAGAAAAATTGCTCATCTTGCTGCGGGATAAGGTTACACAAAATGATAGGCAGAAACCTGTAGAGAGTGAAGATTTGATCTGTTTTTCCCCGTACACTATGATCGTTAGTATCTCTGAGCCTGAAAAAGAAAGTCCGTTTTTAACCCATCTGAACGTTTAGAGAAGGACTTAGAAAAAAATAGTAAACAATAAATATTTCTTTTTCTTCAAATCTTAAAAAAACTGCCACTGCTTTTTGCGAGACATTGCAGTGGTGTTCAATAGAAGCTGCAGTAAACAAGTGTTTAAATAATTGACCTGTTTATGCCAATTGCCGTCAATCTCTTGACCGTAGGCAAAAGAATGTAACCTGTAATTAAGCACATCAATGGAGATAGTTTTCCTGCTGACAAACAGGTTATGAAGCACCAATTTCATTGTGTACTGTGTCCATAATTCAAATAGGTCATGCTGGATGTCAGCGGTCCAATTGCGATATGCACTGAAATGCTTTGTTTCTAGGTAGGACTTTGTTCGAACACATTTTGAAGGCTTGGAATTATATTCGGCCTTCTCGGCGTTTTTCGTAAAAATTCTGAGATTGCGCAACGGGCAATTTGAGTGGTCAAAGTGTCAACTGAATTCATCGGCTGTTACGAGGCATCTCTCGCAGCAGAGGTTTTTAGAAAAGTTTTTCACAAAACCATGCACTGAATGATATTCAGCGTTATCAGCTACAAATGAAAAATGAGCACCGGTCACAGTTATCTTTCTTCCAGTGTCAGTCACCACATTGAACGGTTGTTCCAAACTTTCCAGGTCTTTAATGATTCTAGATAAGATTTTCTTGTAACCATACCGGTACAAATCTAAGGTGTTGCAGACTGCAGCAACATTTATTGCACTCGGCTGAGGTGTCAACCACGGAGGCAGATTCCGAAGAATCAAATAAAATCAAGTGACTTTTTGTATAGTTCGCTGTGAACAGATTAGGTTATATGGCTCAAAATCATCGGAGTACAAAATTTGGCTCACAACTTTGTCGTTCCTTAGGAGCACGTTTTTCAACACTTTTGAAATGGGTACAAAGTAGCAAGTTTGTTTCACGCACACTTGCCCTGGCCGACCAAATTTTAACATTGTTTCTCGCCTAGTGCCCAAAAGTACTTCTTCTTCAGATACAAAGCGGTCATCATTTTGTAAAATTTTTCGAAGGTCATTGTTATTTTTTTAGTACTGATCTCACTATTAGGAATGAAATTACATAAAATTTTGATGTTTTCTGGGCAACGTTCAGAGGGATATTGTAATGGATGTTTAAGAATTTGATATATTGACTCAGTCAGAATATTGAAAAAGCTACCAACTTGCTCAAGGAATTTAAAAGCATTGCTTAATGTAACAGAGGAAGATGACAGGAGAGGTAATAACAATTCATCACCAGCTTCGCCACGGACAGTCTTCTGAATGAGCTTGAACTGTCTTTCGAAATTCTCCTCTTTTTCATCGGCGGTTTCGGACTCTGGCACAGAATCATTACCATTTTGCCCAAATTCATTGCTAGAATTATTCGTATCTGTTGCGTGATTCCGAACTACATGTCTTCGAAGGCTCCCAAATGTAGAATAGAAACGAGGACAGAAGAGACAGAAAAAGTTTTTATCAAAACCGTGGTCTAGAGAAAGGTGTACTAAATGCAGCCGCAAATTGTTAGAGATAACGAAACAGATCTCTTGTGTACACAGACTGTACCGATTCTCAGAGAGTGTTTTTACTATTTCATATTTCATCCTTTTGTTGGAATTTATCGACTGTGACACTCTTAATTTCGTTTAAGAAAGATGTGCTTTTGAGTTCCAATACTCCATCAGTTTCACTGTCCGAACCAGAATCGTTGTCACGTTGGGAACAGTGACTTTCACCCGGAACACTTTCCCGGCATGAAGGTAGTGTTGATAGAGCTTGTGAATCACAAAGAACGTTAGAACTATAGTCGAATGAAGGAACAGACAATTTTTTCTGAATATCTGGTAGATGTTTGTCAAAATGACGCACAAAGCTCTGACAAAAGCGAAAAAGATGTTGACAAACAGGACAGGGAATCTGAGCCTCAAACCAATGATGATGTTTCATGTGATACATCATTTCAGCCAAGTCAGTGTTCTCATCGCAAATAGTACCTTTCAAGGCATAATCCTGCTTCTCTTCATTCCCCCAAAAATTTTCATAGTTCTCAGTTTTACGCTGTGGGCGTCTGTTATGTTGCTGTGCCGGGGCATCCAATTTTTGACGCCTAAGAATATCTTCCATGACTTAAGACGTGTTCTGAGTTTACCTTTATTAGGCTACTTCCGGAACTGTCTTATGGTTGTCTCAAGAAAAAGGTGTACTCTTAAGGCTTACCTGACTAACTAAAGTTCTATATCTCTAGTCTGTTACTCTTCTATCTGAGCTTCAGTAGACAGTGCACGGGCCCCAATGCTAAAGTCTAACTTATATCTCAATACAAAACAAGAGCGGAGTAGAGAGAGAGAAATATACTTTATTATTATATCAGGTGGTTAACTGGTACTGACTAAATAACTTTCTCTTCTAAGAAGAGGGGTAAATGGGTAAACATCTAAAGGATAAAAAAGAAACGATATTATTCCCTTTTTTATCCAATCAGGGAAGAGTATTTTCAGTCTTTATTTATTTAAATAATAAAGTCTTTCAAACAGTTCTTTCTGGAATTCATATTTGACTCCATCTTTCCGGGGTTTCGAGTTTTTTGAAAGTCTCTTGTACATTCTAATAAGTCAATTTCTCTTTTTTTTTCTCTGGAGGATTTTCTTTCTTTTTGGAATGTGTTGCTTGAGATCGGTTCGTCTGTAAGTCGATTCCTGGACATACGTTGCCCAAAGAGCAAAGAGTGAACATCAACAACCACAAAAGTATCTATTCCATAACCACGTCCAGTGGGTGAAGATCCTTTCGGGTAGGTCCGGTGTTGATGCTTGGAGGCGATCCTGATGTCCAGTGACTTGACTTACCTGACTTACCTGAATTGATTTGTTGTTAGGTGTTAGAGGTTCAGAAAAGTTTTTCTCTATTATAACCTGTGTTGGGGTTCAGTGTTCTGTTATACGTAGTATCCCTTCCGGTTGGAAAGAAAATAAAGATTTATGTGATCTGTGTTAAGTGTATTTTGTTATATGTTTATGGAATTCGACTGATCAATTGAGGGTAGTACTGGCTAGGTCAACACAAGGTGTGTGACATAGTCTAGAAATGTTTTAGTGACATGTGATTGTTTATCCATGTTGGATTAATAGAGATTTTGTTACTGAATATGAACATGTATTAATAATCTGTTTCCTGCGCGAAATCCGAAGTTATTGTGATGCAAGCAATTCCTACGAATTGTATTGTTATACTTCTACAATTTGTGTTATGTTATGTATTTTGTAAAGGGTTTATAGATCTCGCTTACGGGTTTGTAATGGATATGTCCAAAAATGTCCAAATACTTTATTCAATCAACTTCTATTTCTCTAACTTCAGAAATTAAGTTAAAGTCTCTGTCTGCGCGCTGATACAAGATTCCAAATAATCCAAAGACTCTTTCAGTATTTGGAGTACTACAATGTTAGCTGTTACTAGGTAAAGGTGAAGCTGTTAGTTTTTACTATGGCTTAAAGAGTTATTGAAATGTATCCATACATGTTGTTTGTTCTTTGAAAAGTGAAAGTATGTTCTTCATGTAATTGGTATTCTGTTTATGCATATGTTTTTACATGTGAAAATTTCGAAATTCAAGTATTTTATGTTTTGATCTATGTTACAAGTTGATATATTGATACTGTTTGTTTGGAAAAGTATCTAACACTTTGCTATATTATTATGATTTCAAACTGATATTATAGTTTTGTATGTTGTGTAAACAAATGGGTTCTGTAAGAATCTAGGATGAGTTTTGTTGAAATGTCATGTCGATGAATCAAGGTCGGTAAATAAATAAATATATGCACTGATTTAATTTCATAGTTATTTATTGTTACTTGTCGAGATTATCAAGAGTTGTTACTTGTTACTGTGACAACATTATCATAACTTCTCCGTTTGTTTCGGATAGTTCGTTCGTTCTTTATAATGTCGGTATTCCTTTACGAAATTGTCGTCTTTTGACAGAAAATATGCAAGTAAGTTCGTTAGATCTTTTAATGGAATATCTGTAATTGATGCTTTCACTGTATTGCATAGTTCGTGCTCAAGTTCTGTTTTCGTCCGTTCATTATTGAAGTTTATCCTATTTGTGAAAGCGCGGTTCATTACGCTTCCTTCGAGGTGATACACGTGGTATTCCTCGCAAGGTTCCAAAGCTTCGAGCGGTACCATGAGAGGCCGCTCCGGGGAATCTTTTGGTTGGAATATATAGTAGTTCTTGATTGGGTCAAAGTTTCGAAGTGTGCCCAATGTATATTCCCATTTCAAACGATGTCCGTAATTAAGGAAATAGGGTGACGTCAGTTGGTCGTTTATGTGAATGTAACTTTTTGATGTGTTATGGCTTTTGTCACGTAGAAAAGTATAATATATAAGGTTGTGAATTAATTTAGTTTCATGCACTCTGTAGTTATTGTTCTGTACATCTTTCGGAGTAGGATGCAGAAAATTGAAACTCAGTTGAAATATCTGATGATCGTAAATACTGTACGCAGATAAGTCTTGGGATGCCTTAGCTATAAGTTGGTCGAAATGACATGTTATTGGGATCTTAAACTCGTAGTCATAATCATATAAAAATCTCTCGGTGAGACTGTAAAACTGTTTAAGTATTGGGTACATAGACTGGTGGAGTTTGTCTTTCCCCATGTTTTTCGTGCTTCGTTTGACTGTATTAGTGTTTTCTGGTGGCAGAGGTGGGAAATACTCTGACACACGATCTTTAAGGTTATGAAGAGGTGCCATGAAAAAGTTATATTCGGGTGAATCGAATGGCATATTTGCCCAGTTTCTGTATGATAACAATGGGTTGTAATTACTATTGTGTGGGCTATTTAAAGTTCTAGGATCTTTGTCCTGAAACCAAATTGTTTCCATGACTGTTGTTGTTGGTGTCGGTTCATTTGTTGATTGGTGAAAAATGATTTACTGTTAGCTGATCTCGGTGTTATCGCGTAGGGAAATCTTAAATTGTTCGGTCTACGATTAGTTGTAAACAATTGTTGTTGAGTATAACTTTGTGTTCTTGGTTGTTCTGTAATATAATCAGAGGGTGGTGGCGGTCGCACTGGTGGGGGGTAGTTTGGGAGTGGGGGTGATGTATATAATTCCGTCGTCGAACGGTTCTGAGTTTGAACTAATCTGCTATGTTCATAGCTATGAATATTGGCACTTGTTCCTTGCTCATTAGTGTTTTTGTTAGTGTTAAAGGATTGCAAGTTCCGTCTGTTATCAAATCTATTCTTGATTTTACGTGCAATTTCTTGTGGAGTTTGAGTAATCTGTGGAGTATTGTCTAAGTGTACTCTCATTGTAGTGACTGTTTCAGGGATATTCTCCATTTGATCGTCTGTTTGCGTTCCACAGTCCGACGCGTTGTCTCATATGGTGCCAGGGCTCGATCTCCCTGATCCGGGACTCAATTCTCCGTCTTCAACTTCGTAGCTGAATGGGGAATCGGATTTGTATGGCGATTCATATTCCATGCCTGTTGCCATTGTGCTAAAACTCATAGATTATTACTATTGGAATAATACATGGTTTCAAAATGTTATGATTACTGTTATAGGAACTGTTTATAGTTTGGTATGTTAAAAACTCACTCGTTAGTGGTTACATTCTTATATGTTAAAAATATATTATCATTTTTACTGTAGATTTCTTGTGTTTTGTTATAAATATACAATTTTATGAATATGCAATTTTGATTGATGAGTTGATAGTTGTGGAGGGAGGGTATACTCTTAGATGTTTTTTAATGTACATATTGTTTTAAAGTTCGTATGTATCAGCCGAATGAGTGTCAAAGTATGTGACTTCATTTGTGTGTGGCTGATCATTTTGGAGTACATCTAGGCTGTGGCTGCGATTATGCATTTTGTTAGCCGTTAATTTTAGTTGTTCAAAATCAATCGGTGGATGGTTTTGCCTATCTAGTAGTTTTGATGTTGGTATTAAGTGTCTGTGTTCGTTATTTGTTGAAGGATTTGGGATTTTATATGGTTTAGGTTGCTGAAGTGGTATAGGTGTTTCATATGGGTGGTTGTGGAATAAGCTATTATGTTGTTCAACTTTTGGTGCACTAGGGACAGGTGCTGGTAAATTGTTTCCGATTTATTGGTATGTCGGGGGTGGTGTGATTCGTTGTGGTAATATTGATGGTAGTTTATTCTCTTTGATTGTTTCTAATGGTTCTAGTTTAATTGGTTCTGGTTTATATTTCCTTTCTGGTAATGGTGGTTTCTGTATCTTTTTTGTTGGTTCTAAAGTTCGTAATTGTAATCCGCTTTCTGTTCTACGGATTGTTGTGTTATAATGTTTTTAATTTGTATCAACGTAGATTTCTGTTGGTATTTCATTGTTGTTATGGTTTGACATTGTTACTTCTGCTGAATGTCTACGAAAGGTGGGTTTACTTTTTCTTGTTTTGTTGTTTAAGTTTCCATAATGGGAATTGTTATCGTCACTGTCGTCATGTGTATTTTCTTCTTGTATCTGTGCTACTAGTTGTGTAAGTGTTTGTGAAAATATTCCAAAGATTCCGGTTAGTAGTATTTTTGTTATACTTGCTTGTTTTCCGATTGCTTTGTGAATGGCAAAAGCGTTATAGAATTTAATAATAAGATTTGTTATGAATAATATCATGCTAATCATAGCAAAAATAATAGCCATTTTCTCTAATATGTACCATGGCCAACCAAAGATGGTGAGAATTTGGTCTTTCAGCCATGCGCCGTCAAAAATTTCTTTCCAGTTTACGCTAGGTTGGTCGATCTGAAAGTTATATCCGTTTATTTTCAAATCTCTTAGCCATTCTAGAGATTTTTCGTAATTTTTATATGTTTGTAATAAACCTAATTGTTCGAGCTCTAGGAGTTTTAGTGCATTTGCTGACTGTGCGTCTTGTAATGGTTTTTCACGGTCTCTCATGTATTCATGTAATAAATCTCTTTTTCGTTCTTGTACTAATTGTTCTTTACTGTAGATTCCACTTTCTATTAGACTTGCTTTACTAAACATACTGTCTAATACTATTTCTTCAGGTGACATAGTATCAAGCATTGTTTCAACTTTAACTGGATACGGTGTTAATCTGTATCGAGATGCTCCTTCCGTATCTATAGATATGAGTTGATCAAAATTACTGTGTGAACATGGTACCTTTTTTGCCCAAAGGTATGTTTGGCGTGTTAGTTGGTGTACATACTGTACTCTGTTTTTGTATAGAATTGGTATTTTTATCATAGCATTCGCGTGTTTGTGGTACGTATAGTGGTGATGATTTCTTTGCACATTTGTACATTTTCATAACGTTTATTCCTTCTTGTTTTACAAAGATCGATCTGTCTCCTGTAAGAATGTATCCTAGAAGTGGTGTGTTCTTCTGTACTTGTGTTAGTGTTAACTGTCGTAGATTTCTGGTTTTTTCGCAAATTTGTGAATAAAATTTTATTGCTTGTAAACTGATTCTAGAGTATATGTTACTCATATATAAGTCCATTTTCATATTTAAGTGCGTGTTTTCGTTAACAAAACCGTAATAAAATTGGTTGTTATCTTCATCTTCATAGCGCGTAAGTGTTGAGGTGATTTCTTTTGGTGTTATTTTTATGAATTTTTCATCATCAAATTTACCTTTCTTTCTTGTTACTTTTTGTCCTGTATGCATATCAAAGCCATATTCATATATTATGTAAATATCATCATATTCTGTTTTTTGTAAGGGTTGTATTGATCCGCATTCGTGTTCAACTATTGGATATATTTCAAATCGTGTTGCTATTGAGGCTGTTTTGTTTAGTATTATTTTTTCTTGTATATCTGGTTTTTGTACTGTTGTCCATTCAGCGTTTGTTTCTATCCAATATCGGTCTTGGTATTTTACCATGAATGCATCGAATCTGATGAGTTCAAATAATTGACAATGTGTTTGGGGTTCCCAAACTATTGTTGCTTTTGTAAAAGGTGTCGGTTGGCATTCTCCTTTGCGGAGATCGCATGGTAGTTTTGTTCCCATGTACGAGATTTCTTCCGTATCAAGGTTTAGTATGAGTGATACTTCTTTGATTTCTAATGTCCAATCTAATATGTCTATTCTGTTTTGTTTTCTTACTCCGGTTAAACAGTTTGATTGTGCGTTTTTTATTGCGGATGGTATCCATGTTGGGTTTGTGTAGTCATATACTAATCTGCCATATGGTGGTACCATAGGAGTATCTAAATGAAATTGTATTCTGCCTTGGAGGTCTTCAATTCTCTTTTGTAATGGTGGGTTAGCTATGTAATTGAATGATATGTTGTATCTTGTGGGTCTATATTCTGTCTTTTTCAATAAGTTAAGTCTGGCGAGTTCGTTAGGAACTTCGTCCGGGTCTAATATTTTTGTTCTTTGTGCGTCTGATACATAGTAGCTAGGTCGGTTTGCTCTAATGTAGTTGGTGTGTTGTGAACACCATTCTACTCGTTCTTTAATCGTTCCTGCAACTGCGTATGCTTTAATCTCTACTGCTTGTGCTTTTGATAACAGTTGAACTTCTGTTTTTGTCATATCTAAATCTAGTGGGTTAAATTTACATGTACTAATTTTGTTTAGTTCGTAGTATTTTACATTCGTAATTTCCTCTGCGTCGCAATCGTAATGTTCAATAAAAATATCTTGAGGTCCGATTGCTGAGCCATTTATGTTTTGTCCTGTTAATTCTATGTAATCTTCTTTTGTTTGACGTTTTTGTCTTTTATTGTTCAATTGGAATTTTTCTAGAATACTGTTTGTGAGGTTTTCTCTATAGAAATTCCAGTTTCTTGTCCATTTATCAATAGCTATGTTCCACATTTCTTCATATTCTGAACTGTTTTTAAAATTCTCTAATGCTGTGTTGTTATAAATGTCTTTGATTGAGTTTGAGTCTGCTTTTAGTTCTGTTTGACTTTCAGACACGTGTTTCATAAGTTTGTTGAAGTTTTCGCGATCTATTGTTTTTGATGTATGTATTTTTAATTTGTTTTTATTTTTTATGTTTTTGATATGTTTCTCCATTCTTTCGTTGATGCGGTCTTTAATATGTTCTTTTAGTTTTTTTTGTATCTTATATTGTGATTGTATTTGTGTGTCTATTTTCATATAAGTAAATATTATTATTATTATTAATATTAGTATTATGGAATTTAATTGAAACGGCATGTGTACGATAATCCTGTATGAGGATTGTAAAATTTTGCAAAACCTAAAGTTTGTTTAGTATATCTGTCAAACTTATAAACAAAGTCAATACAAATAAACGGTGCTGGTGTCGTTGTTGTTACTATAGATGGTGTTGTTGCATGAAATGGATGATTGAATATCGTATCGTATTTAATCGTTGTATTAAATTTTAGTTCTAGAGATGGTGTTGCTAGAACTTCAAGTGCTGAATTTCGTTGGTGATGTGTTAGATATAAGGCATTTGTAAGTCTACTTCTTGACCAATTTGTGAGAGTATCTCCAAGATTAGTTGTTCCGTATAATGGTGGAGGTGGAGTCCAGGTCTTATGATCTAATGGAAAAAGATATGTATGATCATTAGTTCTACTTAAAGTAGGGGGGTTTGGATTTAGTACTGGTGTTGCTCTAGTTCTACCGGGGTGACTTGATGCTAATCTTAATTCAGGTATAAATGATGCTGGTGAGAGTATTGTATTTCTTGGTGGTTGTAGAGAGTTTGTTACTTCTACTCGTGGTACGCTGACTGAGGTGTTCGAGGAGGAAGATTGTTGTGATCTATTTGGTGTAGTGTTCGTACTTATCGTATTTTGCGGTGAAGTTGCTGACCAAATTGAACTATGTGGTGAGTGTATTGGTTGTACACGAAAATTGTCTTGTACGAAATTGAAATCTTGTCTTTGTTGAAATGTAGGTGGTAGAAATGGATTTGCTCTTAATTCAGATGATGTAGGTGTTGGGATAGTATTAACACTTGAATGATCGCTAGGTGAACTGATATTAAAATTATGTAGTGTTGGTGTTCTGGTTGGTGTTCCGGTTGGTGTTCCGGTTCGACTTGGTGGTTCTGATTGCCCGGCTTCTATGGGTCTTATTATATTTGATTTTATATCAGTAGATTCGTATGAGACTAATGTAGAGTCTTGTGAAGGAAATGAGAGTGATGCTCTACGTCTGCCTCTTAATAGGTGTCTAGTTTCTGTTCTCTCACGCCGTACTGTATACGGGTTTTCGTTTCTAGGGTCTGTATCGTCTATCTCAGGCGATGTTGGTATTTTTGTTAGATCTCTTACTTCGTTATGATGTGGTTGTTCTTGAGTATTGTTACGGTTACTATTATTATTTGATGACGCAATTTTTGCTGATTTTTAATTATTTAAGCTCCGGAACCAGGTCCGTGTGGTGAGACTTGCATATATGGTGGTGTTATTATCAGTACTGGTATTAGTTCTTGTTGTGGTTGATGTGTTTGTGCTCCTATATTCGATATCCAAATTTCGTTATGTTGTAATCTTAAGTTTAGTTGGTATATTACAATGTTTCCGTAAAATGGTGATTCTGCAGGAAATCCAATTTGAAGATAGAATTTTTGTGTATGTAACGTGTGATATATAGATTCTTCTATATCTGGGTTTGTATCAGTTTTTATGGATTTATAAAGGTTTCTATTAAACTTAAGCACATGCGTACTAGGAAATAGATAACTATAGCAATTTTAATAAATTTGAATATTTCCAGTTCTACAATATCTATGTTTGTTTTACATATGTATCAGGATGTATTTCGTGCATTGATTTATTGTACTGGTGGGCTTGCATATACTACTCTGCGATTTCTAATTACTTCATGTATTGTGACAATCGCTAGATACGTGGATATTACTACAATGCAAGGTACTAAGAAGATAGTGAGAAATAATATTATTTTATTTAATATTAAATAGAGTGTTACTAATGTTTCTGAGAAATCAATTGTTGAAACTTATAAACGAGTGTTGGTATTTGGAAAAGACTTTTCAATGCTACACTGGAAAGTGACAGTTATTTTCTTGTGTAACTGACACTTAACGGTGTCGCACTAATTGTATGAAATTTAATTTCACTGGTATACTACAATAACGATAATCGGCATCATATTATTTGTTAAGCTTTTAGTTTATCGTCTACCAGTTCAATAGCGTCTTTTTTACGAACAAGTATGAAAACTGTGTTTAGTTTGTTAAAATCAACACATGTATTTGTGTGTATTTGTTGTTCTAGTGTTTGGAATTCTGTAATAGTTTCGTTAAAAGGTGTTATGTCTTTCAACAATTCAAAATGTTTTTCTCCCCAAAAGAGTTTTACTTCTTGCCCGGTTTCTGTTATTCCTTTAATTATGAACAAATAGTCTCTAGTTGAAACTTTACAATCAGGTGTTGTGATACTGTCGTTATCGAAATGTATATGAATATTTAAAGGAATATTAAGCTGAGTAAAATTGTCTCTTTGGACTTTTATTTTTATACAAAGCTGGTTTTTGTTTAAAGAGTGCATAAACTCTGATGCTGCTAAAATTGGTGGTTTTTCATCACAGTGATATGTATAGTGGTGTATTAACCGCTCTGAAATGAAATTAAAGTAATTCAGTTTACCTGTGAGGTTGCGTTGTTGTGCAATTGAGTGTTGTAGATAAACTTGTATTCTGAAAGATGAATATTGAAAAATAGTTTATCTTCTTTCTCAGGTTTGATATTATAGAAACAAGAAAAGAATTTTGTTGAGATAGAAAAAATTTTTGAATGATTGAAAATAGAAAATTTTTGAAAGTTGAGAAAATTTTTTTAAATTTGGATATACAGTTTCTGTTTTTCCGCTTAGCTGAAATTTTTTCACAATTTTTTCAAATTTTTCAAGTCAGTTTTGCAGTTGTGGATTGTACGAGGCAAAATCAGAATTGTGATTTTTACTTTCTCGTTTCTGGTTCTCTACAATGTTTCTGACATTTTCATATCTTCCGTTTTTTTCATTTTGGTTGTTAAGTTGTCAAATTTAATAATTACTATTACTAATTAGAATGTTAGTTTCCGATTTCTTGAATCGGATTCACTTCTGAAATTCTCCAGATCTTTTTGTTCTCAAGATGTTGTTTTTTCTTTGTAATTGGTGTATTGGTATGAAGTTTATTATATTTGATGGTAGTTGGCGTGTTACCATCATGGTATGTTATGGTAATTAGTCTGATGTTGGTGCCGACTTTGTCGTTGGCTTTTGTTTTGAAGTAGCTTCTTTTGATCATTGGCATGGTTCGTGGCGTCAGTTCGTACCAAGGGATTTGGTGCAAAAATGACTAGTTACTGAAAAGGTATTATTGTTAATTGGATATGTTGTTGCAATCTTCTGCAATTTTGCAACTTTGCAATGTGAATTGATAGTTGGTACTAATGGTACAAAATGCTTTGTTTAAGAAGCATTGACGTAATTGAAAAGTTCTTTCAACTACTAATGGTCTTGGTAAGACCAATCTTTTTGTAATCACCATCTGTCTATGGTGTTGGTAAATGTTAATTGGTCTGACATTTCACTTTTTGTTACTAATTGCGTTTGCTAAGAGACAGTGTGTCTCAGTGAATTGTTTAACATTCTTGTCATCTTCTTGTGGATGTTGTCAATTTATAAATTATCTTTCATTAATGATGTCTTTCATTTATGACGTCTTTGTTGGGTTTTAGTGATTAAAGAGTTACAGTTTCAGTTATCTCTAATTAGGAGGACTAATGATGTGTATGACGTTAGTTGAATGACGTTAGTTAATAACGTCCTCTTTTCACTAACGTCCGTATTTTCACTAATGAGATGTATGGCGTCCGTATTTGGTATGACGTGTGTATGTATGACGTATTCTGTTCTGTGCAAAAAAGGTGCACTGCGGGTTGACCGTTCATAGTATCGGAGGTCTAATTAGCCGAATGATTATATTTTAGTTCAAGTTTCATTTGGCCGAATGTCAGATAGCCGAGTGTGTAATTATGGATGTAGGATGTGTATATTAGGATTGTGAATGGGTGTATTATCCACTTATGAGGATATATGTATTCAAAGATAACGTGTATGACGGTTAATGTGTATTTTAGATCCTGATATTGGAGATTACTGGATGGGTGGTTGGATATTACTGGATTTCTGGATTAATGTTATTACGTGTTATTACGAGGATTGTTATTACATTACATTCTGTTATTCTCGTTACATGACATCGAATTACATTGTTATTCTCATTACACTCTGAACAGAAGTTATTCTTTTGTTTAGGTGAACATATTCGTTTATTCGATACGTTACTCTATTTTTAGATGTGTTTCCTTTTATTAGTCCGTACTCGTTATTTTTAGCTTCCGTCTCTGTTACTAGTATTTACCATTTGTCCTGTTATTAATTATTTGTTGCTATTTTTTACTCTTTTCCTATCGTTGTTGTTTGTTATTTCTAATCTCTCCTTTTTTGTATTCATTAATGTTTGTGAATGTCGACTTCTTCAAAATATCTATTCCATTCCGTGAGGTGGATAGATCCTCGATCCTGTGGTTAGCTGATTTGCTCTTTGATTACTTGTTATATGAATATTTGTTTTTTGTTTGATTGTTTACTGTTAATATCAATTATCTCGAAGCGTCTATTCCAGTTCTAAGCTTGTGAACATCAAATAAAATATACCATTTGTGTTTTGATTTTTGTGTTTTTGAGTTTTTGTTTATATGAAAAATTACCTTTTTTGACAATCATAGTTGAGGTTTCAAGGGCTACTATCCTGTATGGATATGTTTTATTTGTTATTTGTTGTTTGAATCTTTATTATTTGTTTTTATTGATGACAATGGTTATCGATGACGATGGTTATCAACGATAATGGTTATCGATGGCAATAGTGCCTGTGTGTCTGGGTGAACGTTTGCTAACTGATGGTTTGTCAGAGGATGTATCTCAGAAGATATCAGATAATGTACGTTTGAACTTCCAGTGTTACAAAACAGTTTGATCGCCTGTATGTTTTTATATTTTGTTAATTTAGATGAAGTATTCACTAAAAGGTGTTAGAATAATTGGTAATGATTGTTCCCAAAGATATTTGTGAATTTTATGAAATTTGAATATCGGGGTTTATAACTTTGTCCGAAGATTATAATTATATATATCGGGGTATAATCTAGTGTGTTATAGTTGGTTAGTGGTTAGGTGATTAATAGCACCTTTTAGTACTATTTGTTGTTTAACTCATTTCATGTCTTTTTGTAGTATGTTCTGTATTAATTTAGATATATTTATCGTTTCGTTTCTGATATTTTTGATTCTGCACACAAGGTTCGGGTTAGGTATGTGTGCCCGTAAACATAGTGAATGTACATAGGGATGTACATTGGAGTGTACACAGTGATAGATTTATTGTTGTAATGTGATAGATTTTTCGCGGTTCATAGAGGATATTCCGAATACTCTATGAGGATAATTTTTGAAAATTGATTATATTAGGTAGTATTGGAGTATTAAACGGTTACGAAATTGATCTAGTAGTTTTATTAATGGTAGCTGTATGCACGGATTATCATAAAATGACTTTTGGTATAGTCTGTCAAATGAAATGAATATTTTATAATGTTAGAAATTTACGAGTATGCGTGTAATATGATATTTACTAGTGGTGATGGTATTAGAGTGCGAGTATAAAAGTTGAGACTCCAGTCTATAGTAAGTTATTTTACGGTCCGTATGTGTGAATCCGTTAATGTTGGCCGTAATAAATACATTGAATAGTGTTGTAATAATATGGGTTATTTATTCAGTACGGTTTATTAGTTTTGAGTATGAACTTGATTATTGTTATTATTATCATTATTATTATTATTAATAATTAATTATTATTATTATGTATTATTTTTCTTTTCGTTTAGTGTGTTAACAATATTTTCCTCTTACGAAGATTGTAACTATGGGTCTGTTGAGTGTCATTTTGTGCTATATGTTTTTTATGTGATGTTTGTATAGTAGGTTGTTTTAATATTGGAATTTCCTTCGTAAGTAAATAGTTTTGTAATTCTAGTTTAATATGTTTTTCTTTCGGATAATACGGTACGATATGATTTCTGTGTATTGTTATATATTCTTTATTGTTGTTTTTCAATATGTATGTTGTTTCTGTAGGTTTATCTATGATAAGATATGGTCCTGTTTTTAGTGGTATTAATTTATTAGATACGCCGTCAATTTGTTGATGATTTGTTACTAATACAAAAGTATTTTTCTCAAGTGGTTTAGCTGTGCGAAATCGTAGATTCATCTCATCTGTCAACTTTTTGCGGTTTTGAAGTATTTTTGTAATTGTACGATATGTATCATTGTAGTGTTTTTCTTTATCAAGGAACCATTTAGCAAATGTTCCTTTTTGTAACTTTGCTATTTTCGGATGGCTGAATTGTTTTTCCAAATGGGTATGTGCTGGTTGTGTGTTGCATGCACTTTTTTCCTTTGGGTTGCAATTTCCCATTTCGTCTGTTGTTGTACCAAGTTTTATTTTTGTTGGTTTTCTTGGCTTTTGGCTGAAAACGACTTCAAATGGTGACATACCTAATCGTGTTTGGTATTGAGTATTGTATGCATATGGAAAGAACTTTGCTTTCCTTGACCAATTGTGGTATTTCTCGTCTAATAATGTTCTGATAAATTGTCCGATTATTCTGTTTGTCCCTTCTACTAATCCGTTGGTCCAAGGTGCATATGTTGTACTTGGTTTAAACTTGATTTCAAAATGGTTACATAAATGTGTTAATTCTGTATTTATGTATTCTGATCCGTTATCGGAACGAATTTCTTCTGGTAGTCCAAATTTCATAAACCAATGTTCAAATAGTGCTGTAAATGCATAATGTGCGTTAGTTTTGGCTGCACACATAATTGTTACATAATGTGAAAATGCATCTACTATTACAAAGATAAAATTATTGCCTTCGGATGATGGGTGGATGGGTCCTTTTGTATCTATCATTATCATTTCATTAAAATATGATTTTGTTGGTGCTAATTGTTCTTTTTTACTTTTCGTTTTTGTGTTTGCAAATACTTTGTTTGTTTGGCATTGTATGCAATCTGCTATTAGGATTTTAATCCAGGTTGTTAAATTTGGAAAATAATATTTCTCCATTATGTTCCTTTTTGTTTTTTCAAGTCCTGTATGAACAACTGTGTCTGTGCAATGGTTTTCATAAAAAACACATAGGAGTATTGTGAATTCTAATAATGATTTTAATTATTCCAGTTTTTTCGTCAATTACTATTGATTTAAACTTTCTATAGTATGCGAAAAGTCCTTTGTTTCCGCGTATGTCCATTGTTACTGAATGTGGTTTATTGTTATGTTTTTTCCACATTTTTACTTTGTGAAGTACTGGGTCTATCATTTGTGTTTCTCTAATAAGATCTTCTGTGATTTTCGTTTTTTCATCATAGAAAACGTCTGTTATTTTTGCGTTATCGTAGTTGTGTTCTTGTTTAACAGTGTTAATTAGTCTAAGGTAGTCATCGTCATGGTGAACAGTGTATGGTCCTTTTTGGTTTTTCTCAATAATCAAATCGTCTTTTTCTACAATTGGTGACTGCCAATTTTTTGTTTTCGGTTTGTATTTTGGTATTAAGTTTGTTTTTGTCTCTGTGTTATACTTTTCGTATGAAATTGGGTGATATTCATTTTCATCAATGTTGATTTCAAAATAGTTATTGTGTATTTTAGCTAAAACTGGATAGTGTGTTTTTTCTTCATTATCTTCATCTGTGTTATTACATATGCTGTATTTACATTCTAGGTTATTTGCAAATGGTGTTTTTGCGAAAAAGAATTTTATGTTTTCCGGTATTTCTACTGTAATATCTCGTGTTTTAGTAAAATGTTCTTCATCTATTGTTCTGCTAAGGAGATCGGGTAGGGCTAGGTTTTTTCCTTCTGTCCAAATAATGTGTAAATTTGGAAATTTCATTAGTATAAGTTGAAATCTGTAAACTCTGTGATTCGGTTTATTCTTTTGTGTAAATAGATAGATTATTGGTTGGTGGTCTGTGAATAGAATAATTGGATGATTTCAACCTGTTAGGAGGAATTCATATTCCGTTAGGGCGAATATGATCGCTGAGCATTCTCTAATTAATGTAGATAATCGCATTTCAATTGGTGTGAAAAGTCTAGAGTTTGCTGATATTAATCTCATCTTCTCTTCAATTGGATGCTGTTGTAATAATGCTGCTCCAATGCCCGTGTTGGATGCATCTGTTATGATGTAAAATGGTTTTTTAGTGTCTGGCAACGTTAATTCGAGTTTATGTGTTATTGTTCTTTTCATTTGTTCAAAGATTGTTTGATGATCTTTTGTCCATTTAAAGTCATTCTCTTTGTGTAAGAGATTATATAATGGTTGTAGTATTGTTTGCATACCATATACGTATTTCGCTAGAAAATTTATTGTTCCCAAGTATCGTTGTAAAGCTTTCATACTCGTTGGTGGTTCCAGTTTTTGGAATCCATCAATCCGTGATGTAAGTGGCTTCACTTTTTTATCTTCAATTATATGTCCTAAGAATTTTACTTTCTTTAACACAAAATATGTTTTGTCGGGTGCTGCTTTGAGGTTTTTTTAGCAGTATTTTGTGATACTCCACCAATGTTTCGAACATTTGTTCATATGAATTTGTTTGGATAAAAATGTCATCTACGTATGTGATGACTGTTCCTTTTCTAATTAAAGGATATAGAAAGTGTGTTAATATTGATGCAAATGCTGCTGGTCCGATTGATATTCCGTAGAATAAGCGTTTAAAACAGTATTGTTAATTTCCGATTGTAAAATGTGTATATCGCATTGATTCTTCGTCTAGTGGTATTTGGCTATATGCACTATTTAGATCTGCTGTTGTGAATATTGTTCCATTAATCCTTGTTAGGGCTACATCAACTGGTTTGATTGGCCAGTTACATTTGGATTCATCTATCATGCTGTTCAAGTATCTTGCATCTAGCACGATTTTTAGAGATTCGCCTTTTCGTAATATTATTACGGGATTTGTGAATGTGTTCCCTGTTGATAGTTGTTCTTTGTTAACAGGTGCAATGATGTCGTATTTTTTTAATATGTCTAATAGTTTTTGTATTCTTTCTCGAAGGTGTATCGGTACTTTGCTTATTCGTTGTTTTTTGAAAATTGCATCTTTTTTCATCGGTAGGTTCAATTTTACTTTTGTTTTTCCGACGTCAAATTTTGTTGTTGCATATACTTGTTTGTATTGTAATATGATTGTTACTACTTTTTCAAACTCTTCTTGTGTTAAGTGTGAATGTTGAAAATCAAACATTTGTATGAATTCTTTTTCTTGTTCTGAATATTTGTTAATATTAAATTTGCATTTAAAGTTTGGTTTTCTTTCAAATGTTGCTACTTGTTCGATTGTTTCGCTTTCTTGTATGTTTAGTATTTCATTAATATCGTATTCACTTTCGTATGTTAGGTGATACAGTGCTGTGAATAAGCCAATTGAGCTTGTTTGATATATTTCGTTATCTTGTTTTTTAAATGTAATATTTCTATTCATGAAACCAATTAACCCTGTATTTATGGTTATTCTATGTCTATTTTTGTTAACTAGTAAAATGTCTATGAAGTACTCTTCATCTGCTGTGAAGTCTTTTATATCTGTAAAAGATATATTGTGATATTTGTTTATTGGTTCAAAATAGAAATGTGATTTATGAATTGTTTTTTCATTTGAATTTTTCATTTGTTTAAATATAGGGATTGGAAATGTTATGCTTTTATTTTGGTTCTGTTCGACATAAATTGTTTCTCTGTTAAATATTGGGTATAATCGAGAGTAATACGGGTAACCTTTTGTACTGTTCATATAGAATATAATATCATTATCTAGGATTGTATTTGTATTTAATGTTAGTCTGTTTGTATTTACATTTATCGTTTCGATATATTCTTTGAAAAATGGGGTGCCTAGAATGTTATGATTGCATTGAGTTACATAGAAATGGATGTAAAAATTGTTTTGAGGTTTATTTCTGTTGTTTGAGATTCTATCTGGTGTGAGAGGTAATTTGACTGTTCCGTATGTTTCTATTGTAGTGTTGTTCGCTGCAGTTAATGTTTTGTTTGCTTTTTCCAATTGTATTTCTGGGTTATTATATTTTATCTCATTCCAAGTATCTTCATTGAGTAAATTTAATGTTGCTCCTGAATCCAGTAGAAAATCAATTTCTAAAATTGGTTTTTGTTTAGTGAAATCTTGTTCAAATTTATTACATTGATACGTCGGTAATATCCATGTGGGGTTACTTTCTAATGTATTTATTAATGTATTACATGTATCTTTGTTTGCGTTATAGAATTTATCTAATATCTCTTGATCTTCGTCTGATGACTCTGATGTGTACTCGTATTCGTCAATTCCTGGTGGGTCATCGTTTTGTTTTTCTGACTTAATGTTATTTATTCTCTTTTTGTTATTATTATTGTTATACTTATTTCCTTCATTTCGTCGTTCTGTAGAGTAATTTCTTTGATTTTGTTCTCTTTGTGATGAATTTCTCCTGTCGTCTCTGTTATTGTTGTTTGAGTAATTTCTATTGTTACTACTTGAACGTTGTCTAAATCTGTCGTTTCTGTTTGAATCTCTGCTGTTATATCTTTGTCTGTCATTGTTATTGTAGTTATTATTTCTATTATATGGTGATTGTTGTCTTGAGTTGTTTCTCTCTGTATATCTTGAGCTTGATCTACTATTGTATCTGTTATGATTGTTATTTCTATTGTAGCTGTTTCCTCTGCTCTTACTGTAATTGTTTCTATTATAACTTGTACTTGTGTTATTATAATTATGTGATTTTCGATATCCTTGATAATTCCTATTATCTCTAGGATTTACGTTGTTACTATAATTGTTTCTTGATTGTGATCTGTATGGGGTTCGACTTCGTGAATTGTTATATATCGGTGACGTTGGCGGTAATTGTCTTCCGTTAATATTGTTTGAATCAATCTTTCTGTTTGGTAAATTTTGATTATTTCTCATGTGACCATAGAATGATCTTTCTTTTGGTCGTGCTATGCTTTCTCGGCGTGGTCTTTTGAAGCATCTACCTTTAGTATGTCCGTGTGAGCTGCAATAGCTACAAAACAATGCAAATTTTGGTCTACCTTTGAAATTCTTTTTGTCGTATGTATGATTAATTCCATTAAGGACGTTACATATTGTTCCTTCAAATTGTTCTAGATCGTTTTGGTTAAGATCGTTGATATTGTTACAGGCTATATTCATTTGTTTTAGATCGTCATTGATATTACTTGTACTCTGATTAACTTTATATAGTCGTTTGTGATTATTTGTTATTGTTCTTGTTAGATCCATCTGGTCTATTTTTTTTCTACCAATGCTTTGAATGGCATTTCCGGTTCTCTTGGCGTTTGTTTATGATTCGCATGCTTTTTTAATGCTGCTGTTTTTAGTTCGTTATCTAAACATCTAAAAAATGTTTGGTTCATTACACTATTTCTGTAATCTTCTGTGTATAATGAATATGCAGTTTTCACGAGAGTTTCTATTCTCAGTGCTAATGATCTTAGTGATTCGTTTGCATGCTTTTGTAGTTGTTGTAATATTATTTTTGCTTGTTGTTTTGACTTTTCAGAATCGAACATATCTGAGAACTCTTTGCAAAATGTTTCCGAATCTAATTTTGTTTCGCTTGGAAGTGTTGAATACCATTTTTGTGCAGGTCCTTGTAGTGTATGTAATATTAAGGCTGCTCCTTTTACTTTCCATTGATGATGTCCATGTTTGTTTACTGGTTCTATTCCGCTGCTAAATATCATAGCTGCAACTATACTGTTTAAGTATTCTTCAACAGTATAAGCAGGGTCTGTACCATCGAAAGGTCTTATTGTTGTTGGTACTGAACCACTGCTGATGCTTTGTTCTATTTGAGGTTCTTCGTTTATACTCATTGATGTTAATTGTTTATAAAAGGGTAGAGGAGGTTCTACTACTGTTGTTTCTCTTTCTTCTGTTGTGATAGAATTGGTTCTTCTATTCCGATTTTCTTGTTGTCGATTGTATTGTCTATTATTATTTTGTACATTTTCGTTCGCAACATTGTCTATATTTCTGTGATTGAATAATTGTTCATTTTCTCTTCTGAAGTTTGTTTGTCTATTTATGTTATCTAGAGTTTTATCTAGTCTGTTGAATACCATTTCTAGTGCTTCTTCTTGTCTTTTTTCCAATCTTTTATTCATCTGCTGATATTTCATTTCTAGATCATCTATTAGTTTATTTGTGTGATTTGTTACTGTAGCTGTTATTTCATTTTTTAGATCCATGTAATTATTTGTTTGTTGTCTCCAATATTGTTCGTGATACTCTTGGTTGTCATTTAGAGAACTAATAAAGGTATTGCTTCTATTATCTTACATTGGATATTTCCGTCGAGCATTTTGGTTCACTGATGGTGGTAATTTAGTTTCAAATCTTATCTCCCTGTCTTCGGAATCTGAGATATCTATATCTTCGTCTATATTTTGTTGATTTCCAAATAAATTCGATGTTAATTGTTTATCAGGTTTTAGTGTTGATTTTTGTTTTGTTTGTAAGTTATTATTTGTTTGAATGTCTTTAGGTGTTGATGTCGATGTTAGGCTTCTTGATAAGTTAAATGAAGAAGATCCCGTTTGATTTTGATCCGTGATTTTTACATGACTTTGTAAGCCTTCAATGAGGTTTATGCTATCGGAGCATATTTTTAATGTGCTTTCAAAATGTTCTGAAAAGTGATCGCTATTCCAAATGTTTTGTAATTCGTCACATAGATGACTAATTTCCTCTGAAAATGTTTCTCCGAATTGGACTCGTTTTTCATAAATGTGTTCAAAGTTATCTAACCAAAATAGGAATGTGAATTCAGATACTATTTTTATTATATCTAATGTTGTTGTTTTGAAGTCTGATTTTAATTCAATTACTTTTGTTAGCCAATTGTTATAATTTTTTATATCGAGTCTTAATTTGTCGTTCACTGACTGTATTTGTTGACGATGTTCGTTCAGGTATTCGGCTGTATTCCTTAGTGTCTCGTACGTAGTGGATGTTATAGCTGTCAATTTTGTTTTATCTTGTGATTCCTCATGTCTTTTCAAGAATATTATAAACATATCCGATAGTGACGTTTCATTTTGGAAATTAAAAAATATCTTTTTATCTCCTTTTTCATCTGTTATTGTAAATGCGTAGTGTTTGTTATGTTGATCTCTATCCAGTATTATTACTGGTAGGTAATGTACTAGATGGTTTCTATGTATGTTAATTTGTTGTATATGTTTTTTTTCTTTAAATAGATTGTTTTTCAAGTTTATTATTATTCTGTAGATAATTTCACGATTCTCTTGTGGAAAATCGTTAGCAAATGTAAATGGTATTAAGATATTGCTAGTATATGTTTGTTCATTGTATTTGTAAGCCATTTTAATGTTCCTTTTATTTGTTATGTTTACCAACAATACTTTTGTTATTCTTTCGATGTTTTTTCTGTTTGTTTACGCAATTTAGTTCAGCACTGGTCGCACCAGATAAGACGTGTTCTGAGTTTACCTTTATTAGGCTACTTCCGGAACTGTCTTATGGTTGTCTCAAGAATAATGTGTACTCTTAAGGCTTACCTGAATAACTAAAGTTCTATATCTCTAGTCTGTTACTCTTCTATCTGAGCTTCAGTAGACAGTGCACGGGCCCCAATGCTAAAGTCTAACGTATATCTCAATACAAAACAAGAGCGGAGTAGATAGAGGGAAATATACTTTATTATTATATCAGGTGGTTAACTGGTACTGACTAAATAACTTTCTCTTCTAAGAAGAGGGGTAAATGGGTAAACATCTAAAGGATAAAAAGGAAAAGATATTATTCCCTTTTTTATCCAATCAGGGAAGAGTATTTTCAGTCTTTATTTATTTAAATAATAAAGTCTTTCAAACAGTTCTTTCTGGAAGTCATATTTGACTCCAACTGGTGTATTAGGGGTGGACACCTCGGCCCGGGATTTCTTCAACAGGGTAATCAGGGTAAGTGCCATCAAACAGTTTGTTCGTTTTTGCTGCTGAACCATTACTTGTTCTTGCTTCTATTGGTATATTTTCGCTGATACTCATGGATGTTAAATTTTTAGAAAATTATTATTGTGGTTCTGAAGCTCATTTGGAACGTTCTCAGATCTATGCTTTGGCCATAATTTTGGTTGGATAAATTTTTGTTTCTTTTGATACTCCGCGTATTTTCTTTTATTGTTCTGTTCGGTCTTTCACACGCTTGGTCAAATCCTTCTACTTGTTGTCTTTATAACTTTCCTTTCGCGTAATTTTGCATTCTAGGTTATCTGTGAGTTTATTCGTATTTTCAGTCTTTGCAAGGGGAAACCTTCGCAAATAGAACTACTACTATTGATGACGACGCTCGACTAGATATCAAAGCTAATGGTTTCTTCGATTCACGCTTCAGCAGAACGTTCTTTGATGTGAAAGTGTTTAATCCGTATGCTAAGAGTTGCCCAAGAAGCATACCGGATTCCTACAAATATCACGAGTCCATCAAGAAGCTGAAATACGAACAAAGGATAATCGACGTCGAGAAAGCCACCTTCTGTCCGTTAATCTTCTCGTGTACAGGAGGAGCTGGTCCATCAGCATCAAAAGCCATACAGAGATTGGCTTCTAGGATCAGCGATAAGAAAGAAGATTCATATTCGGACGTGATCACGTACATAAGGACAAAATTAAGTTTCGCTCTTTTACGTAGCTCCATACTCTGCCTCCGTGGCGCGCGCTCCATGCGCAGGCGCCTTGCAGTAGAAGCGTCAATAGGAACCATTGTAGAGGAAGGGAGGCTGTTATGCTAAATGCTTGATATTTTTTCTAATCTTGATTCAAAATCACTGCATATTATACTTTAATTGCTACTTACCATATCTATCTTGTTCATAATTCTGATGCTTTATTTTCTTTATCCTTTGCATCTGATGCTTCAATTTTTGACTACTGTCAGAATTTATAAATACACATAGGAGTTGACTTGCTGCCCCCGAGTTGACCGACTACCCTTTTAGGGGAGGGGCTTTCTCTTAATTGACGTTTTTTTTTATTCGTATCGTCGGTTACTTTTTCTGTAATATCGTGTAGGATGTTCACCAATTCTTTTATGATATGATCTGTAGCATCTTTACCATCTTCGTGGCTATTCTTTATTGTATTGATCGTACACTTTTGTTTTTTCTCTACTTTGAAATTTGATTTTCTGTCATATCTTCCAAGGTCTTTGGTTGTTGTTGGAGGTACTGAATTGTCCTTATCAATTTTTTTTTCATGGTCGAATAGGTATGGACTGTAGGGTAGTTTATGTTTACCTTGTATCTGAAAACATTCGGTGTCATTTGTCTATCCTGCCTTATCGTTCCTTTACGGCTACTTCATATAGTTGTTTGTTTTAGTGTTTTTTGTATTGACAATGACATTATGCTTGTAGTCGAAATAAGGGATGTAGAACCAGACTGTTCTTTATCGTGAGTCATTACATTTTCGGTTAAACCTTTTTTAAAATAATTTAGGCTGTTCGACCTGATTTTTATCTTGTTTGCAATGTACGGTGGTTTGTAATTTGGATCCCAGAGTTGCCTTAACTCAGTGTCTAGGTGTTGTGTTTGGTTTATATATTTTTGACTAAACTCCATTCATTTTTCTTCATTATGTTCAACTTCATCTAACCAGAAAATGAGTGTAAATTCTAATACTATTTTTAAAATATCAATTAATTCTTCTGGGTTTAGGTCGTTTTGAAATATTAGTTCTGTTAACCAATTTTCGTTATTGTTAATATCGTTTCTCAATTTGTCGCGGACTACGTGAACCTGTTTTTGTTTACTTCATGACAGGATTTTTTCAGTCTCCCGTAAACTATTGTACATTGTTGCACGTTTTGCAGTAACCTTTATCCCATCCTGTTGTGGCTCGTGTCTGGTAAGGAATGTGTTCACGCAACTTCCTAATTTTGTTTCGTTTTTGAAATTTTAGTAATGATATAATATTTCCTTTTTCATCAGTTAAGGCGAATTTATAAATGTGCTCGGTGATTCAGTTGATTTGTAATTTGAATCCGAGAGAAATTTGGAGCCCAAACAAATAAACACTATGTATTTATCTTAACTGATGAAAAAGGAAATAAATAAAAGTACCAATTGTGCAAAACATGCTTACTGTCCCTGAAATCTAAATTTGACAGCAATTCGAAATCTCATGTTGTCTACGAACTCAGTTGTTGTGGATGAACATCAAGCTATGTTGGCCGAATTTGTCGTCATTTGATCAGGAGATAGTCGGAGCATCAAAAAGTTAATTCACTGGTGGGTCAACATAATGTGGAATGACGCGGGGCTCTAACAGCATTTAATTATAAGATAAGAAATCAGTGCCAGGATAGCGAAAAACTTAAGAGCATGGAAGCTCGACACAATGAATACGCGGTATGAGTACAAGAGCCGGGAATAAACATTGATCTATTAAGTGCAGAAAGCCTGTTTTGCGTAAAACTTTTCTGCGAATTAGCATGTGAGCAATGTTAATTGGATCACGAAAACGAACGTCGCAATGAAAACTCAGAAACAGAAAGATTCATTTTAACGGGTTTAAAATTAATTTAACATTTTAACGAATGTGAAAACCTGTTGGAATGTGCACAAAATTCGAAAATGAAATTAGATAATCAAGATGCTTTACTGTATGTATGCATATTTGTAAATAACTAATTAACTTAACAAACTTTTAGCTCCTGACGATGCAAGATATTGCGGAAACGTTTGAGTAATTCAACAATTTTCTAACGAATTTTAATTGGCTTTAGTTAGGTATTATTTTATTTTTTAACTCACGGTTTTGGTCTGTGCAAGCAGGTGCGATTGCAAATGGTATTAGTATATTGGTATGCGTGATAGATTGGTTTCATTGTTTGTTTGGTTTGTATATATATAAAAATAAATTGATTTGTTTTGCTGTTTCTGTTTGAAACCGACAGTGATCGCACCCTATAAGACGTGATCTTGAGCGTAACTTTTATAGTAAACTAATGATAGTCTCTTAAATTAATTACTGCGAAAATTGGATATCCGTCTTCTTTTGCGAAAATTGGATATCAGCCAAAGCTGGCTCCACTCTATATAGAGGACTGAGGGGGATTAAAGCTATTTTCGTGAAGGCGCATCTTTTTTTTTCTATAGTTTCAAAACAACAGCTCTGGTCAAATTCTCTTTTCACTTAATAAGATTAGGTGCACCTTCAAAAATTGGATACATATTTTTGTGTGTTCGTACTGACTTGTTTGATGTAATTTACGATCAAGTGAAATTGTCAATGAAATAATTTGGAAATGCAAAACTTCAAATACATAAGGTCATAACAATGATTTCAAGGTGATCGAGCAAACGTTGAAGACGATCTTTATGTGAGAATTGTCGCTGTTAGAGAGAGAGAGAGAGAGGACATTATTCTCAATCAGGAGGCCAAAAAATTAGAGTTAAAAACTTCTAATACATCTACATTTGGAACAACAACATATATACAGATTGAAAGAAATTTATAGAAGTATTTCCATACCGCACGCTCACATTTCACCCCAAAACCAGACATTATCTTTTGTCGATATAAAAAGTTAGACATTTTTCAGCAGAACGTATAAAAAAGGAGTTTTCAGGACTCTTGCTTAATCCTATGCACTCGAGGATATTGTCACTTTTTTGCCTGAGTCCTCTTTTGTTTGTTTGAAACTTCACTTAAATTGAGTATTCAAGTGATACCGACCGGACAAAATTTGGGATAGAAGCGTGAAAATTATATGTTTTTTTTAAAAGCTCGCCATAGCTTATTTTAGCTTAGAAGATAAAGCTCCATATAAAGCATTTTCTTTGAATATCTTCAAGTCGTCTTAGTCGACCAATATCAGGCGTGCATACTTGCAAACCATAAATTAAGACAGGCAAAATTATTCAATTGTAAAATTAAGTTTCACAGGGGAAGGAGTGCTCCAAGGACAGTCTTCGGGCTATGAAAGCATATTCATACTTTCTTCAGCCTTTCTTCAACATTACTAGTCGATTTCAAATCAGGGCGAATCAATACTCCCAAGTCTTTTTGAATTTGTACATTATCGATTTTCAAGGGATTTGGAAATTCAACTGTAGTGTTTCCACGCAAAATCAAGCAAACTGTTCTGTTACAGTTTCAAATCATCCCATTTGCTATGTTCCAATTGTATAACCGCGTCAAATCATCGCGAAAGTCGAGAGAACTAAATAGCAATTTTATGTCATCGGCAAACATCCAGGGTATAGAGTCAAGAAAAACGCATGGCAGGTCGTTTATAAAAAAGAAAAGGGCGCCAGTAGCCTCTCACTCAAATGTCATATATCTAGACTACGAAAAAGCGTTCGATAAAGTGGCTTTTTGCTGAGTAAGTTTCAATAGTTTCAATTTTGAGGAAGATTTAATGTGGTACAACTGTGGTAAACCACTCAAAACGTTTTGCACAGAGAATTTTTTCACCTTTTTTACTTGAGTTCTAGGAAACAAATAACTGTGGAAAAAAATAAATCTTCAAAATTGAAACTATTGAAACTTACTCAGCAAAATGTTAAAAGGCCTTTGATCCAAGGCTTTTTCGTAGTCTAGATATATGACATATGAATGAGCGATTTGATTTCGATGCAGTGATTCCACGAAGTCAATCAGTTTTATAATAGCGCTTTTGTTAGATTGAAAACCGAACTGTGTCGGATGAACTTCAGATTTGAGGTGAACAATAAATCAATATAAAAGTTTTTCAAAAATCAGGGACAGCTTAACCAAAAAAACTGATTGGTCTGTAGTTTCCAATCTCCGCCATAGAACCCTTCTTATGGAAAGGTTTCATAAAGGCAACTTTCCAAATGCTAGGAAAGCTTTTCGATAACACTACCGAACTAAAAACTGTGCATAAAACGTCTCTGAAAAACTCAGGTAGCAGTTTTAGAAGCTGCGTGGGAAAATTGTCGTTGGTTTCAAAAGCAGAGATTTTAGTTTTCAAAATTTCACTCATAATGTCATGCGAGGTAAAATATGATAAACTATTGGTTAGTTTAACGGAATTTTTTGAATCGTAGCACGTGAAATTATAATAACTTCGATCGAAACAAAACTTAAACAAAAATCGTTAAACTCTTCAGCAATCTGCTGACCTCTTGGTGAAAGTACACGAGTTACTTTTTGATTGCAGTAGTGCAGATAGTTTGTTAAGATTTGATTGTTGTTTTTAGATGTAAAAGATGAATAGTGGTCAATACATACCGCCTTCTGTCAGCATGAATCTACCACCTGGTTGGGAGTGCAAATTGGACCCAACTACTAGGAGATAGTTAGTACTCACTTCTGTATTCTCTTCTTATTGCTTCTGAGAAAAACTAAAAACGATTTACCACTAAGTTTAACTTTTCAAATGGCTTAAACTCGTTCGCTTAGCAAAATAGTTCTACATTCTTTTAAAAATTCGATGGTTGACCGTTTTAAGACTCAGACCTGCTAAGAATTGTCGCCGTTTTCTGTGCTTTTTGCTTTGATGCGTATGCAGTTAAGTTTGCCTTGATGTGAGAGAGAGAGAGAGTTAATTTATCCCGGCCTATCAATCAAATGTACAAAGAAGGATAATCAAATCACGACATAAATCACAATCAAACATCGAAAAATAAATGCATTTAATATATCCAACAATCAAATTATCATTTGAACTAGATTATTTTAGGCTGGGAAAGGACGCGCAACGAGGTCCTTAGACCTACTTTCCAGCGTGCCCTGTAATATAAACGTCAGAGTGGATAAACTCAATTTTTTTTCTTGCCATTTTGTAAATGATTTCTTTTTTTAGCAACCTTTTAACTGCTCGAACTTATTGCTCCACCAGAGCCCGGAGATAAGTACTTAAACTATATCGAATTGAAACTTGTTTACAGCAGAGAGCAACTTTGTAAAGTAAAAAATTGTCGTTTTTTGTCAAATGATCCTATGAAGGAGGAAAAAGTGACAAAAACTGTCTTTAGAAATTGAAAAAAGTGATTTTTGACAGCAGAAGTCGAGAGAAAAAACGTTTTGCCTTAGCCATACGATATTCAGTGTGTTATCACGTTATCTCGACAATTGAGTTTCTGATAGTCTGATTTTGTCAGCTAAGCTGCCTTTGTATCCTTGTAATAAATAGTTCGATGATTTTGTTGGTCATATAGAATTGGACGGCAAATTTGATCACTATCAAGTTTGAATATATCAGGCTGTTAATTAGCATCATTTCGGTAGTTAAATATTCATTGAGAACAATTAAATAATGGGCAAGAATTTATGCCTTTAAACAATATTTTATAGTTTACTAATTAAGTTGGAACTTTAGACGTATAAAAAAAGACTTCAAGGTTGTCTCTTCGACTTAATATAAAAGAAAGTGGTTAAAAATACTACATTTATCCAATTATTTCTGTAGCTTCTACATTGACCATGTAAACAAGAAGACTCAATGGACTGCTCCAACAATTCCTGGATACGGGACATCGCCTGGTGTTGGAGTGGTGAGTCGCCCGGCTGCAACTTCATCTACTTCTCCCTATGTTGGTCCGAGTGCCCGTCAGCCGGAAACCCAAGCCAAGCAGAACCGTTACCATCACAACACATCTGCTAATGCTACTTCGCCAACTGACTACTCACTAGGTGGATTCTCTTCAGCTTCATCCGAAAACTCCTCAGTCCACGGGGTTCGTCGCTATGCTAATTTCGTCGAAGGGTAGTTGAGGCCATTTTTGATGGACTGTACATTTGTCTTATCCAATATCAGACTTGTTTTCCTATTGCTTCTCAATTGTTCTCGAGCGAAGTTTGAAGCATTTATTGTGAACGTATTGGTCTTTTTTAGGCAAAACGTTTGTTGTAATTTTTCGAGTGACTTTTAAGCCCTTGACCTTTTTGTTTTGCGCGATCTGATTCATAAGCGTCAGCAGCTAAACGTAACTGGCGGCAGTTCACTACTGAAAGTTCAAGAACAATTCTTCCAACGGTAGTCGATAGTAGCACTGACTGTATTTTCATCTGGAGAAAGATTTTTTTCTGCAAACATAGGCGCTTTCTAACATCGGGCGTACCAGATCAGAGCGAATTTAGGTACTGATGATAAAAAGCGTTTGATTGCTCTGGAACGGAGTTTGAGGTAATTATTGTATGAATGTGTATTTTTTATGCACAGATTTTTGATTTCACTCCTCGATTGACTTCCTCAAGCTTAACTTCTTGATTTTGCGTGAACGAAATTGCTCTTACTCAGACAGAGTATTTAAAAGAAATTTGATGCTTGATTTGCTGTCACAAGGCTCCGATAGAGGAGACGTTGATTTTCCAGTCTAGTACGCCAGAAGTCGGGGGATCCAACCACTCCTTAGCTAGATATTTGCACCTTTAAAAAACTATCTAGGCAAACGTGCCCTCTGCATTAAATTTGAGCAATTTTTTGCTGCTTTTCTTACTGGCAACCTCTATTTCGTACAATTGCGGCTGCTTTTTGAAGTCAATTAGATGGGTGTTTGGTCAGTCAGAACCAGAAAGTGGAGCGAAAAAATTAATGCTTTTACGGTGTGAATTTTTTCTTACTCGGGTGATGTGGTGAGCCGGTGGTAACTTGATCCAAAACACTAGGGATTGTCAGAATTGCTGTGAAAAGGTTCTGATAGAGTAGACGCTAATTCTCCGGTCTAGAACGGCGGATGTCAGGGGTTGGAACTACTCATTGGTTGGAAACTTGACCCCTTAGAAAACTATCTTGGCAACCGTGCACTCTGCACTAAATTGCGCCGTTTTGTGCATTCGTCGTTTGGCTCTGTTTCTTCTGATCCTGAGCTTCCGGTACCGCTGGCCATCCGAGTACAGCTTATTTAGTGAGCCTTGAGTTTTCCATCCTTAACACATGCACGATTATTGTGCGACTTCTCCATTCGATTTTCGTCTGTAGTGTCGTAACTTTCAGTCCTTGCCTGACACTAAACATGTTTTTGTTTTTCTTGCATTTCTTTCTGGGGAGGTTTCGTTTTGCTGCTCCAGATGTAACGGTACACCCTGTCTGCCTCCTTTTGGATTGATGATATCTCAGGTTTTCGCCATGGCCTCACGTGGTAATCAAAGACGGTGGTGGCCTCCACTATGACCTCCACTATTTTTGCTTGCACTGGGTTTCGTATCTTTGCTTTCTTTAGTCTCTTTTTCACCACAAAGGCCGCTGTTTTCTCATTCTATTGATTTTTCTTGGCGCCCACTTGTCTCACAATACGACCCCAAGACGCGGATCTCCTTTGGCTGTCCGAAGCTCATACGTTCCTCTTTATCTGAATGACACAGTTCTTCAAAGTCTTCCAGCGTGGCTACTACGACTTCTTTTCCTCTGTCGGCTTAGTTTCCTTCTCCGATAAGCGTTGTGTCCTCCGCAAATAACACTTCACTTATCCTTTTCTCTTCTTTAGCTGAGTTGTTGTTTGCTTTCTTTGGATTCTTGGGGGGGGGGGGGGGTGTGACCAGGAGTCCACTGCCATTTTACTCCTGTCGGCCTGTTTCTCTTCCGTTCCCCTTCCGCAATCTTCATGGATAAAGAATGGTATATAATAAATAACACCGGTGAGGTTGCATCACCTCTAAGTCCCCTCAGCGGAGTCCACTGCGAACTTGTGCCGTCTTTACCTCAACCTCGTACTGTGTGTTCTCGCGTAGTCCCCTCAGAATTCTTAGGGTCTCTTGTTTCATTCCGTACCGTTTCAACATGTCTTTGTTTACTCTGAGGTACGCTTTCTTTATGTCCAAAAGTTTTGCCTTGGGTTGTTCTTCTAGGTTGCCTTGTAGTTCTTCGTTCATTCGAATCAGGATTTGGGCTGCATCACCAGTCGATATACGGGGTCGGAATCCGTACTGGTTTTCACTTAGGATTTTCGTTCGTTCGCTGCATTCCCGTAACCGCGATGCCATTACTCTTGTCAAGATTCATGAACCCATTTATAACAGGCATATTCCTCTGTAATTGCCTACTTCTTCCCTTGACCCGTTCTTGAACAGTGGGATCACAATCCCCTCTTTCAGACATTGATGCCACTGGTCTGGTTCTGCTTTCGACAGCTGTAAAACTTTTTTTTGCCATGGCCTTCATTGTGCGCTCATGACATTCTCGGATCATTTTAATGGCGACCGCGTCCTTCCCGGGGCTCCGTCTTCCATTTGCTTCCATTCTTTCACAACTTCTTTTTACTGTTATGTCTCTTGCGAGTTTCGTTGCCGCCCTTTCGAAAGCTGGGTATCCCCTTAGTCTTCTATCTTCGCTCTGGTTTGTCTTATTTCTTGCGCTTGGTGTTCGTTACCGTGTTCCGATACTTTGCTGAAGAACTTTAAACTCTTCTGCTCTAAAGGTTTCGCTAGGTGGTGCTTTCTTGGAATCTTCGGAGCTGCTTATTCGTGTCCCATGTCGTTCCTCTGTTGGCTCAGTTTCGGTTCCTCCAGAATAACAAGTCTCAATAGTATCTTCAATGACAAGTATCCTCCGCTTCCTAATCAAGCATAATTGAGATAAATTTTGTTCTAGTTAATAGCTATTGGTATGTCTGACCCTAAACCCACATGTTTTCAAAAATATGTTTGATCTTTTTCGGTACCTTTTCGTGCTGTATTGTCTCTTAGTATTATTAATGACCTCGCGTCGGCTTTCTAATGAAGCATAAATGAAGGTAGTTAATGGCTTCAGTTCCGAGCTAAAGTGTTACTTATTTTCAAAAATGAATTTTGAGGTTTCATTCCTGTTTTTTTTTCGTTTTGGTGTGATGACAACACTCAATTGATGTTTCGATTTACGTACGTAGCTTTTGGCATGAGTGACCTAAACGCTATAAGTTTTCGAAAATTTTCTGAAAGAGTTTTTGCCGTATTGGTTCTTTTTGTTGTTTTGAATTTTAATCACATTAATGGCCGGTTTGATTGGCTTTCTAACGGGGAGAGTAGGTGTAGCCAGTTGATGTTGTTCGGTTTTAATCAAAACTGTTTGCTTTCATAAATGTTTATTGAAATTTTCAATTTTATTCGTATTTGCTATTTTTGTCACTTAAACTCGCTGAATACCGCTCCTCAGCCACCAGATTCAGCATAATATTCCTTTTCTTTCGATGCTGTTGGTAGTCAACCTTTTTATTGACTTGGATAACTTTTTTTGAATACTTTTAGAGAATTTTGTGAATCTGGTGTTCAGTTGAACTTTGTCTCAGTGGAAGCATAAAAAGGTGTTAAAATCTTTCTCAACGTTTAATATGCTTCTGTGAAGAACTTCAATGTTCGAATGTTTTTCTATCATTTCGATGACACTTTTTTTTTTAAAAAAATGACTTTCTGCCAGTTTTCTCATTTTTGTCTGTCTGTACCCTGAAAACCAGCAGTTGTCGGCTCTTTTGGTATATGCTTTCTGAACATTCGTAGTATGAATGATTTCTCGTTTTTATTGTTATTTGTTTTGATAATTTTGAAGCCGCCGTTGACATCAAAAAGTGTAAAGAAAACAACAGCGCACCAATACAATCCAAATCCTCTGGATTTGGAAAAAAACGAGAGCTCATATGTAATGGCAATTGGGCGGAGGACGGCGTTTATTGATAATTCGACTCACTTCTTGGTAATAGAATGTATTAACAATGTTATCACAACCAAATTATTAAAATAATTTAGTAGACACCTCCCACCCCCACCCAAAATCTTCTTCTTTGCTTTCAATTTTTGAAAGCTCCACTTTTCTAATCGGCCATAGGAAATTGCAGTTGTTTTTTAAAAAAATCAAAGGTAGTCTCAAACGGCTACAAAATGGTGTTTCTGATTTTTCTTTAGGTGAACAAAAAGTGAAAAATTGACTGAAGAAAAATGCCGGCTTCCCATATATTTTCCCTATTTTGAAAAGATGTTGGAGCAATAAAGATTGATAGAGTTTGATATATCATTTTGAATACCTCATATGGCGGAACAGCATGGGAACTAAGAAAATGAACAAAACTATTATTAGGCGAGATAAAAAGAATTTTGTTGATGAGAATTTTATAGAGATCTGGCTCTTACAGATTGGATAACAGTTTATCAACAAAGAAACTAATGAGATGTTCGCAGAGTTTTAATAGATTTTTTTGAAAGCACTCGAGAAACACGCACCAACTGAGATGTTAATTTTCGATAACAAAAAGACTCCTTCAGACAAAAGAAATTGAAAGTTAGTTGCTGAGAAGCATAGATACTTCATTGAATACAATTCGACACCAAGGTATCGCAACCTTGGAAATCGGAAATTAAAAGAAGCACAAATTCAATATTCAGAAGAATTTCGTAAAAGTTTGAATCCTCAAAAGAAATCGAATTTCATGAAAAAAATGGAAAAAAAGTCCAAATATCAGTGAAGTTGATGAATGGTCAAAAAAGGAAACACAAATACTTGATCTGTAACAAAACTTTTCAGCCAAATCGGCATCTTTAGAGGGCATTTGGTTCCATTTAACGTTGAAAAAAAACAGGAAGTTACCGACATCCTAGACAATAACAAAGCAACAGGCCTGGGTTACATCAATGCTTGGGCAATGAAATCTGGAAAATGAGCTATTGGAACACATCTTTTGCTAATATTCAACCATTGTAATCAAGAGGACGTTTTCCCACGGCACACACACCAATTCACAAAAAGAAAATTTTTCTGTTTTTATTAAGTACCGTGCTATTTGCGTAACCACAACTTCTGCGAAAGCTTTTGAAAGACTTTTAGTCAATAAGTTAGAAGAGTATCTTGAAAAAAATGAGGTTTTAAAAAGAAAGCACTCCTGCTTCCAATTCAAAAAATCCTTAACTGATGCTCTGCTTTACTTTATTGGAAAAGTAAAAGGATTTATGGAAAGCAACTACGAAACAGGTGTTGCATTTCTGGATCTTGCAGAAGCTTTCAATTTATTATCACATAAAATTTTTCTCACGATTTTTACTCTGCTAAAAATTCTCAAGCGACAATTTTCCTAAAATTTTTTCCAACGAATCGAACACAATGCGTTACATTAGGCACTGATTTATCAGAAAAAATAACTTTTAACCATGGTGTTCCTCAAGGAACAGTGCTAGGACCTCCTATTTTTTGTTAAACGTCAACGATTTTTCTGAAAAACTTGAGGGTGCAGTTGAAATTTTTCAGTTTGACGATGACACTAGTATGATTTGCAAATTTGATAGTAATGAAAGCGTTCCATTAATAATTGAAATATTAGACGAAACAAAAATACCTGACAGAGGATTAATTGAAGATAAAACAGGTATTATTCCTTAAAAATCATTCTAAAGCAGAACCAGTGTTTTTCTTAAAGGTGAAGTTATTAAACCAGATCAAGCTTGAAGTGATTGATTCCAGCAACTTTTTGAAAGCCACCTGAACTCAGTTTTGAGTAAAATGGCTTATGCTATTCGTTCTTAGTATCATGTTAGAAACCAAGTTTGTTTAAAAGTAAGAATTGAATTTTCAAATCAAATGTCCATTCTTCTATCAGCGGAATATTCCTTCAAACTCTTACAGCAAAAAACATAAACCGAATGAATAATGAAATCAGCTGGGGAATAAAAGTTTGCCATTTTCGACAATATTTCGATCACTCCACTGATCTTCTTATTAGAGATTGCATCTTGGCAGCCGAATTGTTTATCTCGAAATTTAGCTTAACGAAACTTCTAACAGATATCAGACACTGCGGAACATCCGAAAATTTCAAAATGTTTACTGGTCGCTTAAAAGCTGGACAAAACAATGAACAAATCATTTTATAATAAATAAGAGGAAAACGAAGATCAATTTTAAGATCATAATAATACTGATGCTGTGATTGGTTATTATTTGTAGGCAGGTGGATATTTAACCCGAGGATTATAGCCAGAATAATTTTTAAAAGAATGTTTACCAGAATATTTTAACATAATAATTTACTATGTAATGACACGTGCTCTGTAACCGAAAAGATCCGATTTTTTTACACATGCCAATAACCGTCTCAATAATTTTCATACGTATGAAAGTAGATATGATTCTTCTACTCGAGTTATTAAGCTCTGTGTATCTGCGCTTTTTTGTTTAATTGCTCTCAAACGAAGTTTGTAGCAATTATATTAGTCCTGTGGTTTTCTTAATGCAATTTTTCGGTTGACCGTTTTTCGTCTGACCCTTTAGTTTTTCGTCCTCACAAACTGGATCAACAAGTAAAGACCGGAGGGAATTAAATGGTTGAGCGGCTCTCTTAGAGCCTAGTCTCTAAGTATGCGATGCAACGAATCTTTTGAGGAGACGATTTCATGGTGTGAAAGGCGGTTCTAATCTTAAAGCTTGACCGCCTCAGTCACCCCCTTTACCCTGAACCCGCCTGTAACTGGCAATTTAACCCTCCCCCATCCACCCCTCCCCTAAGCCTAGCTGCTAACATCCCTAACCTCCAGCTGGCTACTACCGAAGCCAACCGCTGGCCACTCGTTTGAGAGCAATTCGCCCGACGTTAGTCGATAATGTTTAATCTTTTAGTTGCTCGGTGTGCAAAGTATTCAAACGAAAGGTACCGAAAATTCAGCGTCTTTATGCTATTTAGGACTATCCGAGCAATAGTTCTAAAGGGAGAGGAGGAAGTGAAAGTGGATTCAATAAGGCTGGAGGAGGAGGAGGCACCACTGCCGCCCCCAATCTGCAGTTGAAGAGGAGATTACAGCTCATGTTCAATGCTAACACGGCTGCTGAGCAGGAGATTATCAGTGATGTCCTGATAGCGTGAGAAACAGTCTTCACGCCTTATAATATGCAAAACATACCCGGCAGATTGCCGGAAAATAGCCGCCGTTGATTCCCATAACTCTATTGGGATTGAAAGAAAAGACAATATCAACAAAAATTGATTTTTGTACAAAAACATTTTTAAGTGCGATTTATTTTGATGTCATTTCTTAGTTGAACATACTCCTGTCTCTTAGTGAGAGGCTACAGGGTCTAGTATGAATACCAATAAGCAGTATAGGTAGTAACTAAAACTTATGAGAACAAAGTTCAAGTACCGGGCATCTAAAAATGGGCTTTATAGGTTTATCCCGTTTCTATTTCTGACTTTGATTTTTTTATACTGACTCTTCATTTTGAATTGCTTTGCTGAGCAGCTACTGTTTAAAAGGACTTTGAGCAGAATGACAGAAAAGTGAAACTAGCCTAGAGAAGTCAAAAAGATTTCACGCAAAATGCCGAAAAAGCGGCAAAAAGGTAAAGCGAAAAAATGTTCGAAGTAAAAAAACATAGCAGGACAAGTCCTGACGTACAATTCAAAGAATTTTCATTGACCAAACAAAAAAAACTAGACCTAGAACGGACTATGAATGAATTGGGAAAACCATTTAGAAAAAAATCCGATCCGAAAAATAAAAACATAGCAGGACAAGTCCTGACGTACAATTCAAAGAATTTTCATTGACTAAACAGAAAAACTAGACCTAGAATGGACTATGAGTGAATTGAGAAAACCATTTTAGAAAAAAAATCAGATAAAAAATAAGAAAAAATAGAAATCAATGTCAAAATGCCGCATGTGAACCAAAAAAACCACTAGCGAGAAATGAAAAATTAATTCAAACAAAAAAACTAGGTCTAGAATGAGCTGTGAATGGCTTGGGAAAACCATTTAGAAAAAAATCGGATCCAAAAAATCGAAAAAACAGTAGAAATCAGAGTGAAATTGCCGCATGTGAACAAAAAACCACTACCGAGAAACCGAAATTTTGTTCAAACACCGTTTTCTCACTCTACTTTAAAATTAGAGCGAAAAAAAATTCACGCCGCAAAACCACTCGCTTTTTCGCTCCATTTCTTGTTTCGGCGTGACCAAAATCACTACTCCAATTTGACTTCAAAAATCATGAAAATGTGTGAACAGATCTTAAAAAAAAAGACAGCGCCCCAATACAATTCAAATTCTTTGAATTGTAAAAAAACAGTGAAAATCAAAGTGAAATTGCCGCATGTGAACAAAAAATCACTAACGAGAAATCGAATTTTTGTTCAAACGCCGTTTTCTCGCTCTACTTTAAAATTAGAGAGAAAAAAATTCACGCCGTAAAGCCACTCGCTTTTTCGCTCCATTTCCTGTTTCGGCGTGACCAAAATCACTACTCCAAATTGACTTCAAAAATCATGAAAATGTGTGAACAGATCTTAAAAAAGACAGCGCCCCAACACAATTCAAATTCTTTGAACTGTAAAAATAGGAGCGCTCTAATAGCCGGCTGAGAAGATGAGGGCGGCTATTAAGATACACGCGCATTGACATTGCGCTTTTATCAATATTTGCTAAATAGTTCCTGAAGTTGGTTTGTACTCAAAATTGTTTCGAATGTTAGGATTTTCTCTTAAGGCAGATTTTCTGAGGCATGAACGTAATTGCACTCATTGGTGTTCAAAGAAGACGGGATTTTGTCCTCTCATTGTCCTTATGTTTCGTCAAGTTAGGTTTGCTTGTAGAGACTTCCTTGCGAGCAAGTTAGTACATTTTGTGCCTCTTACAATCAATTTTCTAATGGACGTTCATTACAGCTGTAATCTGAGGGTAGCTATAATGTGGTTTCCTTGGTTTTTACGACTCGAAGAGCAGTATTGTTGGAGCTGCTCTATTTTCTCTCGAACGAAGTATTGTAAATTATTGTATTCGTGTCTTGCAAAATTTACCTTATTGACCTTATTTCTTCGTGTCTTGACCTTATTGACTTTTTTCTCAAATTCTTTCGCTCGCTCGAGCAATACAAGCTGACTTTCCTTCTTCAAAATCTGGATAATTTGGTAGAACGAGTGCATTGTGTCTGAGCAGTTCTTAGTCTCTACGTACATCGATGCTGTTGAGTAAGGAGAACTTCAAGACGTCACTGACAATTTTGAAAAAAATTAGATTGGGAGCCTCCCTTCCTCTTTCAGCACGCCACCGCCAATACCGGCGTTTTTAGAGCAGTATGTCTTGTCTCGACTCAATTGTCTTTCGAATTTTCCCGTGTATTAGGGTTTTTGTGGTCCATTTGTATGCTGAGCTGAGTGGTTTGCTGAGCAGAGCTATATTGCGGTGTTCGTGTTTTTTTACTACTCGAAGAGGAGTATTGGTTTTCTTGAGGTTTTTACGACTCGAAGAGGACCTGTATTGGCATTCTACAGATTTTTTTAAAAAAATCCAAGAATTGGATTGTATCTTTTTACGACGAAGAGGAGTATTGGTGGAGCGTCTTTTTTATTGATAATTTTTTTTGAGTGTATTTAAAACAGGATGTAAAAGTCAATGTCGCAGATGAAACTAAGGGTTTAGGTCAAACGACTGAAAGAATTGAAGAGCAGAGAGAAGAGAGTCATTTGCAGTTCATATTGCGTTTTTGGGAGAGAGAGCGTGAAAAGTAGATGTTAAAAATTTTGTGCTAAGCGAGCGAAATATTTTTATCACGTGCGGCTTTTTCGAAGCAGATTTTTTGTTTTTTAATAGCCACACAGCGATGGCTGGGGCTATTATCGGCATTCTCTTGTTTTTACAATTCAAAGAATTTGAATTGCATTGGGGCGCTGTCTTTTTTTTTTTTTTAAGATCTGTTCACACATTTTCATGATTTTTGAAGTCAAATTGGAGTAGTGATTTTGGTCACGCCGAAACAGGAAACGGAGCGAAAAAGCGAGTGGTTTTGCAGCGTGATTTTTTTTCGCTCTAAGTAGAGTGAGAAGACGGTGTTTGAACAAAAATTCGGTTTCTCAGTAGTGGTTTTTTGTTCACATGCGGCAATTTCACTCTGATTTTTACTGTTTTTACGATTTTTTGGATAGGATTTTTTTTCTAAATGGTTTTCCCAATCAACTCACAGCTCATTCTAGGCCTAGTGTTTTTATTTGAATTAAATTTTCATTTATCGCTAGTGGTTTTTTGTTCACATGCGGCATTTTGACATTGATTTTCTGTTTATTTCTTATTTTTTTGTTCTGATTTTTTTAAAATGTTTTTCTCAATTCTTTCATAGTCCATTCTAGGTCTAGTTTTTCTGTTTAGTCAATGAAAATTCTTTGAATTGTACTTCAGGACTTGTCCTGCTATGTTTTTTTATTTCGTCGTCGCGATTTTTGTTACGGCCATATGACGTCACAACCACTTCTAATCTCCTTTTTATTCATTCGTTCATGCAACTTCAACTGGAGTGAGTGCGTGACATCATTTTTCGCTCTTAGTGGAGCGAGTTGTTTTTCATTCGCGTGATTAAATTTTTGGTCACACTTGACTTACTCAAAAATGACTTCCTCACTTTGAAATTGACTTCTATTTACTTTAATTCAAAGACATAAGTTCAAATGGGCGTGTGTCACTCTAAATGAAGGTTATTTGAGAGCAGCTAATAGAGACAGCAAGAATTTAGATTAAAATATAACATATCAGCCTCTAATGAAAAGACGAATTTTTTGGTCTGTTTTTCTGAGACTCTGCCAGTGGTTGTTCTATATCATTTTAGCAAGTAATTGTTTCGTTAGGATCATTTTTGTCGGTCTCAACCATACATTATAGTTTTATATTCAATCTGGAGCTATTTTTGATAGCTCTCAAACAAAGTTTGTAGCAATTATATTAGTACTGTCGGTCTTCCTTCGATTTTTCACTTAACCGTTTTTTCGTCTGACCCATTTGACTTTTTGTCCTCAAAAACGAGATAAACAGGTAGCGCCCAGTGGGCATTAAGTGCTCCTAGAGCCTTTCAGCTCACTAGTTTCAAAGTATGCTATTCACAGAAACTGCATTGGAGACTTATGGTGTGAAGGGCGGTTCTTAGAGGTTGATGACCCCCCTTCTGTTACCCCCCACTGTTGCCTCGTAGCCACTGTTGCTCCCCAATCTCTGGGGTTTGATAATTAGTTATTTCATTCTGGCTAGGGACAATGGAATGGCTTGCAAAATTTTGATATCACAATTTTTTGCAGTTTTTATATAATTTGGATTTTCAAAACGTCTGAAATTTATTTTCATATACTTTGTTTGTCAATCGGTATGAGCCAGTGAAACTTTTTGAAGGCTTGAACTTGGCTTACTGGGTAGTTTCTGGAGACAAATTCAATGGTTCTGAATGTATATTGATTCAATACATTTCAGTAAAATTTGCTATTTTTAGTTTTTAATAGCCTATTTTTTTTAGCTCCTATTTTTTTTAGCCTATTTTTTTTAGCTCCTATTTTTTTTAGCTCCTATTTTTTTTAATTCGTCGAAAAAAATGTTTCGCTGGACCTCATTTGGCCGCTTTTGAAACATTTTGCGTTCAACATTCTGCTTTCAAATCTTTTTGACTTCTCTAGGCTAGTTTCTCTTCTCTCATTCTGCTAAAAGTGATTTTAAACATCAGTTGCTCAGCAAAGCAATTCAAAGTGAACAGTCAGTATAAAAAATTGAATTCAGAAATAGAAACGGGATAAACCCGTGAAGCCCAATTTTAGATGACCGCTATTGGAACGTCGTTCCTATAAGTATTAGTTACCATCTCCAATGCTTATTGGTAATAATAGTAGCCGCTGTAGCCTCTCTCTAAGAAACAGAATTATGTTCAACTACGAAATGCCATCAAAATAAATTGGACTTAAGAACTGTTTTTGTACAAAAATCATTTTTTTCAATATCTTTTCTTTCAATCCCAATCATGATTATTGGAATCAACGGTGGCTATTTTCCGGCAATCTGTCGGGTATGTTTTGAAATTTTCGGTCATCTGAGTAAATCACGCTCTAAAGCCCATTAAAACTTTTTATAGGGCTTTTAGTTGGGTTACTGGACAGATTCAAGAGACAAACCACGGGTTTTGAGCAAAATTTTAGGTCGAAATTTCAGATATGGCATTTTCTTAATTTTTTGTCATTTTTCTCCAGTTGTCCTAACTTCAATGGCCAATAAGCACTTTCATGGCTTGTGTTGGGTTAGTGAACCACTTTCAAGTCGTTGTGCGTTGGTTAATGGGTATAGCTAAATGGAGCCCTCAGGGTAAAAGCTTAAGCGTTTTTGAAATGATTCTATTTTTGTTTAGTTTGTTCATTTGAGTTAACTCTTGAGGCTTTATTTTTGGCTCGCATTTTTAAATTGATCAGCTGGTCAGATACAGCAGTTCTAAGTTTTTCCATCAAACTTTCTATGTTTCATTGGAGGCACAAAGCTGGCTTTCGTATTCCTCCAAGTGCTTAGAGTTGTGCAGCTGTTGGGAAGGCCTTAAAAATATTTTAAACCAAAAATGGTGCACTTTTTCACGTTTCGTCATTTTTCGGGTTTTGATTTTATTAGTCCT
>NC_134472.1:41658469-41770969 GCF_964194025.1 Convolutriloba macropyga
TGAATTTTTGAGTGCGAAATCAGGAAACTTTAATTTTCACTTTTGGCTCGATTTTTCTCTTTATTTGTCAATAAACCTCGTTCAAGGCTTGTGCGTGGGCTGGTGGTTATATTTAAATGGATCAAATTTGGCCTTCAGGGTAAAAGATTTCAGAGTTTCTTAAATGATTTTTTTTATCTATTTGACTATTTTAGTTTCTGAACATTTAAGATTGTTTCTTTGGGCAGGCATTGACCAATTGATCTGGTGGCCAGTCACAGAAGTTCTTATTCTTTCATCCATATCTTTCAATTGTATTTCTACTATTTTTTTGGCTAGAGCTTTTTTGTTCGTGACTTGAATTTTGACTTCTTTCGTTTTGAGCATATACCTCTGTTTTTGATTGTTGATTTCTGTTTTCGCACATTGGACTTTAACACTTGCTTAGTTTGTAATGTATAGTTATTAGGAACTGCTGGTAATATTCATGTTGAACAGGTGATTTTGAGATTTTTTGATCGTATATGAACCCCTACTTATCTAAACTACAGACCCCCGACCTACCTACCTTCACCCCCACACCCACCTACGCCTTGCCCCTACCTCCCATTACCTATCTACTACCCCCACCTAGTTACCTACCCAAGCCCCAGCACCCCCCCCCCCCCTCCCCTCACCATCACCTACCCCTCCCTCACCTACCTCAAGCACCTACCCAAACCCATCGCCTTGCCCCTACCTTCCCTCCCCTATCTAACTACCCCACCTATCTACCCTCCCCCCCACCTAACTACCTACCACCCCCCAACACACACACACTTCCCTCATCTACCTCAAGCACCTACCCAAACCCACTGACTTGCCCCTACCTGACCTCACCTATCTACCTCCCCACCTATCTACTCCCCCGCCTAACTAACTACCCCCTGTTTGCCCCACCCCTCCATTTAGGTATTACAGATGGGTTACTCGAGAGATGCCGGAGACAAAGTTTGTTTTAAGCTTTTTGATAGAAGGAAATTAAGAAACTTTTAAGTTTTGCGATTTTCATTTCACCCCTCCCTCACCACCTACTTTAAGTACCTACCCAAACCCTTGAACTAAAAAATGTGAGTTTTCTAAAGCACTTAAATGTTTTATTGGGCTACTTTTTTGTCTTTTCTCGTGTCTTTTAATATTCTTGTTTCGATAAGTTAAAGTTATATGTTATAATGCACGACGATTCGAGTCGTTTCCGGTATTCTACCGTCTCGCTTAGTCGGCGTTTTGACCTACAGGCGAAAGAGTAAAATCGCCGTGTGGACTACTATTTTCTAAGTGTGAGTTTTTGATTATTCGTTCAGATCAGTGAAGTTTTGGGGCTTTGAAGTGTTTTTTACAGAACGGGGCATTTATATGATTGTTTTTAGTTATTTCAATTGGCCAAGTTTTTTGGTTATTTGTGTTTTTAAAAATAATTTTTTGATGCTCTTTTGAAATATAACCCTCGGAAATTTACACCACATTTTTGTGGAGAGCCTAATAATGCGAATCAAGTTTAAAACGAGCACATTACTTATGTTTTAGTTACTTTTTCCTTTCTTTGTTTTTGATTATACGTATGCTAATACCGTTTTGGCAGTTCTCTGTCCTAATTTTCTCCGTTTTTTTATGTCTTTTGATGCACCATCAGAGATTTCATTTGAGTTTTATTGATATTTTAATCATTTTCGCCGCTAAGTCTTTGAATTGGGTCTTGATTTTGATTTCAATCAATTTTTTGCCTTTTTGACGGAAGAAAATTTTTCATGTGAAATTTTAAATTTTGACTTTTTTTGCAATATATTTCAACGTTTCGAATCTTTGAATTCTGTTTTCACTTTTTTCTTTATATAGAATGTTGGCGATTTGTCTTTCTGATATCTTGAGTGATAAATACTGAAGTGTATTTGTTTTGTTTTGATATTTTGTTCAATCTGATTGCTTTCAAATTTCATGAAGCAGTCTTTTTGTTTCTGTGTTACATTTAGTGTGCTATATTCTCCACATTCTGACATGTATCATTCTAGCATTCTCCTTGCACCTATATTTTGTTGGTTCTGATTTTTCAGTTGTTATTTTTTGGTTTGAGCTTGTCTTAGATTTTTGTCGTTTTGCAATTGATTTCATTTAACGTAATGCAGCACTGAAAATTTGCTGGATGTCCATTTCCAAAAGTTTGACTGACCGTTATTCTGTTTTAATGGTTAATTTAATTTTTACAATTGTCTGAATTCATTTTGTCTATTATATCACCAAAAAGAGAGAAGCATGTCTTTTAAAAAAATTAGTGTTTCCAAAACGGTAAATTTAGTGGTTTTTGAATGCTGGTTTTCAGTATTCTTGAAAAATTTTGTTTAGTTTCTAAGAATATTACAACTTACGCTTTCACAAGCTGTTTTTGGGTACTAAAGTTGATTGCTAGTTCGATCTTTTCGAGAATAGCATCCTTATTTTGCGACAATTGTGAGCCCTGTCATTTTTTTTATCTTATCAGTATTTTGACCTTATTAAAATTATTGGCCACTTTTGAACGTTGACAGGTGTTTTTGATAATGAAATTTTGCGGCATTGCTTTCTCGTGGTGACAGCCTGAAAAGTTTCGCCAGTTTTTCGAATTAAAAACTGATGAACTAAAGAGTTGAAGTTTTAGTAGGAGGGTCTTGGTTTCAGCTGCAATCACGGTTTTTTGTGAAGCTCTGACGCTTCGAGTTGCTTCCGGAATTCTTCCGGCTTCTGCTCTCACTACCGGCATTTGCTTTGGTGACGTCATTTCTCACTCTCCTTAGAGAAAGCTTTTAGGCCAATTGCGTTTATAATAGTCGCTGTCAGCCTCTCAGGGGCTATTATTTAGGCCCTCTACTTTTTTCTACTTTTCTTGTCAAATTGGAGTCGTGAATTTTGTCTCGCTGGAGGAGTAAGAGGAGCAAAAATCGAATAGTTATAAAGCGTGACTTTTATCGACGTGCTTTTTCGAGTGAAGTGGGTGAATTGTGTTTCAACAATTTTTCGGTTTTTCAGAGGGAACTTTTTTCACGTGCTGCAATTTGGCTTGTATTCGCTGTTTTTCGTTTCTTTTTCTTTAAGAATGCGTTTAAAAGACGTGTGTTGTAATAATGCATAGTTTCAATTGTTTAGAGAACTCAAAAGGCAACTAATGGTTTTCCAAGACGCTGACGCTATTCGTCTTCATGAAGCAAATTGATTTTTTTCTTTCTCTTTTTTGTCTTTCGTTGGTTTTTTTTATTTAGTTTCATCAATGATAGGTCTCAACGGCTCTTTTGAGGCATTTTAAAATAATTAATTGATCTGAATTGAAATTAATGGTTTTGGCACTTACTGTTCTCAAAAACATATTAGCGGTTGTTTGTATTTTCATCTCTTGTAGTTTTTTTTGTTCTGTCACTTTGTCTCATGGCCAGCGCTAATTTTGATCAATTTGGAGCTTTTTTTCATATAAAACAATATAAAATACTTTGACACCACTTGTTTCCGAAAATCAGTTAGATTTTGCCCCCTTTTCTCTAATTTTAATTTATGCCACGTAATGTCTTTAATAATAGATGATCCTATTGGCTTACTTATTATGAATATTTGAGTTAATCTATATTTTTATTTGAAAGCTATAGATTTGAGCGACGTCGACACCACCTGTTTTTGTAAATGTTTTTTTGTTGTCCTGACAGTTAATCTCATTAATGATAGGTCTCGTTTGCTCCAACTTCAGGCAGCATAATTGGATCTTAATATTGAGTTTTAGCTAATAAATTAATTGGCTTCTAAACTATTTGCTTTCTACTATTTTTTACGTCATGTCTCATTATCTTTAGACAAAGCTTTCACGTAATTTGCATGATTAATAGCCTTTGTCAGCCTCTCTGTGGCTTTTGTTTAAGCGCTCTTCTTTTTCACAATTCAAAGAGTTTGAACTGTTTTCGTGTGCTTTCTTTTTTCAACGATCTTTTCATTTTTGTTTGCTTTATGTCTATGAGAAGTCAAGTTGGAGTTGTGATTTTAGTCGTGCTGGAGTAGTATGAGGAACGGAAACCGAGCAATTGATCGTGACTTTTCTTAGTCTAAGTGTTTTTACGTGAAGTGAGAGAATTATTTGAACATTTTTGCAATTTTTCAGAGGGAACTTTTTTCACATGCGGAAGTTCGGCTTGTATTTACCGTTTTCCTTTTTTAACGAATACTTTTAAAAGGCATGCGTATGTTTTATTATGCTGGGTTTTTTATTGCTTAAATACCCCTTTAAAGCAACTAATGGTTTTCAAATTCTTTCACGCTATTCGTCGCCATGAAAATGATTTTTTTGGATTTGGCTTTTTGTCGTTCTTTTTGTTGATTTGTTTAGCCTCATCGATGATAGGTTTCAACGGCTCTCTTGAGTGATTTTAAAGTAATCAACTGATCTGATTTAGAATCAATGGTATTAACGACATTGGCAGTCACTGTTTTCAATAAAATATTAGCGGTTTTTTGCATTTTTCCATCTCTTGTTATTTTTGTTCTGCCACTTTGTCTCAATATTCGTAAATGAGAGTGACAGAACAAAAATCGGCTCTCATATGAGTCTCATTTTGATCACTTTGAAGGCTTTTTCATATCAAATAATTTGATCTACTTTGACACCACTGGTTTTTAAATTTTGTCCCTTTTCTCTAATTTTGTGTTCTGCCACTTAATCTCGTTAATAGTTCTAATCGGCTTTCTTATTATGAAAATTTGAATTTATCTATATTTTAATTTGAAAGCTGTAGATTTGAACGACTTTGACACCACCTGTTTTTGAATATGTTTTTCGTTGTCCTGTCGGTTATTAATCTCATTAATGATAGGTCAAGTTTGCTCGAAATTCAGGCAGCATAATTGGATCTATATAATAAGCTAATAAATTTATTGGATTCGACACTTTTATTTCGACCGTTTCTTACGTCATGTCTTACTCCCTTTTAGACAAAGCTTTTAGGTCATTTGCATGATTAATAGCCGCCGTCAGCCTCTCAGTGGCGTTTAAGCGGTCTTCTTTTCTTTCACAATTCTAAGAATTGTTTTTGTATGCTTTCATTTCTTGAGTTTTGTACGGTTTCATATTCGCTTATTTTGAGGAGTTGCCGATTTAGGATTTGTCAATCTTACTGAAGATCATTTGAGGGCAGCGTTACAGAATATTTTTGAATTAACTTACAGCAGAGAGATAAAGTAAAGTCAGTATATGTCACTCTAAATGAAGGTTATTCGAGAGCAGCTAATAGAAACAGCACTCTAGAAACAGCAGCTAATAGAAACAGAGTTATATGATTTTTCTATGAAAATATGACATCGCATCAATTAGTAAAAATTCTTTTTCGTTCTTAGTTTCATTGTCACTGAGACTGCTGGTATACGAAGCTATCTCAGCTATTTTCTGGCAATGTTCCTGCTATATCTCTTCTGTTTCTCTCAGATTTCTTGTCTTATTTGTTAAAGTCTGATGCAAATTTCTTGTTTTGTAGCTTTGTAGTAGAGGCTTTTCAAAAGTTACTTCAGAAAAAAATGAACAATTCCGAACTACAATTTTGCAATTTTTGTTTCTTTTCGGCTCTTAAGTGTGAGAAAAAATATTTGCTTTCAGGTTTTTTAACTTGTGATAGAAGTTGATGGCTTAACAGACAGAAGAAACCAGTATTTTTAAAATTTAGCTTTAACTGTATTTTAATGGTAGGATATTCGAATAAATTTTTTTTGTGTTTTTTGTATTTATTCAAGTTTGGTTTTCTTTCGAGTGCAGTTGGTTTGGCCTCATTGTGGATTGTAGTGTCAATTCTGCTTCTGTGTGTGCTAGTTTTGGTTAACTGAGAGGTCAGTTATTATCTTTCACCATTGTACCTTGGGCTTAATTTCTGCGGGATTTTTCTCTTAATTTCCTTAATTTTTCTCATCCTCAAAATAAATGCGCATTGGTGTATGTCTATTTTGCAGGTGCAATAACAATGAGAAGCAGGCAGTGGCGGCTTTGAGTAGTTTATCCATGTTCAAGTCCAGAGGGGGTCCATATACCCTCTCTAAACCACAATCGACATATGACCCTGCAAATAGACGGGAGCACCCACCACCGGCCTTGACTGATAAAGAGACGGCAGAGAGTTAGATTCATTGTTACTCTTTACTTTTTTTACAATAATTACCATTTAAAAAAGTTATTAATAGCCGGCCCTCATCTTCTCAGCCGGCTATTATAGCGCTCCTAATTACGAAGAGAAGTATTGGAGAAGTCATTTTTAATAGCCGCACAGCGATAGCTGGGGCTATTATTGGCCTTCTCTTGGTTTTTTGCAATTCAAAGAATTTGAATTGTATTGGGGCGCTGCCTTTTTTTAAGATCTGTTCACACATTTTCATAATTTTTGAAGTCAAATTGGAGTAGTGATTTTGGTGACGCCGAAACAGGAAGTGGAGCGAAAAAGCGAGTGGTTTTGAAAAAGCGACTTCCTGTTTCGGCGTCACCAAAATCACTACTCCAATTTGACTTCAAAAATTATGAAAATGTGTGAACAGATCTTAAAAAAAGGCAGCGCCCCAATACAATTCAAAGAATTTGAATTGTATTGGGGCGCTGCCTTTTTTTAAGATCTGTTCACACATTTTCATAATTTTTGAAGTCAAATTGGAGTAGTGATTTTGGTGACGCCGAAACAGGAAGTGGAGCGAAAAAGCGAGTGGTTTTGCGTTGTTTTTTTTGCTCTAAGCTTAAAGTAGAGTGAGAAAACGGTGTTTGAACAAAATTTCGCTTTCTCGCTAGTAGTTTCTTGTTCACATGCGGCAATTTCACTTCTTCGATTTTTTTGATCAGATTTGTTTCTAACTAGTTTTTCCCAATTCATTCATAGTTCATTCTAGGCCTAGTTTTCTATTTCAACCAAATTTTCATTTCTCGCTAATGGATTTTTGTTCGTATGCGGCATTTTGACATTGATTTTCAGGTTTTTTGTTTTTTTATCTGATTTTTCGGAACTGGTTTTCCCAATTCACTCATAGTCCGTCCTAGGTCTAGTTTTTGGTTTAGTCAATGAAAATTCATTGAATTGTACGTGAGGACTTGTCCTGCTATGTTTTTTTTTATTTCGTCGTCGCGATTTTTACGACCATATGACGTCACAACCACTTCAAATTTGCTTTTTGTTCATTCGTTCATGCAATTGCAACTGAATTACGTGCGTGACGTCATTTTTCGCTCTTAGTGGAGCGAGTTTTTTTGTTCATTCGCGTGATTAAATTTTTGGTCACACTTGACTTTCCTCACTCTCAAAAATGACTTCCTCACTTTGAAATTGACTTCTATTTACTTTAATTCAAAGAGATAAGGTCAAATGGTTGTGTGTCACTCTAAATGAAGGTTATTTGAGAGCAGCTAATAGAGGAAGCAAAAACTTATATAGATTTTTCATCAAAATATAACGTATCAGCCTTCAATGAAACCTCATTTTTTTGGTCTGTCTTAATGTATTTTCCAGACTGCAGATCTACGAAGCTATTGCGGCTATTTTCTGGCAATCTGCCTGCTATGTTTTTTTAATCAATTTTGTTGGAGTGAATTTTGGAGCGCGAAATGAAACATCTGAAAAAATTTTGAGTGATTTTGTTGCTGAACAAAATGAAGAGTTAAGCGAAAAGAGAGTGGTTTTTTGTTCATATCGCTGTTTTCTAGAGAGCGAGAAATTGAGGTGTGAAAAAAATCTGTAAGCGAGCGAAATTTTTTGTTCACGTGCGGCATTTTTAAGCAGTTTTTTTTCGATTTTTTTGGTTAAGAGGTTTGGTTATGATTTTCTTATAATTTTAGGCTGGTTTTGGTAGTGGTTTGAAGGTTTCTGGAAATTTATTTGAATTTTATGCTAATTCGGTGGTTTTTTGTGTATTTTGATGATTTTTGGGCTTATTTTTGCGATTTTTTGACTTCTGCTTTGTTTTACTGCCTTAAATGGGCACTGAAAAGACTCCTGCTACTTGAGCAATTTTTAGTTTACAAGTGGCTACAGTTTTGTTGATATAAAGCTCTTTTTTGTTGAGAAATATGACGAAAAATGGCGAAAATTGGAAATATTCTTAATTTTTTGCAGAATTTCTTTAGACAAGTATCTTAGTCTATTATGGTTTGCATTTTGTTGTTGCGAGCATTTGTATATCCTATTGCCTGAAAAGAATTTTTCTTTGAATTTATGTACTTTTGTACTATTATAAAATTTATTAAGTTTTTCCAGTTTTTAGTCAATGTTGTTTGTAAGAGCTATTTTTTTTCACGATTTGGCTTCAATTATTTTTAAAATTTCTCATAAGTGGTTTTAGTAGGTAATAGTTGTGTTGATGAAGTAATTTTGGCAGAAATAGTTATTTCGTGATCTCAAGTTATGACAAAATTTGATCAGATTTTTTATCATATTTTAATAGATTTGATTTTTTAAAATTTTGTATTATCGTTTTGTTTCAAGATAATCCTAAATTAGTGGAAGCACGTTTTTTCTGATGAGTAGTTGGATGGAAGTTAATTCCACTTCGAGTCGTTTCCGGAATTCTTCCGGCTATGTTTTTTTTACTTCGTCGAACAAAAAAAATGTTTCGCTTTACCTCATTTTGCCGCTTTTTCAACATTTTCCGTGAAATCTTTGACTTCTTTAGGCTGGTGCCTCTCTTCTCTCATTCTGCTAAAAGTGATTTTGAACATCAGTTGCTCAGCAAAAGAATTCAAAGTGAACAGTCAGTATAAAAAATTGAAGTCAGAAATAGAAACGGGATAAACACGTGAAGCCCAATTTTAGATGCCCGCTATTTGAACGTCGTTCCTATAAGTCTTAGTCACCATCTCTAATGCTTATTGGTATTGATAGTAGCCCCTGTAGCCTCTCTCTAAGAAACAGAAGTATGTTCAATCGGACTTAAAAAATATTTTGGTACAAAAATCTTTTTTTTTCAATGCCTATTCTTTCAATCCCAATCATGCTTACTGGAATCAACCGCGGCTATTTTCCGGCAATCTGCCGGATATGTTTATCTTTGAAAGGAATACTAAAGGCTGCATGAATTTCATCTCTTTTTGACATATGTTGCATGATTTTTTTGAACGGCTTGATAGGACCTAAAAATTTAGACACCTGTAGGCTTGTAAAGAGGTGGTTCATTGTTTTTATTGGCGTGTTCGACGATGCTGTCACAATAAATTATAAGAATATCAATAATGGCCTGCTCGCAATCTCTTTTCGACACTGCTTGAAGAATTGAGCGTCAATCTAATATTGGTGCCAGGGACGAGCATCCCCGTTTGGCCGCATCGACCTTGACATGACAATGCCCTTCTGTTTCCTGTCGGGGAATGGCATTGTTGTCTTTGATTCTTGAATTTCTTGAGTTTTGTTGGTTCAAAGGGGATTCTTGTTTTCAATTTTATTTCACCATTTATGTTTAGAGGCGTGCACCTTTGTTTAGCTTGTTGTTGGTGATTAATAGCCGCCCTCATCTTCTCAGCCGGCTATTATTGCGCTCGTTTTTTACAATTCAAAGAATTTGAATTGTATTGGGGCGCTGTCTTTTTTTTAAGATCTGTTCACACATTTTCATGATTTTTGAAGTCAAATTGGAGTAGTGATTTTGGTCACGCCGAAACAGGAAGTGGAGCGAAAAAGCGAGTGGTTTTGCGGCGTGCAATTTTTTCACTCTAAATTTAAAGTACAGTGAGAAAACGGGGTTTGAACAAAAATTCGCTTTCTCGCTAGTGGTTTTTTGTTCACATGCGGCAATTTCACTTTGATTTTTACAATTTTTTCAATTTTTTGGATCGGATTTTTTTCTAAATGGTTTTCCCAATCCATTCATAGTCCGTTCTTGGTCTAGTTTTTTGTTTGAATTAAATTTTTATTTCTCGCTAGTGGTTTTTTTTGTTCACATGCGGCATTTTGACATTGATTTTCTGACATTTTTCTTATTTTTTTATCTGATTTTTCAAAATTGTTTTCTCAATTCACTCATAGTCCATTCGAGGTCTAGTTTTTCTGTTTAGTCAATGAAAATTCTTTGAATTGTACGTCAGGACTTGTCCTGCTATGTTTTTTTTTTACTTCGTCAAACTTTTTTTCGCTTTTCCATTTTGCCGCTTTTTCGACATTTTGCGTGAAATCATTTTGACTTCTCTAGGCTAGTTTCTCTCTTCTCTCATTCTGCTAAAAGTGAATTTGAACATCAGTTGCTAAGCAAAGCAATTCAAAATGAACAGAGTCGGTATAAAAAATTGAAGTCAGAAATAGAAACGGGGTAAACCCATAAAGCCCAATTTTAGATGCCCGCTATTTGAACGTCGTTCCTATAAGTCTTAGTTACCACCTCTAATGCTTATTGGTGTTGATAGTAGCCCCTGTAGCCGCTCTCTAAGAAACAGAAGTATGTTCAACTACGAAATGCCATCAAAATAAATCGGACTTAAAAAATATTTTTGTACAAATTTTTTTTTTCAATATATTCGTTCAATCCCAATCATGCTTATTGGAATCAACGGCGGCTATTTTCCGGCAATCTACCGGGTATGTTTATAATTCAAATTTGTAAACGAAATCAAGGTTACAGCATCTAGGTGGGTTAAATATGCTTGAAAATTATCACATCGATAACATTCTCGGGGGCTACCTAACCTTCTGGTGGTTGTTTTGGGAAAAGATTTGCAAGTTTTACAGCTGGCCGAGTTAAAAAAACCTAAAGCAGTTTTTACTTCAAGGCCTAGCAGTTTTTTGGGACCGGTGAACGTCCTTGTCACACGTGCCAGGGACTGTATTCCTCTTGGAGTCCACTCGTCCAAAACCCAAACGACGTCATTTACTTCCAACTCAGTTTCAGGCTTTGTCCACTTCTTCTTATTGTTCAGTGTTGGAATGTACTCTTAGAAGTCTTCCAGATTGCTTCGAGTGGTTGTCGCACTTGGCTGCACGTCTTCGTCTGGAGTGTGGAATTCTCCTTGAAGATACACGCTGCGACATTGGGAAACACTCTACCGATCAAAAAGTGTTTGGGTGTGATTGGGTCTTCGTCCTCGATATCACTTCTAACGTGTGTTAGTGGTCTCGCGTTGACAAGACTCTTGGTTTCGATAACAATGGTCGAGAAGATGTCGCACGTCATCTTCGCAGATCCCCGATTCAAGAGAAGAGCTCGTTCTGCGATCTGTACGAGCCTCCCACAACCCACCGAAGTGAGTTGCAGAATGAGGGTTTAGACACCATTCAACTGACCCGTTCAAAAGTTTCTGTCTAATGAACTCATGAAAAAGCTTGTCTTCGCATCTGTTTTCTGACTCCGAGAAAGTTGCTACCGTTGTCACTGAGGAAGAGTCAATGTTGTCCACCTCTGACGATAAATGTTCGGGTGGCTGTCATGCAAGTGTTTGTGGTTAAGCTTTCTGTCACTTTCAAGTGCACAGCTCATGTGACCAGACAATGGAAGAGACAGATATGGGCTTTTTCTTCTTTGTACTTTTTCTTCTAGTTACTTATGTTTGATTAAACTCCATATCAGCGAACTTTTGTTTTGATGCGTTATGTTTTTTGAATAGTGTCACTGATTTTATTGCAGAAGTTAAGTGTTTGTGACATCATTTGCTGCTCCAGTGAGTTTTTTAATGAGTTTACTGTTAACTACTCTTTCATTAAACTGCAAATTTTTGGTAAATTTATCGAAGTTTATCTAGTTGATATGTAGTTTCATCTGGTTGTATTTTGCTTTGTTTTACTTGGATATTAATTTTTTTGACTAGTGTGGTAGTTTCTCTGACTTGTGAAAAGGTTTCGTCTTGTTGTGAATTGGTTTCATTTAATTGTTATTGAATTTTATCATTAGCAAGTCTAAAAATTTTGCCGATAGTATTATTTTATATACCTGTCTTGACATTAGATTAAAATAAATTTTCATCACAATGCAGTCTCTTAAAAACATCTTTAATGTTAGCAAGAATAAGTAAGTTTTTGATGATGTTGATTACTCATATGAATTCTGTCATTATCTTCTAAGAATAGTTGGTGAGCTTTGCTTAGCGCTAGTGTGTTTGTTTTTTATCCCCGATTGGCCGCATCGACCTTTACATGACAATGCCCTTCTTTTTCCGGTCGGGGATTGGCGTTGTCTTTGATTCTTGAATTTCTGAGTTTTGTTGATTCAAAGGGGATTCTTGTTTTCAATTTCTTCTTCAGGATTTCTTATGTCTAGACGCGTGCACATTTGTTTAGCTTGCTTTTGGTGATTATAATTCAAATTTGTATAAGAAATCAAGGTTACAGCATCTAGGCGGATCAAATATGCTTGATTTATCACATCGGTAATTTTCTCGAGGCCTACCTAACCTTCCGGGGGGTTTTTTGGGAAAACATGTGCAAGTTTAGCAACTGGCCGAGTTGAAGAACCTAAAGCAGTTTTTACTTCACAAGACCTAACAATTTTGTTGGGGCCGGTGAAATTCCTTGTCACGCGTCCCAGGGGCGGCATTCCTCTTGGAGTCCACTCGTCCAACACCCAAACGACGTCATTTACTTCCAACTCGGTTTCAGTTTTTGTGCACTGCTTCCTATTGTTCAGTGTTGGAATGTACTCTTAGAAGTCTTTTCCTGATTGCTTCGAGTCGTTGTCGCACTCGGGTCCACGTCTTTGTCTGGAATGTGGGATTCTCTTTGAAGACACACGCTGGGACATTGGGAAAAGCTCTACTGATCGAAAAGTGCTTGGGTGTGAGTGGGTCTTCGTCCTCGATATCACTTCTAACGTGTGTTAGTGGTCTTGCGTTGACAAGACTCTCGGTTTCGATAACAATGGTCGAGAAGATGTCGCACGTCAACATCGCAGATCCCCGAATCAAGAGAAGAGCTCGTTTTCCGATCTGTACGAGCCTCCCACAACCCACCGAAGTGAGCAGCAGAATGGGGGTTTAGACACCATTCAACTGACCCGTTCAGGAGTTTCTGTCTGTCTAGTGAACTCATGAACAAGCTTGACTTTGTATGTTTTCTGACTCCGAAAAAGTTGCTACCGTTGTCACTGAGGAAGAGTCGATGTTGTCCACGTCTGGCGATAAATCTTCGGGTGGCTGTCATGCAAGTTTTTATCGTTAAGCTTTCTGTCACTTCCAAGTGCACAGCTCATGTGACTGGACAATGGAAGAGACAGATATGGGTTTTTTCTTCTTTGTACTTTTTCTTCTTTTTCTAGTTACTTCCGTTTGATTAAACTCAATATCAGCGAACTCTTGTTTTGATGTGTTATGTTTTTTTAATAGTGTCACTGATTTTATTGCAGAAGTTAAGTGTTTGTGACATCATTTGCTGCTCCAGCAAGTTTTTTAATTTTATTGTTAACTACTATTTCATTAAACTGCAAATTTTTGGTAACTTTATCGAAGTTTATCTAGTTGATATGTAGTTTCATCTGGTTGTATTTTGCTTTGTTTTACTTGGATATTAATTTTTTTGACTAGTGTGGTAGTTTCTCTGACTTGTGAAAAGGTTTCGTCTTGTTGTGAATTGGTTTCATTTAATTGTTATTGAATTTTATCATTAGCAAGTCTAAAAATTTTGCCGATAGTATTATTTTATATACCTGTCTTGACATTAGATTAAAATAAATTTTCATCACAATGCAGTCTCTTAAAAACATCTTTAATGTTAGCAAGAATAAGTAAGTTTTTGATGATGTTGATTACTCATATGAATTCTGTCATTATCTTCTAAGAATAGTTGGTGAGCTTTGCTTAGCGCTAGTGTGTTTGTTGTTTATCCCCGATTGGCCGCATCGACCTTTACATGACAATGCCCTTCTTTTTCCGGTCGGGGATTGGCGTTGTCTTTGATTCTTGAATTTCTGAGTTTTGTTGATTCAAAGGGGATTCTTGTTTTCAATTTCTTCTTCAGCATTTCTTATGTCTAGACGCGTGCACATTTGTTTAGCTTGCTTTTGGTGATTATAATTCAAATTTGTATAAGAAATCAAGGTTACAGCATCTAGGCGGATCAAATATGCTTGATTTATCACATCGGTAATTTTCTCGAGGCCTACCTAACCTTCCGGGGGCTTTTTTGGGAAAACATGTGCAAGTTTAGCAACTGGCCGAGTTGAAGAACCTAAAGCAGTTTTAACTTCACAAGACCTAACAATTTTGTTGGGGCCGGTGAAATTCCTTGTCACGCGTCCCAGGGGCGGCATTCCTCTTGGAGTCCACTCGTCCAACACCCAAACGACGTCATTTACTTCCAACTCGGTTTCAGTATTTGTGCACTGCTTCCTATTGTTCAGTGTTGTAATGTACTCTTAGAAGTCTTTTCCTGATTGCTTCGAATCGTTGTCGCACTCGGGTCCACGTCTTTGTCTGGAATGTGGGATTCTCTTTGAAGACACACGCTGGGACTTTGGGAAAAGCTCTACTGATCGAAAAGTGCTTGGGTGTGAGTGGGTCTTCGTCCTCGATATCACTTCTAACGTGTGTTAGTGGTCTTGCGTTGACAAGACTCTCGGTTTCGATAACAATGGTCGAGAAGATGTCGCACGTCAACATCGCAGATCCCCGAATCAAGAGAAGAGCTCGTTTTCCGATCTGTACGAGCCTCCCACAACCCACCGAAGTGAGCAGCAGAATGGGGGTTTAGACACCATTCAACTGACCCGTTCAGGAGTTTCTGTCTGTCTAGTGAACTCATGAACAAGCTTGACTTTGTATGTTTTCTGACTCCGAAAAAGTTGCTACCGTTGTCACTGAGGAAGAGTCGATGTTGTCCACGTCTGGCGATAAATCTTCGGGTGGCTGTCATGCAAGTTTTTATCGTTAAGCTTTCTGTCACTTCCAAGTGCACAGCTCATGTGACTGGACAATGGAAGAGACAGATATGGGTTTTTTCTTCTTTGTACTTTTTCTTCTTTTTCTAGTTACTTCCGTTTGATTAAACTCAATATCAGCGAACTCTTGTTTTGATGTGTTATGTTTTTTTAATAGTGTCACTGATTTTATTGCAGAAGTTAAGTGTTTGTGACATCATTTGCTGCTCCAGCAAGTTCTTTAATTTTATTGTTAACTACTATTTCATTAAACTGCAAATTTTTGGTAATTTTATCGAAGTTTATCTAGTTGGTATGTAGTTTCATCTAGTTGTATTTTGCTTTGTTTTACTTGTGTGGTAGTTTCTCTAACTTGTGAAAAGGTTTCATCTAGTTGTGAATTGGCTTCACTTAATTATTATTGAAGTTTATCATGAGCAAGTCTAACAATTTCGCCGACAGTTTTATTTAATATATCTATCTTGACATTAGATTCAAATAAATTTTCATCACAATGCTCTCTATCAAAAACATTTCCAATGTTAGCAAGAATATTTAAGTTTTTGATAATGTTGATTACTCATATCAATTCTGTCATTATCTTCTAAGAATAGTAGGTGAGCTTTGCTTAGCGCTAGTGTATTTGTTTTTTATTGTTGTTGTTGCTTACCTTTATTGGGTGTTTCTTTTCATTCCTATTTACATTAGGAAATAAATTCAGTGATTCTAATTCTTTATCGTTAGTTTCAAAGTTATGTTTGGATTTGAGTAACTCTTGCTAATAATATTTACCTTCTGTTTTTAATAGCCGCACAGCGATAGCTGGGGCTATTATTGGCCTTCTCTTCGTTTTTTACAATTCAAAGAATTTGAATTGTATTGGGGCGCTGTCTTTTATTTCAAGATCTGTTCATACATTTTCATGATTTTTGAAGTCAAATTTGAGTAGTGATTTTGGTCACCCCGAAACAGGGAATGGAGCAAAAAAGCGAGTGGTTTGGCGGCGTCAAATTGTTCGCTCTAATTAAAAATAGAGTGTGAAAACGGTGTTTGAACAAAATTTCGCTTTCTCGCTAGTGTTTTTTTGTTCACATGCGGCAATTTCCAGTTTGATTTTTACAGTTTTGATTTTTTTGATCGGATTTTTTTAAATGGTTTTCCCAATCCATTCCGAGTTCATCCTAGGCCTAGTTCATTTGATTCTAACAAATAACTTAGAAGTTTTTTGTTAGAATCAAATTTACATTTTTCGCTAGTGGTTTTTTGTTCTCGCTAGCGGCATTTTGTTGACATTGATTTTCTGTTTTTTTATCTGATTTTTTTAAAATTGGTTTTTTCAATTCATTCATAGTCCGTTCTAGGTCTAGTTTTTTGTTTAGTCAATGAAAATCCTTTGAATTGTACGTCAGGACTTGTCCTGTTATGTTTTTTTATTTCGTCGCTATTTTTGTTACGACCATATGACGTCACAGCCACATCAAATCTGCTTTTTGTTCATTCGTTCATGCAGTTTCAACTAGAATGCGTGCGTGATGTCATTTTTCGCTCTCAGTGGAGCGAGTTTTTTTGTTCATTCGCGTGATTAAATTTTTGGTCACACTTGACTCACCTCACTCTCAAAAGACTTCCTCACTATGAAGTTGACTTTTATTTACTTCAATTCAAAGAGATAAGGTCAAATGGGTGTGTGTCACTCTAAGTGAAGGTTATTTGAGAGCAGCTAATAGAGGCAGCAAAAACTTACAGATTTTTAATCAAAGTATAACATATCATCCTTCAATGAAAAGACGATTTTTTTTGGTCTGTCTTTTTACTGTTTTTTGAGATTGCAGATCTACGAAGCTATTGCGGCTATATTCTGGCAATTTGCCAGCTATGTTTTCTCCTTAATATCTTGATGTATTTGCTTATAAAACTTTAATAGTTTTAAATAATTCTCTCTTCCAATTAGAAGTGTAACCTTTTGAAAAGTTATTACGTTTATCAGCGTTTCTTACATAATCACCAACTTTTGGCCTGGTTTTAGAATTCTTAAAAACAAACATAATTTCTGTTTTCTTTTTCTACTTTGTGTAATTGTATTGTTGTTTCTATTATTTTCATATTTTAGCTGAAGCAGCTTAAATTTAAGCAACCATGAATACCGTTAAAACTGAACTTCTTTGCGTCTCGAAGGAACATGAAAATTTTGATCCAATAGTTTTTCGGGGACAAGAAATTAAACCACAAAGTCACTGCAGATACTTGGGTATAATAATTGATTCTAAACTAAATTTTCATGTACAACTAACTCAACAAAGTCCTATCAAATATTGGCACAGCGATTAGATCCATATACCTTTTACGTTATCAGTTACCTCTGGAAGCACGATTGATGCTATTCAAATCCCTAGTCCTTTCTCATTTAACATTCAGTGCTCTATTTTTTCAGAACTTGAATTTCTCTGCAATGCAGCGAATTAATCGACAAATCAATTGGGGTATTAAAGTTTGCTATATGAGAAAAAAGTTTGAGAGATCTACAGATCTCGTATAAAAATCTGACATTTTGCCTGTAGAACTTTTAATAAGCCAGATGAGTGTTTCAAAACTTAGGAATGATATTTCATTATTGAAAGCACACGGCACTGAGAGTTTTTGTCTAAGTGGTAATGTCTTAGTAAGAAAAAACAACAGAACTGAACAGCTAATTCTCTTAAGGTCGAGCAGTCGATCAATACAAAAAAGAAGCATCCAAAAGTGGAATAAACTTCCGCGTGATGTCCGGACTATCAGATCAAAATCAAAGTTTAAACGCATGTTAAAACAGCATCTGCTCCAACAATTCAAACTTGTACCGTTGGAAAGGAACGTTGGTGGCTTCAAAAGTTATTTTTACCTTTAGAAAACGGAACCACAAATTTTGATTTTTAACATTGTACTGATTTTGTTTATATAATTTTAAACTTGTAATATTTAACCCCTGGGTTATATTTTCAATTTACTTGTTTAAAAAAAATTTATCCGTTGAAATAAGAGACTTAGATGGAACTGAAAACTGAAATTATAAGTTTTCTCAAAATGCTCTCGTTAACGAGATGAGTTTTCCACTCTTACATAACTTTTCATTTGCATAACACGTAACATTAAGCAAATAAAATATGTTTGTAATGGTTTTACTTATTGTGCAGTTTCATTCATTACTTGGGTGCACCATGAGTTTGTAATGGTTTCACTTATGCATTATTGGGCGTTTTTGTGTGTTATAATGGGTTGAAAATAGCTATTTTGAATAGTTTTTACAGTAGTGTATAAAAAAACTACCCAGTCACCTTTTCTGCAATTTGTTGGCAGTGGTTGCTGGAAAGCACTTTTTATACACTACTAGTGTTAGAACCTAAGTAAAAAGTATATCATTGACATTTCAGTTGTATCTCGTTTGCACATTGGCTACGGGGGATACTTCAGCAAGACTAACTTGGAAGAAATTGCTAAAAAACACAGCTACGATATGAATGAGACGAAGAAAGAACTCAACAAGATCAAGGACTCAACCAGTAAAGTCAACACTACTAAGCGCAGCACTGACCAGGCAATGTTCCCAGCTTCTAACTTAAGTGTGACGCGTGACTATTACATGGGAGACAGTAGCGCAATTGGAAGTTGGTCATCCTCGCTCTTGACGCATACAAGTACATCATTGCCACCTGATGTAAATATTCCCAGAGCTGTGGGTGGCACAGCGGCCACTGCTCAAGTGGGCAGCGCCAATCGAGCACATCTCAAGATAACTCCACCGAAAAATAGCATTGCTACTGGGAGGAGGGTTATCCAGTCGAATGCTGACTTGCGTTCAGATACGGATGGGAAGCGAAACGAGCAACTCAGCGTCACAGCGTTTGGTTCTGGCTTGAGAAATCGTTCGAATTCGGAGTAAGAATAGTCGTTTTCTAAACACTTCATAATTACATGACATGTGCTATTGAAAAGACGTCTGAATACGGCTGTAATTTTGATTCTCGTCTTCTTATAGCTGCGAAGCTGTAAGCTCAGCGTAGCTATATTGCGGTTTTTCATGTTTTCTATGAATCGAATAGCAGTATTGGTTTTTTTGAGGTTTTTTTAAACGGGAAGTACTGTGTTCAGACAGCATTTTGACCTACAAATGAAAGTTGGTAAAATTGTTGCGTGAACCTATTTTTGCTGCGAGGGATATTTGGCTCATTTTTGCGTGTAGTTAGGTTTAAAAATTGTTTTGAGGGAGGCTGCATTGCAATATATAAAGTGTTTTTGAGAGCGCAATAATGCGGTTTAAGGGCAAAATCAGCTCATATTTCTTGGGATCTTTATGGTTTTTTTTGTTATCAGTGTATATGGTAACTTTTACTGTATTAGGCACTAGGCGTTGAATTTCTCAGTTTATCAAGATAGGTGTATTTCTTTTTATAAATATGCGCATGTACGAAACCGATTTCGGCTTCGTGTCCAATTTCTCTGAACTTTTTTTTAAATTTTAGTTTCATTTATCAGAATGAGCCTTTCTGTGGACCGCAAGGGGTTTAGGTTTCGTGTTTAATAGCACCCGTCAGCCTCTCAACAGCAATTATTTAGGTGCTCTCCTTTTTTTAATTTGCTTTACCTTTCGATCACGTTTTTCACTTTCACGTTTGACTTCTGACTTACCTCACTTACTGTTTTAACTGAATGGTTTTTAATCCATTCACTTAATGAATTACGCAATGTAGAGAATATTATCAATATCAATAAAGCAAAATCAAAAGAGACGGAATAAATCGATAAAGCCCGGTCATTAAGTCATAGTGCATTAGGTTATCAAAGTTCATTAGCGCGTGTTCTAGCTGACATTGTTATTAAGTTTGTTAGCTTTCAGTTTAGAAGCTGAAGTAATTATAGTTTCAGTATATATTTTTAAGTATAGTTCTAGAATCTTACTGAAACTGCATGCCAAATTAGGACTTTTTTTGACACTGAAAAAAAATAGAAAAAAAATTCGGTCAATTTATCTCTTTTTATTTTCCTGTTTAAATCCCGATGTGCATCAAGCACGTCAACGGCTTCTATTTTCCGACCATCTGCTGGCTATGTTATCGATAATCAAATGATTTTCGGCGTCGAGTGTTTCGATTTCATTCTGGCAATTTTTTTTCATTATTAGCAAAATATTTCCTTTTTGTTTCCTTTCTTTTTTTTCAGTTTTTTTTGTTTGCAGTTAATTTATTGATTTCAATTCAGTTCTGAGATTTTCAAGGTGTTATTATAAACGTTTTCACTAAACTTTACGACTGAAAGTACGTATTTATTCTGAAAAATTTCTTAGGGCTGGATTTTGGTCATGTATGATTTGATGTTTTTTAAAGTTTTTAGTCTGTTTCATTTTTCCTGAAAATACTGAGTTAGAAATAAAACAAAAAGATTTTTTTAAAGAGGACTAACGTAATTGCCAAAACCGAACATTTCGTTTACCTAAAGTTTAGTATTCATTTCTTGAAATATATAAGTCTTGCCCAATGTATCTGCTTTCCCAATGTATTTTTTTGGGTAGAAGAGTTCCCAGTTAACTGATAATGTTAAATGGCGTGTTGGCAAATTGGAGTAGAGCTGTGTTGGAGGGGTCTTTGATTTGTAGATGTGTTGGCATGGCAGACTGAATTGTGTTTCAGGTACATTGGATCCAGTCGGGCGAGGGGGCCTGATTCATCATTGCTGTGAGTAAAACCAATTCACTCTATGACAAATGGGTGCTACTCTTTCCTTGTCAAAACTGTGTTACAGTACTTGTGGTAATAATTGTATAATCCTGCTCGTGGCAAAAATATGCAGCAGCCCAATTTTTCTAAGGTTCCGCTTAGTTCTCGTTGGAAATAATGGTCTAAGAAGCTATTGCAGCTATTTTCTGGCAATCTACCTAATAGGTTTCTTTATCACATCTCTTATATTAGAACTATCTATAGAGTATATTAGAACTAGGATATAGCTCCCAAACCGTAGAAGGGACTATTGGCCACAGTCGTGTATCGCTTTGATTATAGATAGAAGCCAATAATTGTAGCATCTTCACTTGGTATGTAGCGTTGTATCTCATCTTTGAGATTTAGTTTAAGACCAGCTAGCTTAATAGGATAACAATGCAACACGGAATAAGAGCATCATGATAGGCACTTGCTACAGAAATCAATTTATGCTGAAAATTAATGCAAGTTGTAGCACGTCTGGTCTAAAATTACGTGTTAGCAGTGAGGATTTGACAGTATGGGTTGATATCCATACAGCTGAATGTTTGCATAGTGATTTTGTAAGCTCCATTGTAAAAGAGATCAGGGTCTTTAAAAATGTGACTTTAGTGGCAACATGCGCATAAGTGTACTGGGGCCGAGGAGAGGAGCGTCAGTGGGGGGAGGAGAGAGGGAAGGGGCATCAATCATGTCTCCATCAGCAGTGGGAAGGTGCAGTGGACTGGCGAGAGGCCCTACATGTGTGGTGCAGGGATCAAACGCATCCTTATTGTGTAAATAAATTTAAGGCTGAATCTACTTAGCAAACACCTACCAGAGAAACATCTCCACTATCTGTCTGACAGCCTTTGAAACTATTTTAAAACTTGCAATATAACAATTCTTTAAAAAATTTTAATGTTTTTTATTCAAATTTATTTAATAATTGAAACATGAAGAGATATTGCTTTATTAGCGTTTTAACACAACTGCTTAGCCACTTTGTTTGATGTCAGAAAATGGAATTTGGAAGAAGCGCCTCTACTCTATAAATAGCCGCGTCTGCGCCAATTTATTTAGACTGATGAAGTAAATCGATTCTCCACAATTGAATTAAACATTGTGGGTCAACTGAAAATGCAACACAAAAATAAATTGTCTCTGAGATCATCCTGAGTGCAAAAATCGTGCTGATATAACAGCCAGCAAAATTTTAAACCGTAAAAATTTTGTTAATATATGTTAGCGGCCTATAATATATAGCCGTAATTATCAAGCTTCATTTTATTGCCCTATTTGAACAATGACAGACCTGCGTATCCTATGTTGATGCATGTGGACGTTTGATCTGACGTCAACACAATTGAGCTTGACGGCTATTCTAAGATATATTTTAAACTATTGCATCCCAGTGAAATGAAACTTGATACACCTTGCCAAGACATGCAAGATCTTGACAGTCTTGAAAAAGCATGGATTATCTTACCAAGATCTTGATAGGACTAAAATTCTTGGTATATCTTGGTAAGATCTTGCCATGGTTTTTCTACCATGATTTTTCTACATTCATATTGGTGATCATTTGTAATGTACTATCAATCCATGTGGTTCTTCAGCATATCTCAGTTCATAGTGAGGTATCTCAGTGCGCTGACGAACGGCATGAATTGATAGTAAATTACAAATGATCACCAATATGAATGTAGAAAAATTTGATACAACAATTGGATATTTTCAAAGGTCAAGTACAACATAACCGACGCATCCGTTTAGTTTTGTCCAGACTCGACTTTTTCAGCAGTTTCGCTGTAGAAAAAAAACGAAAGATCTCCATGCCTTCTTTAATTGTCTCGCACAATTGTCAGTCAAGGAACCATTTTTTGAGATTATTACTCCAAGGTCTTTTTGGCTTCTTACTTGTTCGAGTGCATTTTCCTTGTGATTGTGCATTTCGCCCTTGATGCATAGGAGCTTGCTTTTGTCTTTGTTAAGAGACATGTGGTTGTCCAGACTCCATTCGTTGATTCTGTCGGGTAGTGAATCTGATTCTCTGATGTTGAGAATTATTTTAAAGTTGTCTGTGTAGCCCTAAGACGAGTGTTCCTCCACCGATTTATGCTGGTCGTTCACGTAAACTAAGAGGGGGTCCCAGGATGGATCCCCGTGGGACACCACTTGTGTGACTGGTAACGGGTCTTCCACTGAGATAGCTTGCCAGTAATTTAAGGAGGTTTCCGCCGATCAACCAAGTTTCGTCAAGAGTTTGTCGTGGTCTATGAAAAGCCTTGCAGAAATCGATGTGAAGTGCATTAATGTTTTTAATAGCCGCACTGCGATAGCTGGGGCTATTATTGGCCTTCTCTTTGTTTTTTTTAAGACTCGAAGAGGAGTATTGGTTTTCTCTCGGTTTTTACGACTCGAAGAGGAGTATTGGTTTTCTTAAGGTCTTTTTTTTTACCGGAAGTACTATTCGTTCAGACGCTGTTTTTACCTAAAAGCGAAAGCGAGAAAAATTGCCTTGTGAACTAATATTTTCTGAGCGAGAGAAGTTTTTTGATCATGCGCTGCGTTTAGTGAATGACTTTTTGACTTTAAAAAGTAGTTTTTGACTGAATGGCACATATAGATAACCGGTTTTTCGTCTAAGTGGCCCATTTTTTTGCTTGTAATTTGGTTTTTTGTAGAAATGATTTTTATTCGGTGCTATATTGAAATGTAAACCTTGGAAATTAATAGCATAATGTTTTGCAGAGCCTGAAAACGCGTTTCATGTTCAAAATTGGCATCAATTTCTTGATTTTTTAATTAATTTTTGGCTTTTTTTTCCTATTTTCTTCATTTTTGGATCTTTTAGCCATATTTTTGTCAAAAATCAGTCAATATGACAACTTCCTGTTGACAATTTATATACTCAATGCCTCTTTTTACCTCGATGTAATTTTGTTTCATAAAATTGTACATATGCTAATCCGATTTTGGTAGTTTTTTTTCCTATTTTTCTTAGTTTTTTGTCTGTATGTTGGTTTTAATTACTAGAAATAGTCTTTTTGTGCAACATGAGGGGCTTTAATTTCGTTTCATGAGGGGCGTTAAGTTTTTGAAAAACAGTTAAAATTTTTTTTATAAATGCAGTTCTAAAAATTTTTTGAACTTTTTTTGCAAAATGTTTCAATGTATCGTATGTTTGATTTCTGCTTTTTCTTTTTTTGATCTGTTCAGGAGGATAGATTTTTGTCTCAGATGACTCGTTGTCTTCTATGTCTCGAATGCTGAAAAATGAAATGGTGTTAGTTTTTCTTTTTTTTTTAAATTTGATTTTTAAACTTTCATTATTTTTAAACTGTGTTCCTTAGTGTTTTACGGTGTTTCTTACATTGTGTTCATATTGTTCACATTCTAGCTTGCATCATTCTAGCTCTGTCCTGGCACCTACATTTATACTGGTTATATTGATTTCAGTTATTAACAAATTGAATGATTTCGGCTTTTTCTTAGAATTTGTCATTTCTTTGGGTTGCAACTGATTTCATTCAACATAAGGCTGTACTAAAAGATTACTAGAAAGCCTCTGCCAGAATTTCCACTTAATACTTTTTATTGTATTTCTTCCGGCCTTGGTATTGTTCTTAAACGATTTTTTGCCTTTAAATATTACTCTGTTGCTTTTCTATGATTATTTTAATTTTTGAATTAGTTTGAAATCATGTTGTCTAGCATATATGCAACAAGAAAAAGTATATTTTGTTTTTGTATTAATTGCAGTGATGAGAATAATTTAGTTTCTAAGTTATTATTATCTGCCGTTTGCTTTAGCGATTTTTTTTTGAGATTAGAATCATGAGTTATTTGAGGGCAGTTGATAGCCCTGTCAGCTTTTTGAGACTATCAGTGTTTTGACTATCCTAATTATTTTGCACTTAACCTTACCAAACGTTTTCAATAATAAAAATTTTTGCGGCTTTTTGTTTCTTTTGGTGACAGTGGTTTAAATTTCACCAATTTTTAGATCAGACGGGGGGGTGGGGTCGGGGTAATGAGTTTATGGCTGAGTTTATTAAAGAAGGTAATGGTTTCATCTGCAATTAGAGTTTTGTCAAGTTTTTACGCTTCGAGTCGCTTACGGAATTCTTCCGGCTTTGTTCTTAAGGTTTTTTTAACCGGAAATGCTATTCGTTCAGACGCTGTTTTGACCTAAAAGCGAAAGTGAGTAAAATTGCCGTGTGAACTAATTTTTTCTGAGCGAGAGAAGTTTTTTGATCATGCGCCGCGTTTAGTGAATGACTTTTTGACTTTAAAAAGTAGTTTTTGACTGAATGGCACATATAGATAACCGTTTTAGCCGTTTTTTCGTCTAAGTGGCCCAGTTTTTTTGCCTGTAATTTGGTTTTTTTGTAGAAATAAATTTTTTTCAATGCTATATTGAAATTTCAACCTCAGAAATTGATACCACAGTGTTTTGCAGAGCCCGAAAATGAATTTCAAGTTCAAAATTGGAACATATTTCTTGATTTTTTTTGTTAGTTTTTGGCTTTTTTCTATTAATTTCTTCATTTTTGGATCTTTTAACCGTCTTTTTGTCAAAAATCAGATAATATGTCAACTTCTTTTTGACATTTCAGATAATCAACGCCTCTTTATACCTCGATGTAATTTTGTTTTTATAAAATTGTACATTTGCTTATCCGATTTTGGTAGTTTTTTTTCCTGATTTTTGTCCATTTTTTGTTTGTTTTTTGGTTTTAATCACTAGAAAGTCTTTTTGTGCAACATGAGGGACATTTCAATACAATATCATTCTTTTTTGGCGTTAACTCTTTGAAAAACTCTTAAAACTTTTTCGTAAATGCAGTATTAAAAATTTTTTGACCTTTTTTTTTCAAAATGTTTAATTTTTTTTTTTTTATGTTTGAATTCTGCTTTTTCTATTTTTTGTTCTCTTCAGGAGAATACCTTTTTGTATCGGATGACTCGTTATCTTTTCTATGTCTCGAATAATGAACAATGAAATGTATTCATTTTTCTTGATTTTTAATTTTTTTTTTTACTTTCAAAAATCAGGAATGTCTTTTAATTACAGTGCTCCTTACATTGTGTCCATATTCTTCACATCCTAGTTAGTTTCATTCTAGTTTTGTCCTGGCACCTACGTTTATTTTCGGTATATTGATTTTTCGGTCGTAGAAAATGAATGATTTCAGCTTTTTCTTATATTTTCTTCATTTCTTTGGTGTGCAATTGATTTCATTCAACATAAGGCAGTACTGAGAGTTTAATAGCAAGCCAATTCCAAAATATCCAAGTATCATTCTAGGTTTTTCCTGGCACCTACACTTTTTTCGGTGTATCGATTTTTTCGGTTGTTAAAAAATTGAATCATTTCAGCTTTTTCTTAGATTTTCGTAATTGCTTTGTTTTGCAATTGTTGTCATTCAACATAAGGCAGTACTGAGAGTTTGCTAACAATCCTTTTCAAAAATTTCCACTTCTTACTATTTACTGCAACTTTCTTCCGGCCTTGGTAGTGATTCAAACGATTTTTTGCCTTTGAATATTCTGCTGCTTATGTCTTCTATGATCAATTTAATTTTGCAATTAGTATGAAATCATGTTGTCTAGCATATGTACAAGCAAGAAGTATGTGTTATTTTTTGTCTTAATTGCAGTGATTAGAAATCTAATTGTAAGGGTTTTCTGGTACTTAAATTTGAGCATTCTTTTTCAAAAATTTATCGTAGTTTCTTTTTATCTGCCGATTGCTTTCGCAATCTTTTTGAGATTAGTATCATGAGCTATTTGAGGGCAATTGATGGCCTTGTTAGTTTTTTCAGTTGAGCAGTTATTTGACCATTTTGACTATTTCGGACTTTTTTCGACGTTACCAAACGTTTTCAAAAATATAAAATTTTGCTGCATCTTGTTTCTCTCGGTGACAGTGTTTTAAGTTTCACCAATTTATAGATCAGACCTGGGGAGGTAATGAGTTAAAGGTTTGATACAAAAGGTAAAGGCTTCCGCTTCAATTAAGGTTTTTGTTTGTGAATTTTTGACGCTTCGAGTCGCTTCCGGAATTCTTCCGGCTATGTTTTTTTTACAGGAATTAGATTTGTTCAAGCGGCATTTTGACCTAATAGCGAAAATGAGAAAAGCTGTCTTGGTGAACAGATTTTCGCTAAGCGAGAGAAGTTTTTTGATCATGCGGTGCGTTTAGTGAACGACTTCTTGACTTTGAAAAGTAGTTTTTGACTCAATTGCACATATAGATAACCGTTTTTAGTCGTTTTTTTCGTCTAAGCGGCCTTTTTTTTTGCTTTTAATTTGGTTTCTTGTAGAAATAAATTTAATTCGATACTATATTGATGTCAACCTCGAAAATGATGCAGAGCCTGACACTGTTTTGCAGAGCCTGAAAATGCGTTTCAAATTGAAAATTGGCGCATATTTCTTGATTTTCTAGTTAATTTTGTTTTTTTTTTCTATCCATTTCTTCATTTTTGAATCTTTTAACCGTCTTTTTGGCAAAAATTAGTGAACATGGAAACTTCTCTTTGATAATTTTTATACTCAACGCCTCTTTCTACCTCGATATAATTTTGTTTCATAAAATTGTACTTATGCTAATCCGATTTTGGTAGTTTTTTTCCGATTTTCGTCAGTTTTTTTTGCTTGTATTTTGGTTGTAATTGCTAGAAATAGTTTTTTTGTGCAACATGTGGGACTTTAATTTCGTTCCAATAAAAACTCAATAATTTTTTGGCGTTAATTTTTGAAAATACAGTTAAAACTTTCATAAATGCAGTCTTAACTTAGTTCTTTGACAATTTTTTTGCAAAATGTTCCAATGTTTCGTATTTATGAATTCTGCTTTTTCCTATTTTTTGTTTTCTCCAGGAGGATAGATCTTTGTATCGGATGGTTAGTTATCATTTCTATGTCTTGAATAATGAACAGTGAAATGTATTCGTTTTTCTTGAATTTAATAAATTGATTTTCAACTTTCAAAAATTAAGATTGTCCTTTTGTTACGGTGTTCCTTACATTGTGCCCATATTCTTCACATTCTAGTTAGTTTCATTCTAGTTTTGTCCTGGCATCTACGTTTATTTTCGGTATATTGATTTTTTGGTCGTAGAAAATGAATGATTTCAGCTTTTTCTTATATTTTCGTCATTTCTTTGGTGTGCAATTGATTTCATTGAACATAAGGCTGTACTGAGAGTTTGATAGCAAGCCATTTCCAAAATATCCACGTATAACTATTTACTGCAGCTATCTTCCGGCCTTGATTTTCTTGATTTTATTTTAAACGATTTTTTGCCATTGAATTTTCTTCCGCTGCTTATATCTTTTCTATGATCTATCTTATTTTTGATTTAGCATGAAATCATGTTTTCTAGCATATTTACAACAAGGATCAGGTGTGTGATGTTTTTTGTCTTAATTGCAGTGATTAGAAGATGAATTATAGGTGTTTTCTGATTCTTAAATTTGAGTTTTCTAATTTGAAAAGATTTAACTTAGTTTCTAAGATTATTATTTCCCGTTTGCTTTCGCGATCTTTTTCAGATTAGAATCATGAATTGTTTGAGGGCAATTGATAACCTTGTCAGTTTTTTCAGACTATCAGGTTTTTGACCACCTTAATCATTACGGATTTTTAAACGTTACCAAACGTTTTCAATAATATAAAATTTTGCTGCATTTTGTTTCTCTTGGTGACAGTGGTTTAAGTTTCACCAATTTTTAGAGCAGACCTGGAGAGGTAGTCAGTTAAGGGTTTAATACAAAAAGTACTGGCTTTAGCTGCAATTACGGTTTTGTTAGTGAAGTTTTGACGCTTCGAGTCGCTTCCGGATGTCTTCCGGCTATGTTTTTTATTTCGTCATGATTTTTGTTACGACCATATGACGTCACAGCCACTTTTTGATCATTCGTTCATGTAATTTCAACTGAATTGCATGTGTGACGTCATTTTTCGCTCTTAGTGGAGCGTGTTTTTTGTTCATGCGCGTGATTAAATTTTTGGTCGCACTTGATTTACCTCACTCTCAAAAATGACTTCCTCAATTTGAAATTGACTTTTATTTACTTTAATTCAAAGAGATGAGGTCAAGTGGGTGTGTATCACTCTAAATGAAGGTTATTGAGGTCAGCTAATAGAGGCAGCAATAACTTATACAGATTTTTAATCAAAATATAACAGATCAGCCTTCAATGAAAAGACGAATTTTTTGTGGTCTGTCTTTTTTACTGTTTTTTTAGACTGCCGATCTACGAATCTATTGCGGCTATTTTCTGGCAAGCTGCCAGCTATGTTCTATTTTTCCATTATTCATTTTGCGGTAAATTTCATTCAGGTAGATCAGGAGCAGGAGTACAGCTGATCTTTTTCGACGCAAACCATATTGCCTTTCTGTGAGCTGATTGTCAATAACCGGAAAGAGGTGATTAGATAAATTATGTAAATGATGTAGACCAGTAGCACAGATTTTTAATTCAATACGGAAAATTTTTTCGTATAATAGTTCAGGAAAATATCTCAATGTAAAGTTTCTCATTCGTGACTTCAAGAAATAGAGGTGAAATATGAGCTGCTTAGATTCCAAGCTTAATATCATTATAATGTGAGGACATAGACATTTGTGTCGTGTGCGGACGACATTAAAACCACTTCTTTTCAATTTAACTCGTGTTGCTAAATTATGCAGCAGAAGTTAGCCGGGACTGTTGCTATTATTAATATAGCTTACAAATTAAATACAACGATATAGCGATCTGTTAACCACCACTGTCACTACTAAACCACCACCATAATAAGAAGCTAACTTACTACAACTACACTCTTTCATGTCAAACAGTCCAAGTTGCGCGCTCAGCTACAAACAAGTTAGTCTAAATGTCATTGGCATTGGAGTTGCTACCACTGGAATACTAGCCATTTCTGCCACTGGATTCTATCTAACATACAATGTTATTCACGAGATTCGAGAACATTCTAGAAGTCTCCGCAGAATTTCTTCTAGCTTGGCTGAGATACAAAGTGATATTCGTGAGGTCAGGTGTTTAGCCAAAAATTATCCGGAATTTGGATGGTTCCAGCCAGCTACTCTAAGAACCACTGGACCTTTGCTGGATTCAAGTCAAAGTTTAGAACCAGCGAATGCGGAAAATCGACCATCTCCGAACAGATTCCGAAAGCAGTCCAACCAGAGGCCTGGACTAAGTGCGGGTTGTAAAGTTTTAGCTAGTCGCGATGGACCAAGATACTCTTATAGAAGTCCAATTTTGAGTCCGAATGTTTCAGACTACGAAGACGCTTTTTCAGTTATAGAGAAGTCGAAAACTTCAAGCGAGGAACAAGTTCTCCAACCCCGTAAGCAGAATGAAAACGAAGAGGTACAAGTTGAAATGCTATTGGAGGATGATGTCACTAGATCAAAACCTACAGAAACATTCGCGGATTTGTTCAAACAAATTGATGAGCTACACGAAGGCAGTGGACAGAGAAAGATGGAAGCTTACGAGATTCTTCAAGAAAAGTTTCGAGATTTTCCAGAAAACCCCGAAATTCTCTGGCGTCTGGCCAGATCTCTGGTTATTGTGGCAGAATTGGAGGAACGGCAAGGGAAAAAGGAGAAAAAACGAGAAATCCTGGAAAAGGGATGCGAATTGGCCCGCAAATGCCTGGAAGTGAATTCAAGTGCCGAGGGTCACAAGTGGTTGGCAATAATATCTGGAATGTTGGGCCAGTTCCAGTCTGTGAGTGAGAGAATTAAGGGCGGATTTGTGTTTAAAGAGCATATTGAGAAAGCTATTGTACTGAAGCCAGAAGATAGCTCATTGCATCATCTTTTGGGTCGGTGGAGTTTCGAAGTATCACAATTAGGGTGGGTGGAGAGAAAGGCTGCCTCGACGTTCTTTGGAACTCCACCATCTTCAAATATGAATGATGCTCTCAAATGTTTCCTCAAAGCTAATGAACTTGAGGGGGGAATTTGGAAGGACAATAATTTGTGGATAGCCAAATGTCTGGTAGCCATGAGGCGGGTGGATGAAGCCAAAGCGTGGGTAGATCAAGCTCTCAATGCAGAGAGTATGGAGTCGGATGACCCCAATGTGATGAAAGAGTTAATGGCTATTAAAAACAAGTAGTTAGTAGCTACACCCGCTACCCTATTTGTCATAGGCTTATTTTGACCTGTTTTGTTTAATGGGCTGAATAATAACAAGCGTCGTAAATTCATAACTCTTTAACCAATGAATGTAGTATAACGTTTGAAATCAAACCAATTGTGATATAACGTCTGAAATCAATGCTGTGACAATTTGGGTACCAGAAGTAGATGGGAAAGTTTTTCTTAACACTGTTGTATATAGATTCTACAATAATTGTAACAGACAGGCACCGTTGAAGAATAAATAATGATATTATAATTTCTCTGTATAAAAACACACCCCCTAACTGAAGTAATCAGATACTCCTCCATGGTATAATAAATTATTTCTTTTTTCTTTTTGTACACGAAAATGCAAAAACAATTTAGGAAAATTCAGTTGAGAAAGGAAAGAGATGGTGTATGTTGCTAATCAGGTAACTGATTGTGAGTAGTATGCAAATGATAGTGAGTACTAGATGATTTTGTATACAAAACGAGATTGTCAGGCTTTGACCCATGAGAACATGAAGTTACAGATTTAAATCAATAAATCGAGAATACTACCTACTCATTGAACACAGTTTAATACAATTCTCTTGTCGCAAGGACTTTTACAAATTCGAGAAGAGGCAAACTTATCGTGCCACAGACTGGTGATGGACTGCGTAGTAACGTCTAATGACAAACGCAACTGGAGGAGGATATTGAAAGCACATATTAATCGTAATAGACAATCAAGATTAAACGATGTGAAACACTTCTTTTGAGCAAGAATTTTTTACCTCGATACGCAATTTATCCCCACCCGTTTTTTTGAAATCTCAAAGGTCTAAATTAGGATCACGACGAGGTTAAAGGTACATGTGCCTACATTATAAATCAGTAACAACACATCTTTCCTCTGAAAAACTAAATAATAACGAAGGTTCGGTTTCCGGTTTTCGCCAATTATTTTAAGAAAATGAATTTTTAAAGCATTTGTTTTTGTCCTTTGGAAATAGGTAGTCTTTTTTGCATCTCTTCTTTTAACTTTGTGAGTTTTACTTTCAATTTTTCCTCTCTTAGAAATCCAAGTTTATTCCATTTAGAACAAAATTTCTTAATTTTATTTTGACTTACATACTGTTGTGGGAGCAAAATCATGTACGTATTAGTAGTGATGTGTCTTTCTGGGCAAAATACAGGGGGGGACATAAGTGTCTTCCCGGGCACACTACAGTGAGGTCATAAGTGTCTTCCCGTGAACACTACAGGGGGGGGGGACATAAGTGTCTTCCCGGGCGAACTAAAGGGGAGACACTTAAATTTTTTTTAGAATTTTTCCACTTTTATGCATGAAGTCAACTCTGACAAAGACATTCTAATAATTCCTGCCGCATGTGCCGCATTCTGAGTCTGTTTTGTAGTTGAACAACGCTACACTAACGCTATTTTTGCTTAAAAACTTAATTCTTAAATGTCTCTTCAGGCGGGGTATTGCCCGAAATCTGAATATGAGAATTTAGCGGGTTATCCCAGATAGTAAGGGACTAACAGTTCGCCTTGCTTTGCTTTGCATCAACTTTGAGCGCAAATACATACCCGTTTTTGCCATAAAACGGAGTCTTTTACAGAACTGCAGAATTGCATTGTACTAAGAAACAATTAGCGGCAACGGTAGGCAAAACCAAGGAGAGAAACTGGTTAAACAATTATTTGGAACCTCAGCAAAATTGAATAAACTTTACGGGGGATTTTTCAGTTTAAGTATTGCAAACAAATTATTATTGAATCTTTGTCAGAAAAATTAAGGTTCCTTACTTTAATTTCTTTGCTTTGATTGGAACTCTTCCGCTATTTCTCTTTCAGGCTGCAGTACTTATAAGGGGGCTGCTAGCAATCAATACAATTTTTACAACAATGACGTCAAAGTAATCAAGATGGTCAATTTTAGTGTCAGTTTTCTTTTTTTTCTGAGCTGTTGCAAATCTCATATCCAGCGTCTGCAAATTACTCATACGGGCACCACTGAACAATGTCGTTTTATAGCCAGAAAGTGTTTAAAGTGCTGGTAGATTTTAGTTTTGAGCAAATTCATCGAAAAAGCAAGTGACAAAGTGAGAGGAATGGGATGAGACAAAGAGATAAACGAAACATATTGAGAATGAGGGTGGATGTAAGTCAAAGAAGAGAAAGTGAAGAAAGTAGATTGATGTAGACTGCCAGGACAGCGTAAAACTAAGGCGGGGGGCAACCAATGAGGTGGGTAGGCGAAGAGACTTTAATGTGAACTGAGACAAGTAGGGGTGAAAGGAAACTATGCTAACGAATCAAAAACAAAAACCAGAGCAAAATTTAGTGAGCAATGGATCGAGCAATCGATTGGGCTAGTATGTGCGACCGATTGAGAGACGAAGATTGAGCAACAAAGGGGAGAAGAGAGAGAGAGAGAGAGAGAGAGAGAGAGAACGGTGTGTTGAGACGGATGCGCAAGGCAAACAGCTAGAGAAAACGATACGAGGGCAGCAGCAAGCATTAAAGTGAGAGAACATTTGAGCGAGCAACCAATCGATTTTTTATGTTTGGGGACCAACTCAGAGACAAAACATGAGCAGACTGGGGGCCAAGAGAGAAGAAGGTGTGTTGCGGCATACATGTGATAAATAATTTGAGAAAACGAGTGTGGGGAGTACTTCGGGAAGTGCGTGACCGAGCGATTAGGGTGTGATTTTGGTTGAGAGACCAAAAGCGAGCCAACAAGGTGAAAAATGAGAAATAGAGTTTGTGAAGATACACAACGGGAGAAAACGAGTGAAAGGGAGCAAGCAAGAAAACAAAGTAAGTGGGAGAACGAGTGGAGTGATTGCGCAAACGATAGCGCAATTGTGGGGCCAGTTGAGATACATATTGAAAGCAAAGAACTAAAGGAAGAAAGACAGATGGAGGACGGTTAGCTGGAGCAAGCGATGAGTAGTATTATAGTGAGCGCTAGCGGCAAAAACGACTTATGATGAAGACAGCGAGAGAAAACTGTTTAGTTAGTGTGTGTGTGTATATGTGTGTGTGTGTGTGTGTGTGTGAGGAAGAAAGAAAGTCAGCAAGCGCATGAGTGATCAAACGACCGATTGGCCTATAGCGTGGGACCCGTTGAGAGACAGAGAGCCACCACGCAAGGAGAGAAGGAGAGAGTGGAAGCGCAACTGAGACGAGTGGAGGGAGAATTGAATGGTGAAGTGATGCGAGTGGTGAAAAACAGTTGATAATTCGCTCTATAAACATTATATCATAAAATATTTCTAACTGGCTGTGAAAACAAAATTGCTCTTCTACTGAACTTGTATATATGAGAATTGATTTTTACCAAATAAAAACCTTTTTTTACTATATCATATCAATAATTATCTGCAGCTAATTGCAAAATGAAATTTTTTTACACTTCTACTGAAATTCTACATATGAAAATTGACTTTTTTAAAATTTGAAAACCTTACTTTACGATGTGGTTAATAAAATAAAAGTTTTTTAAAACTACCTAACTAGTGAGTATTTTGCACTTTTACTGAATTCCTATATATTAAAATAGACTTTTTTCCATTTAAAAATCTGTTTTTCTTTTTTTACTACATGTTTAATAAAATAGAAGATTTTTCTAACTACTTAAGTAGTGAGATTTTTGCACTTTTTCAAAATTCTTACATATGAAAATTGACTTTTTACCATTTAAACCTTTTTTAATATAAGGTTAATGGAGTCAAATATGACTTCCAGAAAGGACTACTTGAAAGACTTTATTATTTAAATAAATAAAGACTGAAAATACTCTTCCCTGATTGGATAAAAAAGGGAATAATATCTTTTCCTTTTTATCCTTTAGATGTTTACCCATTTACCCCTCTTGACAGAAGAGAAAGTTATTTAGTCAGTACCAGTTCACCACCTGATATAATAATAAAGTATATTTCTCTCTCTCTACTCCGCTCTTGTTTTGTATTGAGATATACGTTAGACTTTAGCATTGGGGCCCGTGCACTGTCTACAGAAGCTCAGATAGAAGAGTAACAGACTAGAGATATAGAACTTTAGTTAGTCAGGTAAGCCTTAAGAGTACACCTTATTCTTGAGACAACCATAAGACAGTTCCAGAAGTATCCTAATAAAAGGTAAGCTCAGAACACGTCTTATCTGGTGCGACCAGTGCTGAACTAAATTGGGTAAACAAACAGAAAAAACATCGAAAAAATAACAAAAGTATTGTTGGTAAACATAACAAATAAAAGGAACATTAAAATGGCTTACAACTACAATGAACAAACAAATACTAACAATTTCTTAATACCATTTACAATCGCTAACGATTGTCCACAAGAAAATCTTGAAATTATATACAGAATAATAATAAACTTAAAAAACAATTTATTTAAAGAAACAAAACATATACAACAGATTAACATACATAGAAACCATCTAGTACATTATTTACCAGTAATACTACTGGATAGAGATCAATATAACAAACATTACACATTCACACTAACAGATGAAAAAGGAAATAAAAAGATATTTTTTGATTTCCAAAATGAAACATCACTATCGGATATGTTTAAAATATTCTTGAAAAGACATGAGGAATCACAAAATAAAACAAAATTGACAGCTATAACATCCACTACGTACGAAACACTAAGGAATACAGCCGAATACCTGAACGAACATTGTCAACAAATACAGTCAGTGAACGATAAATTAAGATTCGATATAAAAAATTATAACAATTGGCTAACAAGAATAATCGAATTAAAACAAGATTTTAAAACAACAACATTAGATATAATAAAAATAGTAGCTGAATTTACATTCCTATTTTGGTTAAATAACTTCGAACACATTAATGAAAAACGAGTCCAATTCGGAGAAACATTTCAAGAAGAAATTAGTTATTTATGTGACGAACTACAAAACATTTGGAATAGCGAACATTATTCAGAACATTTTGAAAGCACATTAAAAATATGCTCCGATAGCATAAACTTCATCGAAGGATTACAAAGTCATGTAAAAATCACGGATCAAAGTCAAACAGGATCTTCTTCATTTAATTTATCAAGAAGCCTAACATCGACATCGACACCTAAAGACATTCAAACAAATAATAGCTTACAAATAAAACAAAAATCAACACTAAAACCTGATAAACAATTAACATCGAATTTATTTAGAAATCAACAAAATATAGACGAAGACATAGATATCTCAGATTCCGAAGAAAGAGAGATAAGATTTGAAAATCAACTACCACCATCTTTTACCATCAGTGATCCAAAATGCTCGACGGAAATATCCGATGAGAGATAATAGAAACAATACCTATATTAGTTCTCTAAATGACAACCAAGAGTATCACGAACAATATTGGAGACAATAAACAAATAATTACATAGAACTAAAAATTGAAATAACAGCTACAGTAACAAATCACACAAATAAACTAATAGATGATCTGGAAATGAAATATCAACAGATGAATAAAAGAATGGAAAAAAGACAAGAAGAAGCACTAGAAATGGTATTCAACAGACTAGTTAAAACACTGGATAACATAAATAGACAAACAAACCTCAGAACAGAAAATGAACAATTATTCACTAACAGGAATATAGACAATACAATGAACGAAAATATACAAATTAATAATAGACAATACAATCGACAACAAGAAAATTGGAATAGAAGAACAAATTCTATCACAACAGAAGAAAGAGAAACAACCGTAGTAGAACCTCCTCTACCCTTTTATAAACAATTGACATCAATGAGTATAAACGAAGAACCGCAAATAGAACAAAGCACCAGCAGTGGTTCAGTACCAACAACAATAAGACCTTTCGATGGTACAGACCCAGCATATACTGTTGAAGAATACTTAAACAGTATAGTTGCAGCTATGATATTTAGCAGTGGAATAGAACCAATAAACAACCCTGGACACCACCAATGGAAAGTAAAAAGAGCAGCTTTAATACTACATACCCTACAAGGACCTGCACAAAAATGGTATTCAACACTTCCAAGTGAAACAAAATTAGATTGGGAAACATTTTGCAAAGAATTTTCAGATATGTTTGATTCTGAAAAGTCAAAACAACAAGCAAAAATAATACTACAACAACTACAAAAACATACAAACGAATCACTAAGATCATTAGCATTGAGAATAGAAACTCTCGTAAAAACTGCATATTCATTATACACAGAAGATTAGAGAAATAGTGTAATGAACCAAACATTTATTAGATGTTTAGATAACGAACTAAAAACAGCAGCATTAAAAAAGCATGCGAATCATAAACAAACGCCAAGAGAACCGGAAATGCCATTCAAAGCATTGGTAGAAAAAATAGACCAGATGGATCTAACAAGAACAATAACAAATAATCACAAACGACTATATGAAGTTAATCAGAGTACAAGTAATATCAATGACGATCTAAAACAAATGAATATAGCCTGTAACAATATCAACGATCTTAACCAAAACGATCTAGAACAATTTGAAGGAACAATATGTAACGTCCTTAATGGAATTAATAATACATACGACAAAAACAATTTCAAAGGTAGACCAAAATTTGGATTGTTTTGTAGCTATTGCAGCTCACACGGACATACTAAAGGTAGATGCTTCCAAAGACCACGTCGAGAAAACATAGCACGACCAAAAGAAAGATCATTCTATGGTCACATGAGAAAAAATCAAAATTCACCAAACAGAAAAATTGATTCAAATAATATTAACGGAAGACAATTACCGCCAACGTCACCGATATATAACAATTCACGAAGTCGAACCCCATACAGATCACAATCACGAAACAATTATAATAACAACGTAAACCCTAGAGATAATAGGAATTATCAAGGATATCGGAAATCACATAATTACAATAACAGAAGTACTAGAAGTTATAACAGCAGTTATAATAGAAACAATTACAGTAGAAGCAGAGGAAACAGTTACAATAGAAATAACAATCATAACAGATACAATAGTAGATCAAGTTCAAGATATACGGACAGAAACAACTCAAGACAACAATCACCATATAACAGAAATAATAATTACAATAACAATAACAGACAAAGATATAACAGCAGAGATTCAAACAGAAACGACAGATTTAGACAACGTTCAAGTAGTAACAATAGAAATTACTCAAACAACAATAACAGAGACGACAGGAGAAATTCATCACAAAGAGAACAAAATCAAAGAAATTACTCTACAGAACGACGAAATGAAGGAAATAAATATAATAATAATAATAACAAAAACAGAATAAATAACATTAAGTCAGAAAAACAAAACGATGACCCACCAAGAATTGACGAATACGAATACACATCAGAGTCAACAGACGAAGATCAAGAGATATTAGATAAATTCTATAACGCAAACGAAGATACATGCAATACATTAATAAATACATTAGAAAGCAATCCTACATGGATATTACCGATGTATCAATGTAATAAATTTGAACAAGATTTCACAAAACAAAAATCAATTTTAGAAATTGATTTTCTACTGGATTCAGGAGCAACATTAAATTTACTCAATGAAGATACTTGGAATGAGATAAAATATAATAGCCCAGAAATACAATTTGAAAAAGCAAACAAAACATTAACTGCAGCGAACAACACTACAATAGAAACATACGGAACAGTCAAATTACCTCTCACACCAGATAGAATCTCGAATAACAGAAATAAACCTCAAAACAATTTTTACATCCATTTCTATGTAACTCAATGCAATCATAACATTCTAGGCACCCCATTTTTCAAAGAATATATCGAAACGATAAATGTAAATACAAACAGACTAACATTAAATACAAATACAATCCTAGATAATGATATTATATTCTATATGAACAGTACAAAAGGTTACCCGTATTACTCTCGATTATACCCAATATTTAACAGAGAAACAATTTTTATCGAACAGAACCAAAACAAAAGTATAACATTTCCAATACTATATTTAAACAAATGAAAAAATCAAGTGAAAAAACAATTCATAAATCACATTTCTATTTTGAACCGAAAAGGCGAACCTCTAAAAATCGTGCTAGATGCAAGATACCTGAACAGCACGATAGATGAATCCAAATGTAACTGGCCAATCGAACCAGTTGATGTAGCCCTAACAAGGATTAATGGAACAATTTTCACAACAGCAGATCTAAATAGTGCATATAACCAAATACCACTAGACGAAGAATCAATGCGATATACACATTTTACAATCGGAAATGAACAATACTGTTTTAAACGCTTATTCTACGGAATATCAATCGGACCAGCTGCATTTGCATCGATACTAACACATTTTCTATATCCTTTAATTAGAAAAGGAACAGTCATTACATACGTAGATGACATATTTATCCAAACAAATTCATATGAACAAATGTTCGAAACATTGATAGAATATCACAAAATACTACTTAAAGAAAACCTCAAAGCAGCACCCGACAAAACATATTTTATGTTAAAGAAAGTAAAATTCTTGGGACACATAATTGAAGATAAAAAAGTGAAACAACTTACATCACGGATTGATGGATTCCAAAAACTGGAACCACCAACGAGTATGAAAGCTTTACAGCAATATCTGGGAACAGTAAAATTCCTAGCGAAATATGTATACGGTATGCAACCAATACTACAACCATTATTTAATCTCTTACACAAAGAGAACGACTTTAAATGGACAAAAGAACATCAAACAATTTTTGAACAAATGAAACGAACAATAACACATAAACTAGAATTAACGATGCCAGACACTAAAAAACCATTTTACATCATAACAGATGCATCCAACACAGGTATTGGAGCAGCATTGTTACAACAGCATCCAACTGAAAATAAAATGAGATTAATATCAGCAAATTCGAGACTTTTCACACCAATTGAAATGCGACTATCTACATTAATTAGAGAATGCTCAGCGATCATATTCGCCTTAACGGAATATGAATTCCTACTAACAGGTTCAAATCATCCAATTATTCTATTTACAGACCACAAACCAATAATCTATCTATTTACACAAAAGAATAAACCGAATCACAGAGTTTACAGATTTCAACTTATACTAATGAAATTTCCAAATTTACACATTATTTGGACAGAAGGGAAAAACCTAGCCCTACCCGATCTCCTTTACTAAAACACGAGACATTACAGTAGAAATACCGGAAAACATAAAATTCTTTTTTGCAAAAACACCATTTGCAAATAACCTAGAATGCAAATACAGCATATGTAATAACACAGATGAAGACAATAAAGAAAAAACACACTATCCAGTTTTAGCTAACATACATAATAACTATTTCGAAATCAACATTGATAAGAACGAATATCACCCAATCTCATACGAGAAGTATAACACAGAGACAAAAACAAATTTAATACCGAAATACAAACCAAAAACAAAAAATTGGCAATCATCAATTGTAGAAAAAGACGATTTGAAAAACCAAAAAGGACCATACACGGTTCACCATGACGATGACTATCTTAGACTAATTAACAATGTTAAACAAGAAAATAATTACGATAACGCAAAAATCACAGACGTTTTCTATGATGAAAAAACGAAAATCACAGAAGATCTCATTAGAGAAACGCAAATCATAGACCCAGTACTACACAAGGTCAAAATGTGGAAAAAACATAACAATAAACCACATTCAGTAACAATGGACATACGCGGAAACAAAGGACTCTTTGCATATTATAGAAAGTTTAAATCAATAGTAGTTGACGAAAAAACTAGAATAATTAAAATCATTATTAGAATTCACAAAAGCACAATCCAAAGAATATGCTTACCGTTAACATTACTGCTATGTGTTTTCTACGAAAATCATTGCACAGACACAGTTGGCCATACAGGACTTGAAAAAACAAAAAGAAACATAATGGAGAAATACTATTTTCCAAATCTAACAACCTGGATAAAAATCTTAATAGCAGATTGCATACAATGCCAAACAAACAAAGTATTTGCAAACACAAAAACAAAAAGTAAAAACGAACAATTAGCACCGACAAAATCATATTTTAATGAAATGATAATGATAGATACAAAAGGACCCATCCACCCATCATCCGAAGGGAATAATTTTATCTTTGTAATAGTAGATGCATTTTCACATTATGTAACAATTATGTGTGCACCCAAAAATAATGCACATTATGCATTTACGGCATTATTTGAACATTGGTTTATGAAATTTGGACTACCAGAAGAAATTCGTTCCGATAACGGATCAAAATACATTAACACAGAATTAACACATTTATGTAACTACTTTGAAATCAAGTTTAAACCAAGTACAACATATGCACTTTGGACAAACGGATTCGTAGGAGGGACAAACAGAATAATCGGACAATTTATCAGAACACTATTAGACGAGAAATATCACAATTGGTCAAGGAAAGCAAAGTTCGTTCCATACGCATACAATACTCAATACCAAACACGATTAGGTATGTCACCATACGAAGTCGTTTTCAACCAAAAGCCAAGAAGACCAACAAAAATAAAGCTTGGAACAACAACAGACGAAATGGGAAATTGCAACCCAACGGAAAAAAGTGCATGTAACACACAACCAGCACATACTCATTTGGAAAAACAATTCAGCCATCCAAAAATAGCAAAGTTGCAAAAAAGAACATTTGCTAAATGGTTCCTTGATAAAGAAAAACACTATAATGATACATATCGTACAATTACAAAAATACTTCAAAACCGCAAAAAGTTAACAGATGAGATGAATCTACGATTTCGCACAGCAAAACCAGTTGAGAAGAATACTTTCGTATTGGTAACAAATCATCAACAAATTGACGGCGTATCTAATAAATTACTACCACTAAAAACATATCTTATCATAGATAAACCTACAGAAACAACATACATACTGAAAATTAACAATAAAGAATATATAACAATACACAGAAATCATATGGTACCGTATTATCCGAAAGAAAAACATATTAAACTAGAATTACAAAACTATTTACTAACGAACGAAATTCCAATATTAAAACAACCTACTATACAAACATCACACAAGAAACATATAGCACAAGATGACATTCAACAGACTCATAGTTACAATATTCGTAAGAAGAAAATACTATTAACACACTAACGAAAAGAACAATAATACATAATATTAATAATAATAATAATAATAATCAATTTAACACTACAAACTAATAACCCGTGCTAAATAAATAACCCATATTAATACAACGCTATTCAATGTATTTGTAACAACCAACATAGACAAATTCATTCATACGTACCGTAAAATAACCCACTATAAATTGGGGACTCAATTATTATAATCTCACTCTAATACTATCATCACTAACACATATCATATTACACATATATTCGAAAATTTATAACATTATAAAATATTCATTTCATTTGACCGACTATACCAAAAGTCATTTCATGATAATTCGTGAATACAGGTATCGTTAGTAAACCCACTAAACAGATCTTACTAAACAGATCCCGTAACCGTTTAATGCTCTAATACTACCTAATATAATCAATTTTTCAAAAAGTATTTCTCATAGAGTATTCAAAATATCATCTATGAACCATCCGAAAAATCTGTCAGATTACAAAAATAAATCTATCTCTATGTACATTCCTATGTATATTCCTATGTACATTCACTATTTTTACGGGCACACATACCTAACCCGAGCCTTGTGTGCAGAACCAAAAATTTTAGAAAAGAAACGATAAATATATCTAACTTAATACAGAACATACTACAAACATAAATACACATGAAATGAGTTAAAAACAAATAGTACTAAAAGGTGCTATTAATCACCTAACCACTAACCAACTATAACACATTAGATTATACCCCGAGATATATAATCATAATTTTCGGACAAGTTATGAATCCCGATATTCAAATTTCATAAATTTCACAAATATCTTTGGGAACAACCATTACCAAATAATAAAACACCTTCTAGCGGATACTTCATCTAAATTAACAAAATATAAAAACACAAAGGAGATCAAACTGTTTTGTAACATTGGAAGTTTAAACATACATTTTACATACATCCTCTGACAAACCATCAGTTAGCAAACGCCCACCCAGACACACAGCCACCATTGCCATCGATAACCATTGTCATTGATAACCATTGTCATCGATAACCATTGTCATCAATTAAAACAAATAACAAAGATTCAAACAACAAATAACAAATAAAACATATCCATACAGGATATTCTAACACAAATAGGTTTTGATAGTAGCTCTTGAAACCTCAACTATGATTGTCACAAAGGGTAATTTCTCATATAAACAAAAATTCAAAAACACAAAATTCAAAACACAAATGGTATATTTTATTTGATGTTCACAAGCTTAAAACTGGAATAGACGTTTCGAGATAATTGATATTAACAGTAAACAATAAACAAAAAACAAATAATCAAATAACAAGTAATCAAAGAACAAATAGGAAAATCCTTTTCTGGATAGACTATCCACAGGATCGAGGATCTATCCACCTCACGGAATGGAATAGATATTTTGAAGAAGTCGACATTCACGAACATTAATAAATATAAAAAAGGAAAGTTCAGAAATAACACACAACAACAATAGGAAAGAATGAAAAATAGTAACAAAATAATTAACAACAGGATAAATAGTAAATATTAGTAACAGAAACGGAAGCTAAAAATAACGAGTACGAACTAATAAAAAGAAACACATCTAAAAATAGAGTAACGTATCGAATAGGCGAATATGTTCACCTAAACAAAAGAATAACTTCTGTTCAGAGTGTAATGAGAATAACAATGTAATTCGATATCATGTAATGAGAATAACAAAGTAATGAGAATAACGGAAGTAATGTAATAACAATTCCCGTAATAACACGCAATAAAAGCCCATCCAGTAATCTCCAACATCAGAATCTAAAATACACATTTACTGTCATACACGTTATCTTCGAATACATATATCCACATAGATGGATAATACACCCATTCACAATCTTAAACATACACGTCCTACATCCATAATTATACATTCGGCTATCAGACATTCAGCCAAATAGAATTTGAAGTTAAACATAAACATTCGGCTACATAGACCTTCGATACTATGAACAGTCAATCTGCAGTGCACCTTTTTGCACAGAACAGAACAATATACGTCATACCAATTACGGACGTCATACATCTCATTAGTGAAAATACGGACGTTATTGAAAAGCGGACGTTATCATCTAACGTCATACAACTAACGTCATACAACTAACGTCATACACATCATTAGTCCACCTAATTAGAGATAACTGAAACTGTAACTCATTAGTGATAATCACTAAAACCCAACAAAGACATCATAAATAAAAGACATCATTAATGGGAGAAAACTCACAAATTGACAACATCCACAAGAAGATGACAGAGATGTTAAACAATTCACAGAGACACACTGTCTCTTTGCAGACGCAATTAGTAACAAAAAGTAAAATGTCAGACCAATTAACATTTACCAACACCATAAACAGATGGTGATTAACAAGATTGGTCTTACCAAGACCATTAGTAGTTGAAAGAACATTTCAATTACGTCAATGCTTCTTAAACAAAGCATTTTGTACCATTGGTACCAACTACCAATTCACATTGCAAAGTTGCAAAATTGCAGAAGATTGCAACAACGTATCCAATTACCAATAATACCTTTTCAGTAATTAGACATTTTTGCACAAAATCCCTTGGTACAAACTGACGCCACGAACCATACCAATCATCACAGAAACTACTTCAAAACAAAAGGCAACGACAAAGTCGGCACCAACATCAGACTAATTACCATAACATACCATGATGGTAACCCGCCAACTACCATCAAATATAATAAACTTCATACCAATACACCCATTACAAAGAATAAACAACATCTTGAGAACAAAAAGATCTGGAAAATTTCAGAAGTAAATCCAATTCAAGAAATCGGAAACTAACATTCTAATTAGACCTAGTAATTATTAAAATTGACAACTTAACAACCCAAATTTAAAAAACGGAAGATATGTAAATGTCAGTAACATTGTAGAGAACCAGAAATGAGAAAGTAAAAATCACAATTCTGATTTTGCCTCGTACAATCCACAACTGCAAAACTGACTTGAAAAATTTGAAAAATTTGTGAAAAATTTCAGCTAAGCTGAAAAACCGAAATTGTATACTCAAAATTCCAAAATTTTTCTCAACATTCAAAAAATTTCTATCTCACATTTTCTCTCATTCAACAATTTCTATCTCAACAAAATTCTTTTCTTGTTTCTATAATATCACACTACAAAAAGAAGATAAACTATTTTTCAATCTCATCTTTCAGAATACAAGTTTATCAACAACACTCAATTGCACAACAACACAATTTCACAGGTAAACTGAATTACTTTAATTTCATTTCAGAGCGGTTAATTCACCACTATACATATCACTGTGATGAAAAACCACCAATGTTAGCAGCATCAGAGTTTATGCACTCTTTAAACAGAAACCAGCTTTGTATAAAAATAAAAGTACAAAGAGATAATTTTGCTCAACTTAAATTTCCTTTAAATAGTCATATACATTTTGATAACGACAGTATCACAACAACTGATTGTAAAATTTCAACTAAAGATTGTTTATTCATAATTGAAGGAATAACAGAAACCGGACAAGAAGTAAAACTCTTTTGGGGAGAAAAACATTTTGAATTGTTAAAAGACATAACGCCCTGTAACGAAACTATTACAGTATTCCAAACATTAGAACAACAAATGCACACAGATACATGTGTTGATATCAACAAACTAAACACAGTTTTCATAGTAGTTTGTTAAGAAGACGTATTGAATTTGTAGACGATAAACTAAAAGTCTAACAGATAATATGATACCAATTCTTGTTATTGTAGTTTACCAGTGAATTTAAATATAATTAGTGCGACACCGTTAAGTGTCAGTTACACAAGAAAATAAATGTCATTTTTCAGTGCAGCATTAAAAAATCTTCTCCAAATACCAACACTCGTTTATAAGTTTCAACAATTGATTTCTCAGAAACATTAGTAACACTCTATTTAATATTAAATAAAATAATATTATTTCTTACTATATTCTTAGTACCTTGCATAGTAGTAATATCCACGTATCTAACGATTGTCACAATACATGAAGTAATTAGAAATCGCAGAGTAGTATATGCAAGCCAACCAGTACAATAATTCAATGCACGAAATACATCCTGATATATACCATATATGTAAAACAAACATAGATATTGTAGAACTGGAAATATTCAAATTTATTAAAATTGCGATAGTTATATATTTCCTAGTGCGCATGTGCTTAAGCTTAATAGAAACCTTTGTAAATCCATAAAAATTGATACAAACCCAGACATAGAAGAATCTATATATCACACATTACATACACAAAAATTCTATCTACAAATTGGATTTCCTGCAGAATCACCATTTTACGGAAACGTTGTAATATACCAGTTAAATTTAAGGATACAACATAACGAAATTTGGATATCAAATATAGGAGCACAAACACACCAACCACAACAAGAACTAATACCAGTACTGATATTAACGCCACCATATATGCAAGTCCCACCACACGGACCTGGTTCCGGAGCTTAAATAATTAAAAATCAGCAAAAATTGCGTCATCAAATAATAATAGTAACCGCAACAATACTCAAGAATAACCACATCATAATGAAGTAACAGATCTAACAAATATACCAACATCGCCTGAAATAGACGATACAGACCCTAGAAACGAAAACCCGTATACAGTACGGCGTGAGAGAACAGAAACTAGACACCTATTAAGAGGCAGACGTAGAGCATCACTCTCATTTCCCACACAAGATTCTACATTAGTCTCATAGGACTCTACTGATATAGAATCAAATATAATAAGACCTATAGAAGCCGGACAATCAGAACCACCAAGTCGAACCGGAACACCAACCGGAACACCAACCAGAACACCAACACTACATAATTTTAATATCAGTTCACCTAGCGATCATTCAAGTGTTAATACTATCCCAACACCTACATCATCTGAATTAAGAGTAAATCCATTTCTACCACCCACATTTCAACAAAGACAAGACTTCAATTTCGTACAAGACAATTTTCGTGTACAACCAATACACTCACCACATAGTTCAATTTGGTCAGCAACTTCACCCCAAAATACGATAAGTACAAACACTACACCAAATAGATCACAACAATCTTCATCCTCGAACACCTCTATCAGCGTAACACGAGTAGAAGTAACAAACTCGTTACAACCACCACGAAATACAATACTCTCACCATCATCATTTATACCGGAATTAAGACTAGCATCAAGTCACCCCGGTAGAACTCGAGCAACGCCAGTACTAAATCCAAACCCCCCTACTTTAAGTAGAACTAATGATCATACATACCTTTTTCCATTAGATCATAAGACCTGGAATCCACCTCCACCATTATACGGACCAACTAATCTTGGAGATACCCTCACAAATTGGTCAAGAAATAGACTTACAAATACCTTAAATCTAACACATCGCCAACGAAATTCAGCACTTGAAGTTCTAGCAACACCGTCTCTAGAACTAAAATTTAATACAACGATTAAATACGATACGATATTCAATCATCCATTTCATGCAACAACACCATCTATAGTAACAACAACGACACCAGCACCGTTTATTTGTATTGACCTTGTTTATAAGTTTGACAGATATACTAAACAAACTTTAGGTTTTGCAACATTTTACAATCCTCATACAGGATTATCGTATACATGCCGTTTCAATTAAATTCCATAATACTAATATTAATAATAATAATAATATTTACTTATTTGAAAATAGACACACAAATACAATCACAATATAAGATACAAAACAAACTAAAAGATCATATTAAAGACCGCATCAACGAAAGAAAGGAGAAACATATCAAAAACATAAAAAATAAAAACAAAATTAAAATACATACATCAAATACAATAGAACGCGAGAACTTCAACAAACTCATGAATCACGTATCTGACAATCAAACAGAACTAACAGCAGACTCAAACTCAATCAAAGACATTTATAACAACACAGCCTTAGAGAATTTTAAAAACAGTTCAGACTATGAAGAAATGTGGAACTTAGCTATTGATAAATGGACAAGAAACTGGAATTTCTATAGAGAACATCTCACAAACAGTATTCTAGAAAAATTCCAATTAAACAATAAAAGACAGAAACGTCAAACAAAAGAAGACTACATAGAATTAACCGGACAAAACATAAACGGCTCAGCAATCGGACCTCAAGATATTTTTATTGAACATTACGCTTGCGACGCAGAAGAAATTACGAACGTAAAGTACTACGAACTAAACAAAATTAGTACATGCAAATTTAAACCACTCGATTTAGATATGACAAAAACAGAAGTTCAACTGTTATCAAAAGCACAAGCAGTAGAAATTAAAGCATACGCAGTTGCAGCAACGATTAAAGAACGAGTAGAATAGTGTTCACAACACACCAACTACATTAGAGCAAACCGACCTAGCTATTATGTATCAGACGCACAAAGAACAAAAATATTAGACCCGGACGAAGTTCGTAACGAACTCGCCAGACTTAATTTACTGAAAAACACAGAATATAAACCCACAAGATACAACATATCATTCAATTACATAGCTAACCCACCATTACAAAAGAGAATTGAAGACCTCCAAGGCAGAATACAATTTCATTTAGATACCCCTATGGTACCACCATATGGCAGGATAGTATACGATTACACAAACCCAACATGGATACCCTCCGCAATAAAAAACGCACAATCAAACTGTTTAACCGGAGTAAGAAAACAAAACAGAATAGACATACTAGATTGGACATTAGAAATTAGAGAAGTATCGCTCATACTGAATCTTGATACGGAAGAAATCTCATACATGGGAACAAAACTACCATGCGATCTCCGCAAAGGAGAATGTCAACCGACACCTTTTACAAAAGCAACGATAGTTTTGGAACCCCAAACACATTGTCAATTATTCGAACTGATTAGATTTGATGCATTCATGGTAAAATACCAAGACCGATATTGGATAGAAACAAACGCAGAATGGACAACAGTACAAAAACCAGGTATACAAGAGAAAATAACACTAAACAAAACAGCCTCAATAGCAACACGATTTGAAAAATATCCAATAGTTGAACACGAATGCGGATCAATACAACCTTTACATAAAACAGAATACGATGATATTTACATAATATATGAATATGGCTTTGATATGCATACAGGATAGAAAATAACAAGAAAGAAAGATAAATTTGATGATGAAAAATTCATAAAAATAACACCAAAACAAAACACCTCAACACTCACACGCTATGAAGATGAAGATAACAACCAATTTTATTACGGTTTTATTAACGAAAACACACATTTAAATATGAAAATGGACTTATATATGAGTAACATATACTCCAGAATCAGTTTACAAGCAATAGAATTTTATTCACAAATTTGCGAACAAACTAGAAATCTACGACAATTAACACTAACACAAGTACAGAAGAACACACCACTCCTAGGATACATCCTTACAGGAGACAGATCGATATTTGTAAAACAAGAAGGAGTAAACGTTATGAAAATGTACAAATGTGCAAAGAAATCATCACCACTTTATGTACCACAAACACGCGAATGCTATGATAAAATACCAATTCTATACAAAAACAGAGTACAGTATGTACACCAACTAACACGCCAAACATACCTTTGCGCAAAAAAGGTACCATGTTCACACAGTAATTTTGATCAATTCATATCTATAGATACGGAAGGAGCATCTCGATACAGATTAACACCGTATCCTGTTAAAGTTGAAACAATGCTAAACGCTATAGCACCTGAAGAAATAGTATTAGACAATATGTTTAGTAAAGCAAGTCTAATAGAAAGTGGAATCTACAGTAAAGAACAATTAGTACAAGAACGAAAAAGAGATCTATTACATGAATACATGAGAGACCGTGAAAAACCATTACAAGACGCACAGTCAGCTAATGCACTAAAACTCCTAGAGCTCGAACAATTAGGTTTACTGCAAACAAAAATTACGAACAATCACTAAAATGGCTACGAGATTTGAATATCAACGGATATAACTTTCAAATTGGTCAACCCAGCGTAAACTGGAAAGAAATTTTTGACGGCGCATGGCTAAAAGACCAAATCATAACCATCTTTGGTTGGCCATGGTACATATTAGAGAAAATGGCTATTATTTATGTTATGATTAGCATGATATTATTCATAACAAATCTTATTATTAAATTCTATAACGCTTTTGCTATTCACAAAGCAATCGGAAAACAAGCAAGTATAACAAAAATACTACTAACCGGAATATTTGGAATATTTTCACAAACACTTACACAATTAGTAGCACAAATACAAGAAGAAAATCTACATGACGACAGTGACGATAACAATTCCCATTATGGAAACTTAAACAACAAAACCAGAAAAAATAGACCTAACTCCTAACTTTCGTAGACATTCAGCAGAAGTAACAACGTCAAATCATAACAACAATGAAATACCAACAGAAATTTACGTTGATACAAATTATAAACATTACAACACAACAATCCGTAGAACAGAAAGCGGATTACAATTGCGAACTTTAGAACCAACAAAAAAGATACAGAAACCACCATTACCAGAAAGGAAATATAAATCAGAACCATTTAAATTAGAACCATTAGAAACAATAAAAGAGAATAAACTACCATCAATATTACCACAACTAATCACACCACCCCCGGCATACCAATGCATCGAAAACAATTTATCAGCACCTATTCCTAGTGCACCAAAAGTTGAACAACATAATAGTTTATTCCACAACCATCCATATGAAACACCTATACCAACTCACCAACCTAAACCATATGAAATCCCAAATCCTTCATCAACAAATAACGAACACAGACACTTAATACCTACATCGAAACTACTAGATATGCAAAACCCTCCACCAATTGATTTTGAACAATTAAAATTAACGGCTAACAAAATGCATAATCGCAGTCACAGCCTGGACGTACTCCAAAATGATCAGCCACACACAAATGAAGTCACATACTTTGACACTCATTCGGCTGATACATACGAAATTTGAAACAATATGTACATTAAAGAACATCTAACAGTAAACCCACCCACTACTAATAACTCATCAAAATTGCATATTCGTAAAATTGTATATTTATAACAAAACACAAGAACATTACAGTAAAAATGACAATGCATTTTTAACATATAACAATGTAACCACTAACGAGTGAGTTTTTAACATACCAAACTACAAACAGTTTCTATAACAGTAAACATAACATTTGAAACCATGTATTATTCCAATAGTAATAATCTATGAGTTTTAGCACAATGGCAACAGGCATGGAATACGAATCGCCATACAAATCCGATTCCCCATTCAGCTATGAAGTTGAAGAAGGAGAACTGAGTTCCTGGCACAGTAAGAGACAACGCGTCAGGCTTTGGAACGCAAACAGACGATCAAATGGAGAATATTTCTGAAACAGTCACTACAATGAGAGTACATTTAGACAATACTCCACAGACTACTCAAACTCCACAAGAAATTACACGTAAAATCAGGAATAGATTTGATAACAGACGGAACTTGCAATCCTTTAACACTAACAAAAGCACTAATGAGCAAGGAACAAGTACAAATATTCATAGCTATGAACATAGCAGATTAGTTAACACTCAAAATCGTTCGACGACAGAATCATATACATCACCCCCACTTCCAAACTACCCCCCACCAGTGCGACCGCCACCACCCTCTGATTATATTACAGAACAACCAAGAACACAAAGTTATAATCAACAACAATTGTTTACAACTAATCGTAGGCCAAACAATTTAAGATTTCCATACGCGGTAACCCCGAGATCAGCAAACAGCAAATCATTTTTTCACCAATCGACAAATGAACAGACACCCACAACAACCGTCATGGAAACAATTTGGTTTCAGTACAAAGATCCTAGAACTTTAAATAGCCCACACAATAGTAATTACAACCCATTGTTATCATACAGAAACTGGGCAAACGTGCCATTCGATTCACGCGAATATAACTTTTTCATGGCACCTCTTCATAACCTTAAAGATCGTGTGTCAGAGTATTTCCCACCTCTGCCACCAGAAAACACTAATACAGTCAAACGAAGCACGAAAAACGTGGGGAGAGACAAACTCCACCAGTCTATGTACCCAATACTTAAACAGTTTTACAGTCTCACCGAGAGATTTTTATATGATTATGACTACGAGTTTAAAATCCCAATAACATGTCATTTCGACCAACTTATAGCTAAGGCATCTAAAGACTTATCTGCGTACAGTATTTACGATCATCAGATATTTCAACTGAGTTTCAATTTTCTGCATCCTACACCGAAAATGACAGAACAATAACTACAGAGTGCATGAAACTAAATTAATCCACAACCTTATATATTATACATTTCTACGTGACAAAAGCCATAACACATCAAAAAGTTACATACACATAAACGACCAACTTACGTCACCTTTTTCCCTCAATTACGGATATCGTTTAAAATGAGAATATACATTGGGCACACTTAGAAACTTTGACCCAATCAAGAACTACTATATATTCCAACCGAAAGATTCACCGGAGCGGCCTCTCATGGTACCGCTCGAAGCTTTGGAACCTTGCGAGGTATACCACGTGTATCACCTCGAAGGAAGCGTAACGAACCGCGCTTTCACAAATAGAATAAACTTCAATAATGAACGGACTAAAACTGAACTTGAACACGAACTATGCAACACAGTGAAAGCATCTATTACAGATATTCCATTAAAAGATCTAACGAACTTACTTGCATATTTTCTTTCGAAAGACGACAACTTCGTAAAGGAATACCGACATTATAAAGAACGGACGAACTATCCGAAACAGACGGAGAAGTTATAACAATGTTGTCACACTAACAAGTAACAACTCTCAACAGTAACAATTCTTGACAATTTCGACGAGTAACAATAAATAACTATGAAATTAATCAGTGCATATATGATTATTTATGTTTTCTCAAACCCAAAATTCACCCTTTCCTGATAAATGTATTTATATCAGTCCAATAATTGATACTCAAATACTTTGTAAACCCTTATCTTTGAGTTTTTACCTAGATAAATATGCTCACAACGAGTAATTTATAGTTTTACTTTATATTTGCATAACCATTAATTACAACAATAATTGTACCAAATTGTTATATATCTTTTCTGTTCAATAAACTTTAAAAATACAAAAATAATTTTTTACTTTTCCTATAAACCCTAACCTAATTTCTAAAATGTATATGTATATATGCAAAAATCTTTCCATAGTTAGTTATATGCAATTTGTAAATAAATAACAACTTGAAATAAGCCACAGAACTGACAGGAATAACAACATTTGCAATGTAAACAAAGTGTAAATGTACACAGTGAGTCATATAATAGACATATTAACTCTATGTATAACATGTAATAAAAACTTTCAGACCTTGAGTCATCGACATGACATTTCAACAAAACTCATCCTAGATTCTTACAGAACCCATTTGTTTACACAACATACAAAACTATAATATCAGTTTGAAATCATAATAATATAGCAAAGTGTTAGATACTTTTCCAAACAAACAGTATCAATATATCAACTTGTAACATAGATCAAAACATAAAATACTTGAATTTCGAAATTTTCACATGTAAAAACATATGCATAAACAGAGTACCAAATACATGAAAAACATACTTTCATTTCTCAAAGAACAAACAACATGTATGGATACATTACATTAACTCTTTAAGCCATAGTAACAACTAACAGCTTCACCTTTACCTAGTAACAACTAACATTGTAGTACTCCAAATACTGAAAGAGTCTCTGGATTATTTGGAATCTTGTATCAGCGCGCAGACAGAGACTTTAACTTAATTTCTAAAGTTGAAGAAATAGAAGTTGATTGAATAAGGCATTTGGACTTTTTTGGATATATCCATTACAAACCCATAAGCGAGATCTATAAACCCTTTACAAAATACATGACATAACACAAATTGTAGAAGTATAACAATACAATTCGTAAGAACTGATTGCATCAGAATAACTTCGGATTTCGCGCAGGAAACAGACTATTAATACATGTTCATATTCAGTAACAAAATCTGTATTCATCCAACATGGCTAAACAATCACATGTCACTTAAACATTTCTCGACTATGTCACACACCTTGTGTTGACCTAGCCAGTACTACCCTCAATTGATCCGTCGAATTCCATAAAAACACATAACAAAATATACTTAACACAGAACATATAAATCTTTATTTTCTTTCCAACCGGAAGGGATACTACGTATAACAGAACATTGAAACCCAACACAGGTTATAATAAAGAAAAACTTTTCTAAACCTCTCAACACCTAACAACAAACCAAGTCAGGTAAGTCAGGTAAGTCAAGTCACTGGACATCGGGATCGCCTCCAAGCATCAACACCGGACCTACCCGAAAGGATCTTCACCCACTGGACGTGGTAATGGAATAGATACTTTTGTGGTTGTTGATGTTCACTCTTTGCTCTTTGGGCAACCCATGTCTAGTAGTCGACTTGCAGACGAACCGATCTCAAGCAACACACTCCAAAAAAGAAAGAAAATCCTTCAGAGAGAAAAAAGAGAAATTGACTTATTAGAATGTACAAGAGACTTTCAAAAAACTCGAAACCCCGGAAAGATGGAGTCAAATATGACTTCCAGAAAGGACTATTTGAAAGACCTTATTATTTAAATAAATAAAGACTGAAAATACTCTTCCCTGATTGGATAAAAAAGGGAATAATATCTTTTCCTTTTTATCCTTTAGATGTTTACCCATTTACCCCTCTTGGCAGAAGAGAAAGTTATTTTGTCAGTACCAGTTCACCACCTGATATAATAATAAAGTATATTTCTCTCTCTCTACTCCGCTCTTGTTTTGTATTGAGATATACGTTAGACTTTAGCATTGGGGCCCGTGCACTGTCTACAGAAGCTCAGAGAGAAGAGTAACAGACTAGAGATGTAGAACTTTAGTTAGTCAGGTAAGCCTTAAGAGTACACCTTATTCTTGAGACAACTATAAGACAGTTCCAGAAGTATCCTAATAAAAGGTAAGCTCAGAACACGTCTTATTAATAAAATAAAAGTTTTTTCTAACTACTTAAGTAGTGAGAATTTTCCACTTTTACTGAATTCCTACATATGAAAATTGAATTTTTACCATTTAAAAACCTTTTTTTACTGCATGTTTAAAAAAAGTTTTTTCTAACTACTTAAGTAGTGAGATTTTTGCACTTAACTGAATTCTTACATATGAAAATAGACTTTTTTCCATTTAAAAACCTTTTTTTTTACTATATGGTTAAAAAAATGTTTTTTATAACTACTTAAGTAGTGAGATTTTTGCACTTTACTGAATTCGCACAAATGAAAACTGACTTTTTACCATTTAAAAGCCTTTTTTAATATATGTTTAATAAAATAAATGTTTTTTATAACTACTTAGGAAGTGAGATTTTTGCAGTTTTACTGAATTCCCACATATGAAAACTGACTTTTTACCATTTAAAAACCTTTTTTCTTACTATATGGTCAATAAAAAAAGTTTTTTTATAACTACTTAAGTAATGAAAATTTTGCACGTTTACACAATTCCAAAATATGAAAATTGACTTTTTGCCATTTAAAAACCTTTTTTTACTATATGGTTAATGAAATAAAAGTTTTTTATAACTACCTAAGTAGTGAAAGTTTCGCACTTTTACAGAATTACTACATATGAAAACTGACTTTTTACCATTTAAAAGCCTTTTTTTAATATATGTTTAATAAAATATAAGTTTTTTATAACTACTTAGGAAGTGAGATTTTTGCACTTTTACTGAATTCCTACATATGAAAACTGACTTTTTACCATTTAAAAACCTTTTTTCTTACTATATGGTCAATAAAAAAAGTTTTTTTATAACTACTTAAGTGATGAAAATTATGCACTTTTACACAATTCCTAAATATGAAAATGGACTTTTTGCCATTTAAAACTGCCTTTTTTTGTCTTTTTTTTACTACATGTATAATAAAAAAGTTTTTTCTAACTACTTAAGTAGTGAGATTTCTGCACTTTACTGAATTCCTACTTATGAAAATTGACTTTTTACCATATAAAAACCTTTCTTTACTATATGGTTAATGAAATAAAAGTTTTTTATAACTACCTAAGTAGTGAAAATTTTGCATTTTTACAGAATTCTTACATATGAAAATTGACTTTTTACCATTTAATCCTTTTTTTTCTATATGGTTAACAAAACAAAAGTTTTTTCTAACTATTTAAGTAATGAAAATTTTGTACTTTTACAGAAATCCTAAAATTGAAAATTGACTTTCTACCATTTAAAAACCTTTTTGTTACTATATGGTTAATAAAAAATAGTTTTTTAAAACTACTTAAGTAGTGAGACTTTTGCACTTTTACTGAATTCCTACATATGAAAACTGACTTTTTACCATTTAAAAACCTTTTTTTAATATATGGTTAATAAAAAAGTTTTTTTATAATTACTTAAGTAGTGAGATTTTTGCATGCACTTTTACTGAATTCATACATTTGAAAATTGACTTTTTACCATTTAAAAATTTTTTTACCATATGGTTAATAAAAAAGTATTTTTATAATTACTTAAGTAGTGAGAATTTTGCACTTTTACTGAATTCCTACATATGAAAACTGACTTTTTACCATTTATAAACCTTTTTTATAAACCTTTCTACAAAAAATTTTTCCATTGACTAAAGACTTATTTCGTTGTTGCCGTTAACACAAATTTTTACCAAACTAAATGCGCATTGAAAATTTTCACCATTACAATTTGCATAAGTAGTGAGAATTTTGCACATTTACTGAATTCCTACATATGAAAACTGACTTTTTACCATTTAAAAACCTTTTTTATAACCACTTAATTGGTGGGAATTTTGCACTTTTACTGAAATCCTACATATGAAAACTGACTTTTTATTATTTCAAAGCCTTTTTGTTTACTATATGGTCAATAAAAAAAAATTTTTATAAATACTTAAGTAATGAAAATTTTGCCATTTTACACAATTCCTAAATATGAAAATTGAGTTTTTACCATTTAAAAACCTTTTTTTACTACATGTACAAAAAAAGTTTTTCTAACTACTTAAGTAGTGAGATTTTTGCACTTTTACTGAATTCATACATATGAGTATTGACTTTTTACCATTTAAGAACCTTTTTCACTATATGGTTAACAAAATTAAAGTTTATTATAACCACTTTTGTGAAAATTTTGCACTTTAACCGAATTCTTACATATAAAAATTGACTTTTTACCATTTAAAATCCTTTTTTTAATACATGGTTAATGAAATAAAAGTTTTTTTATAGCTACTTAAGTATTGAGATTTTTACACTTTTACTGAATTCCTAGATATAAAAATTGAACTTACCATTTCAAACCCTTTCATTCTTCAACATGTGTTTTAAACAGAACTCTGCTTGCTGTTTTAACGTGTGAAATTGTTCTCTTTCAACGTTCATTAACTAACAATTTGTTGGAATACTTTTTGATTCTGCATTCTCATTCCCGTTTTATTCTCTAAACAAAAAGAGATATTATGATATTCAATTAAATTTACAATTGCAACTCGATATTTTTGTGTATTACTTCAACTGAATTTCTGCAAAACAATTTGACTTCTCTTAATAGAAAATATTTGTCTGCCGTTAGACCATCAGAAGAAATTTACCCATAACTGATTAAAAATGAGAACTTTACCTTTACACTGAACTTCTTAATATAAATATAGGCTTTTTAGCAATTAGAAACCCATTTCTACCCTGCAACTATTAGAATAAAGAGTTTTTTATAACTCACCGAGAAAATAAAGTTTATCGCTTTCCTGAACTTCAACACAAAAAGAAATTGTGTTAATTACTTTCAAGTAATTAATTACTTTTTTGTACTATATGACTGTTAGAACAAAAGTTAATCGTAACTGATTGAGAATTAAAAGTTTTGCAATTTTTCTGGACTTGTTCTTATACAACCTATTTTTCAAGAAATAAAAGCTTTTTCTTCTATACGACCATTGGAACAAAAAAGTTTTTTTAAACCTGATTAAGAAAACAGAATTATGAACTGTTATCGACTTTCTACAAAAAATTTTTCCATTGACTAAAGACTTATTTCGTTGTTGCCGTTAACACAAATTTTTACCAAACTAAATGCGCATTGAAAATTTTCACCATTACAATTTGCATATAGAAATAGAATTTTTGGTGTAAAAAATTGTTCCCCTACTTGAAATTAATTGATTGAGAAGCCACAAATTTTAGTGAGAAGTGAGAATGCATACTGATTTTCAAGATCTGAAAATGAGTTTATTTACCGCCGGTTAACTTTTTTTTAACCATATCATGTTTTAAACGTAATTTTTTTGATTGAGCTGAAATAATGGAAAATTTCTCAAAGAGTTCATACTCAAACAATAAAATCAGTTTTCTATTGTATAGTGAATCTTCTTCTGTCATATGTATATGGGAACAAAAAATTTGGTTAGCTATTTAACAAGTGACAAATTCGTATTTCTAATGAACTCCTATAATTAAAGGTTTAACCTGTACTTTTTTCAGCTAATTTTTATTAAATAGGCGAACATTCTTCTGACTGATAAAATTTTTATAAAAACTTTTTTATTTTTTTAAATAAGGTCCTACATGAAACAAAATTATGCTCCTTCTGTTTAAAACCTTCAAACTGTTTGTCCATCAATAAAAAAGTTCTAACTAAAAATAAAGAAATGTTTGCCGTTTTGCCGAATTAATTCATATACAAATTGACTTCTTGCTGTTTAAAAACCTTTTTGTGCTATATCTCCAATTCAATATAAAGTTTGTCTGTTCAACTAAGTTCGTTTTCCTACTCTATAAACATTCAAACCAATATTTTTCTAATTGATTCCGAAAAAAAAATTTACGCTACTATTGAAGATCTACTTAATAGTTAAATCTTTATCGTTTTTAAAATTTATTAGTTGACATTTTTTTGACATTTATCGTTGTTTATTAGATGACATCTGCTAATTTCTACCATTGGAAAATGATTAGTTTTAGTGTTCAGAAAAACGTTTTTCTGCCTTATGTCCATTCGAAAGTAGACTTATTTTGACTCAAAAAGGAGATTTTTGCAGTTTCATTGATTTTCTGTGCAAAAATATGAACTTTAACCGTTTTAGAGGTCATTCCTGCAACATAATCAATATTACAAAGCTGTAAGTTGAATAAAAAGTGAGACCACTACACTTGTGCCTATTTGCTACATACTAAACCGGAATTTTAATTGTCGAAAATTATTTATCGACAACACAATCATTGAAACAAAAGCTTTTTAACTAATTAAGATCGAAGTGCATTTCTGTTTTTTGCCCGCATATGAAGTTTGACCGTTAAACTTTTGAAGAAGTTTTTCTACTAAATGATTGTAAAACAGCTACTTCTTAATCACTGAATATGCAGTAAAAATTTTGTATTTCAAATGATTTTTTGCATATGATAAATCACTTTTAGCGTTAAAACTCTTATTTCTACTAAATGACCAGAATACCAGAATTGTGTCTATCTGACTGCGAATAAGAATTTTGCATTTCACAGAACATTTGCTTCGAAAAAAAAGACTCTCTAAAGATCAAAAAAAATTTCAACTAAAAAGGACTGACAGAGGAAGTACTTCGTCTAAGTGAATAAGAAATGAAGAAACTGCATTTCTGTTGAGTTTCGATTTTTGGAGATAAAACTGTGACAGTGAAAAAACTTTTACCAATACTTGATAATTTTGAGCGAAGTTTTCCTCCCAATTTATTGGAAATTTAGCAAAATGCAGTTCTTAATTTACTGTACAAATGAATCCTATATTTTAAAGTCTTAAAATAATTTTCTACTGCTTACTTGTTGGACTAAAAGTTCTCATAACTAATGAAAAAATGTGATTTTCTCAGTTTTTTATAAAGCAGGAATTTTAATGCCGAAAATTTTTCTCCTCTACATGGTAACAAAAAGAGGAGGTTCTTCTATGCACTTGCTGAATACAAACGTTTATTTTCAGTGATTTTCTTTCTATGAAAAGAGACTTTTAATCCTCATTAAGCTTTTCTTCATATTCATGATGATTCAAAAAAATCCTATATTCTGAAGTTCTGAGAATTAAGATATCACTGGTTAACTGTTATGATATCCTCTTAGAAGTATGACTTTTTACTTTTATATATATTTTTTAGTCGCTTGACTAATTTAACAAAACGTTCTTCAAACTGAACATTGAATGGGAATTTCTTAGTTGTAATGAATTCCTCTATATGGAAAGCGAATTAAAAGCGTTCAAACCACATTTTATTGAAACTTGATTTTCATACATCAATGACTTGTGCTTTTATACTCTTTCCTATATTTTACCTATCTAATTTTAGAACAGAAGGGTTTTCGAAATGCTTGAAGTTAGACTTTTCGCACTTCTACTCGGAAACAACAAATTGAAGATGATTTTTAACGTTCAAGTGAATTTTGAATACAATTGGTTAACCAGTCGAAATTGCTGAACCTTGGTTTTAAAACTGACAACAAAAATCTTCAGGTGTTTTTAATGAAACCAAATTTTTTGGTATCAAATAATAAGACGTGTCCTGAGCTTACCTTTTTATAGGCTACTTCTGGAACTGTCTTATGGTTGTCTCAAGAATATAGGATACTCTTAAGGCTTACCTGACTAACTAGAGTTCTAGATCTCTAGTCTGTTACTCTTCTATCTGAGCTTCAGTAGACAATGCACGGGCCCCAATGTCTAACGTATATCTCAATACTAAACAAGAGCGGAGTAGAGAGAGAGAGAGAGAAATATACTTTATTATTATATCAGGTCTGTAACTAGTACCGACTAACGGGGTCGACTAAACGGTTATGAAGGGAAAACAGATAAACCTTTAAGGAAAGGTACTTTCTCTTTTTCAAGCAATCAGGGTTGAGTATTTCAGTCTTTATTTTATTTAAATAATTAAAGTCGTCAAGTATTTTGTTGGAAGTCAACATTGACTCCAATAATTGCATTACTGTATTCTCATTAAGAATTAAACGATTGAATAAAAAGTAAATGGGTTTCATATTGAAATTGAAATTAATTGGGGCTAAGTTCAAAACTCACAGTTTCACGTTGGAGCTTGGTCTACTTTTTGAAGATGATTCAGTCGGCGAAGTGATAAGGGATAAAGATGAAGGCTGAAATCGACAACGATGCACTAAATTACTGATCGCCTGGAAGAAACAGAAATATCTAGCGAGAATAAGCGCTTCGCAGTCGAAATCGTCATTGTACAAAGACTTTTAGGCTTTTGACCCTGAAGAGGGTGTAATTGTCAAATGGACGAAACATAAGCATCTTTCCTGTAACGGTTTACCATACAATTTTTTCACATTTTTTCAGCGCATATACGATTTTTTTGTTCATTTGCCTTATGGAATTGTTTTCTAACAAATAAATTTCTTGTTGTGTACTGTGTCAGAAAATCAAGCTGTTTGTGCTTTGAAAGTGATCGACAAAATTACAATGCCAAGAACATTGGCGAAAAATCTGATTAGATTTTGTTACTTCAGTTCACTATAAATTATATTGACAGTTTTTCAAGCCTATTCAAAGTGGAACTCATTGCTACAACTGTCACTTTTTCTATAAACAAAATCAAATTAGTTGCTCTGATTTCAATTTTGTTAAATTTTGTGTACGTTTAGATTGTTTTGGAAAATTCTTCGTAAGACAAACCAGTAGAAAAGCTTTCATGATTGTAATATCTACTGGGTCTCAGACACTATCAAGTTCTTTTCAACTGTATTGCACTGTAATGATATCAAGAAAAATATAATTTATTACAAATTATTACTTGATGTTCAGTTTGCAAAATTTTGATCTACAGTCACAAACAGAGATTACAATTAATTTTCCAAAAATAGCTCAAAGAAACTGCTCTAGGTTTCTGCACTTTGGCTGTTGTTTAAAAAAAAGAACACTGTTTATTTTGCCATGAAACTGCTTGAATAACGGAGTTATAGTGTTTGATGGTATAAAGAAAATAAATTTGGAAATTTTTTCAAAAAAAATACAACTCTTTTTCATGTTGAAACTCTTTTAATGAGTTTATACATTAACGAGGACCGCTTTTGTTTCCTTCAGGTGTTTCGGTTACAGTGAGCCAATAAATGTTTTTATGCGTGCCTTCATTGCTTTAATTGAAATTGAATGCACGCCCCAACTTACAGACTGTAACCCAAACACCTGAAGGAAACAAAAGCGCGCATCGTTAATGTTTAAACTCATCAAATGAGTTTCAACATGAACAAAAGGTGTATATTTTTCGAAACAACCTTCAACTAGTATCTTTATACCATCGAAAACAATAATTTTCGTTATTCACGCAGTTTCGTGGCAAAATAAACAGTTTTCTGTTTTTTAAACAACAGCCAAAGTGCAGAAACCTAGAGCAATTTCTATGGCAATTTTTGGAGAATTAATTGTAAAGTCTGTTCGTGCATGTAGATCAAAGTTTGGCAAACTGAACATCAAGTAAAATTTTCTAAAAAATTGTGGTTTTCTTGATATCATTACATTGCAATACAGTTGAACTAACTTGATAGTGTTTGGAGACAGAGTAGATAAGAAAACCGTAAGTACTTTTCGACTGGTTTTTAGTGCGTAGAATTTTATAAAACAATCAAAACGTACACAAAGTTTAACACAATTGAAACAATAGCTATTAATTTGGTTTTTGTTCATAGAAAAAATGACGTTTGTATCAATGAGTACCGCTTTGGATAGGTTTGAAAAACTGTCAAGATAATTTATAGTGTACTGAAATAACAAAATCTGAACAGCTTTTTCCCCAATGTTCTTGGCAATGTAATTTTTTCGATCACTTTCAAAACACAAACTGCTTAATTTTCTTACAAAATACACAACAACAAATTTAACCGTTAGAAAATTTAACTGTGACAGCACCTCAAGATGAGGATGCATCTGATTTCGTATATTCGCCACAAAAATGTGAACAAATTGTTTGGTAAACCTTTACAAGAAAGATGTTTATCATCTGCAATAAGTAGACCGAGCTCCAACGTGAAACTGTGAGTTTTGAACTTAGCCCCAATTAAATTTGATTTCAATTTAAAAATCATTTTCTTTTTAATCACTCATTTAATTCTTAATAAGAATACGGTTTTGCAATTATTTGATATCGAAAAAGGTGGTTTCGAGAAATACATCTGAAGACTTTTGTTGTCAATTTTGAAAATAAGGTTCAGCAATTTCGACTGGTTAATCAATGGTAGTCAAAATTGCACTTCAACGATAAAATCATCTTCAATTTGTAGTTTTCGAGTGGAAGTGCAAAAAGTCTAACGTCAAGCAATTCGAAAACACTTCTGTTCTAAAGATTATATAGGCAAGATATAGGCAAGAATCTGAAAATACAATTCATTGATGTATGAAAATCAATTTTTAATAAAATGTGGTTTGAACGCTTTTAATTCGTCTTCCATATGTATAAAATTATTACAACTTTGAAATTCTCTATTAGTGTTCAGTTTGAAGAACGTTTTGTTAAATTAAATAGGCAACCAAAAAATGTCAGAAAATATTAAATTTTTTTTGAATCATCATGAATATGAAGAAAAGCTTAATGATGATTAAAAGTCTCTTTTCATAGGTTGAATTCCACTGAAAATAAACGTTTGTTTTCAGCAAGTACATAGAAGAACCTCCTGTTTTTATTACCATGTAGAGGAAAAAAAATGTCGGCATTAAAATTCCTGCTTTATAAAAAAAACTGAGAAAATCACATTTTTTCATTAGTTATGAGAACTTTTAGTCCAACAAGTATGCAGTAGCAAATTATTTTAAGACCTTAAAATATGGGATTCATTTGTACAGTAAATTAAGAACTGCATTTTGTCAAATTTCCAATAAATTGAGAAGAAAACTTCGCTCAAAATGATCAAGAATTGGTAAAAGTTTTTTCACTGTCACAGTTTTATCTCCAAAAATGGAAACTCAACAGAAATGCAATTGCTTCATTTCTCATTCACATAGACGAAGTACTTCCTCTGTCAGTCGTTTTTAGTTGAAAAACTTTTCGATCTTTAGAGAGTCTTTATTTTCAATGCAAATGTTCTGTGAAATGCAAAAATCTTATTCGCAGTCAGATAGACACAAATTCTGGTATTCTGGTCATTTAGTAGAAATATTAGTTTTAACGCTAAAAGTGATTTATCATTTGCAAAAAACTCATTTGAAGTACAAAATATTTACTGCATAAACAGTGATTAAGAAGTAGCAGTTTCACAATCATTTAGTAGAAAAATTTCTTCACGCCCCAACATACAGACTGTAACCAAAACACCTGAAGAAAACGCGCGCATCGTTAATGTTTAAACTCATCAAATGAGCCTCAACATGAACAAAAGGTGTATATTTTTCGAAACAACCTTCAACTAGTATCTTTATACCATCGAAAACAATAATTTTCGTTATCCACGCAGTTTCATGGCAAAATAAACTATGTTCTGTTTTTTAAACAACAGCCAAAGTGCAGAAACCTAGAGCAATTTCTTTGGCAATTTTTGGAGAATTAATTGTAAAGTCTGTTTGTGCAGGTAGATCAAAGTTTGGCAAACTGAACATCAAGTAAAATTTTTCAAAAAATTGTGTTTTTCTTGATATCATTACATTGCAATACAGTTGAACTAACTTGATAGAAACCTTTACAAGAAAGATGTTTATCATCTGCAATAAGTAGACCAAGCTCCAACGTGAAACTGTGAGTTTTGAACTTAGCCCCAAATAAATTTAATTTCAATATAAAAATCGTTTTCTTTTTAATCACTCATTTAATTCTTAATGAGAATACGGTAATGCAAATATTTGATAACGAAAAAGGTGATTTCAAGAAATACATCTGAAGACTTTTGTTGTCAATTTTGAAACTAATGTTCAGCAATTTCGACTGGTTAACCAATGGTAGTCAAAATTGCACTTGAACGTAAAAAATCATCTTCAAATTGTAGTTTTCGAGTGGAAGTGCAAAAAGTCTAACGTCAAGCAATTCGAAAACACTTCTGTTCTAAAGATTATATAGGCAAGATATAGGAAAGAATTTGAAAAAACAGTTCATTGATGTATGAGAATCAATTTTTAATAAAATGTGGTTTGAACGCTTTTAATTCGTCTTCCATATGTAGAAAATTATTACAACTATGAAATTCTCTATTAGTGTTCAGTTTGAAGAACGTTTTGTTAAATTGAATAAGCAACCAAAAAATGTCAGAATATATTAAATTTTTTTGAATCATCATGAATATGAAGAAAAGCTTAATGAGGATTAAAAGTCTCTTTTCATAGGTAGAATATCACTGAAAAAAAAAACGTTTGTATTCAGCAAGTACATAGAAGAACCTCCTCTTTTTATTACCATGTAGAGGAAAAAAATTTTTTGGCATTAAAATTCCTGCTTTATAAAAAAACTGAGAAAATCACAGTTTTTCATTAGTTATGAGAACTTTTAGTCCAACAAGTATGCAGTAGAAAATTATTTTAAGACCTTAAAATATAGGATTCAATTGTACAGTAAATTAAGAACTGCATTTTGCTAAAATTCCAATAAATTGAGAAGAAAACTTCGCTCAAAATAATCAAGAATTGGTAAAAGTTTTTTCACTGTCACAGTTTTATCTCCAAAAATGGAAACTCAACAGAAATGCAATTTCTTCATTTCTCATTCACATAGACGAAGTACTTCCTCTGTCAGTCCTTTTTGTTGAAAAATTTTTCGATCTTTAGAGAGCCTTTTTTTCAATGCAAATGTTCTGTGAAATGCAAAATTCTTATTCGCAGTCAGATAGACACAAATTCTGGTATTCTGGTCATTTAGTAGAAATATGAGTTTTAACGCTAAAAGTGATTTATCATTTGCAAAAAACTCATTTGAAGTACAAAATATTTACTGCATAATCAGTGATTAAGAAGTAGCAGTTTCACAATCATTTAGTAGAAAAATTTCTTCACGCCCCAACATACAGACTGTAACCAAAACACCTGAAGAAAACGCGCGCATCGTTAATGTTTAAACTCATCAAATGAGCCTCAACATGAACAAAAGGTGTATATTTTTCGAAACAACCTTCAACTAGTATCTTTATACCATCGAAAACAATAATTTTCGTTATCCACGCAGTTTCATGGCAAAATAAACTATGTTCTGTTTTTTAAACAACAGCCAAAGTGCAGAAACCTAGAGCAATTTCTTTGGCAATTTTTGGAGAATTAATTGTAAAGTCTGTTTGTGCAGGTAGATCAAAGTTTGGCAAACTGAACATCAAGTAAAATTTTTTAAAAAATTGTGTTTTTCTTGATATCATTACATTGCAATACAGTTGAACTAACTTGATAGTGTTTGGAGACAGAGTAGATAAGAAAATCGTAAGTACTTTTCGACTGGTTTTTAGTGCGTAGAATTTTATAAAACAATCAAAACGTACACAAAGTTTAACACAATTGAAACAATAGTATTACAATAGTAAGTACAAAATATTTACTGCATAATCAGCGATTAAGAAGTAGCAGTTTCACAATCATCTAGTAGAAAAATTTGTTCAAACGTTTAATGGTCAATTTTCATATGCAGGCAATAAACAGAGATGCACTTTGCGCGCTTAATTAGTTAGAAAGCTATTGTTTCAAAAATTGTGTTGTCAAAAAATATTTTTCGACAATTGAAAGTCCGGTTTAGTATGGAGCAAAATGGCACAAGTGTAGTGGTCTCACTTTTTATTCATTTAAAGAATTTTGTAACATTGATTATGTTGTAGTAAAGGCTTTTAAAACGGTTTAAATTCAAATTTTTGCACAGAAATTCAATGCAACTGTAAAAATCCCCTTTATGAGTCAAAATAAGTCTACGTTCGAATGGACATAAAACAAAAAAACGTTTTTCTGAACAGCAAAACTAATCATTTTCTAAAGTGAGCAATTAGCAGATGTCATTGAATAAACAAAAATTTAAAAACGATAAAGATTTAACCTTTAAGTAGAACTTCAATAGAAGCATCTTTTTTTCGGAATCAATTAGAAAAATATTGGTTTGAATGTTCATAGAGTAGGAAAAGTTTTTGTCTAAGAATAAGCAAGAGAAGAACAAAGTGCTAAATTATCTCTTTTTTCCCACAAACATCTTTTTGCTTTACCGGAAAATATAACCAAAACGATCTTAAGGTAGAGAGTTATTTTGTATAGGTAAGAACCATCTATAACCGCAAGAGTCTCGCAACATAGTTGAATAGACAAACTTTAAGTTGAATTGGAGATATAGCACAAAAACGTTTTTAAACAGTAAGAAGTCAATTTGAATATGTATTAAATCGGCAAAACTGCAAATTCATTTTTATTATTAGTTAGAATTTTTTTATTGGTGGACGAACAGTTTGAAGGCTTTAAACAGTAAAAGGTTAATTTTGTTTCTTGTAGGAACTTATTAAAAAAGCAGTTTTTTAAAAAATTGAAGAATGTTTGTTTAATTAATAAAAAATAGCTAAAAAAAGGCTCAACCTTTATTTGTACGGTTTCAGAAGAACTACGAATTTATGACCTGCTAAATAGCTAACCAATTGTTTTGTTCCCATGTACATATGACAGAATTCATTACATTTAGTAGAAATATGAGTTTTAACGCTAAAAGTGATTTATTATATGCAAAAACTCATTTGAAGTACAAAATATTTACTGCATAATCAGTGATTAAGAAGTAGCAGTTTCACAATCATTTAGTAGAAAAATTTGTTCAGACGGTTAATGGTCAAATTTCATATGCAGGCAATAAACAGAAATGCACTTTGCTCGCTTAATTAGTTAAAAAGCTTTTGTTTCAATAATTGTGTTGTCAAAAAAAATATATTTCGACAATTAAAATCGGATTTAGTATGTAGCAAAATAGCACAAGTGTAGTGGTTTCACTTTTTATTCAATTTAAGAGCTTTGTAATATTGATTATGTTGCAGGAATGGCTTCTAAAACGGTTAATGTTCATATTTTTGCACAGAAATTCAATGCAACTACAAAAAACTCCTTTTTGAGTCAAAATAAGTCTACGTTCGAATGGACATGAAGCAGAAAAACGTTTTTCTGAACAGCAAAACTAATCATTTTCTAATGTGAGCAATTAGCAGATGTCATTTAATAAACAAAAATTTAAAAACGATAAAGATTTGACCTTTAAGTAGGACTTCAATAGAAGCGTCTTTTTTTCGGAATCAATTAGAAAAATATTGGTTTGAATGTCATTTAATAAACAAAAATTTAAAAACGATAAAGATTTGACCTTTAAGTAGAACTCCAATAGAAACGTCTTTTTTTGGGAATCAATTAGAAAAATATTGGTTTGAATGTTCATAGAGTAGGAAAACGTTTTTGTCTAAGAATAAGCAAGAGAAGAACAAATTGCTAAATTATCTCTTTTTTTCCCACAAACATCTTTTTGCTTTACCAGAAAATGTAACCAAAACGATCTTAAGGTAGAGAGTTATTTTGTATAGGTAAGAATCATCTATAACGGCGAGAGTCTCGCAACATAGTTGAATCGACAAACTTTAAGTTGAATTGGAGATATAGCACAAAAACGTTTTTAAACAGTAAGAAGTCAATTTGTATATGTATTAAATCGGCAAAACTGCAAATTCATCTTTATTATTAGTTAGAAATTTATTGTTGGTGGACGAACAGTTTGAATGTTTTGAACAGTAAGAGGTTAATTTTGTTTCATGTAGGAAATTATTAAAAAAGCAGTTTTTTAAAAAATTTTATCAGTCAGAAGAATGTTTGCTTAATTATTAAAAAATGGCTAAAAAGGCTCAACCTTTATTTGTACGGTTTCAGTAGAACTACGAATTTATGACCTGCTAAATAGCTAACCAAATTTTTTGTTCCCATGTACATATGACAGAATTCATTACATTTAGTAGAAATATGAGTTTTAACGGTAAAAGTGATTTATCATATGCAAAAACTCATTTGAAGTACACAATATTTACTGCATAATCAGTGATTAAGAAGTAGCAGTTTCACAATCATTTAGTAAAAAAATTTGTTCAGACGGTTAATGGTCAAATTTCATATGCAGGCAATAAACAGAAATGCACTTTGCTCGCTTAATTCGTTAAAAAGCTTTTGTTTCAATAATTGTGTTGTCAATAAAAATATTTTTCGACAATTAAAAGTCCGATTTAGTATGTAGCAAAATAGCACAAGTGTAGTGGTCTCACTTTTTGTTCAATTTAAGAGCTTTGTAATATTGATTATGTTGCAGGAATGGCTTCTAAAACGGTTAAAGTTCATATATTTGCACAGACATTCAATGCAACTACAAAAATTTCCTTTTTGAGTCAAAATAAGTCTACGTTCGAATAGACATAAAACAGAAAAACGTTTTTCTGGACAGCAAAACTAATCTTTTTCTAATGTGAGCAATTAGCAGATGTCATTTAATAAACAAAAATTTAAAAACGATAAAGAATTAACCTTTAAGTAGAACTTCAATAGAAGCGTTTTTTTTTGGAATCAATTAGAAAAATATTGGTTTGAATGTCATTTAATAAACAAAAATTTAAAAACGATAAAGATTTAACCTTTAAGTAGAACTTCAATAGAAGCGTCTTTTTTTTCAGAATCAATTAGAAAAGTATTGGTTTGCATGTTCATAGAGTATGAAAACGTTTTTGTCTAAGAATAAGCAAGAGAAGAACAAACTGCTAAATTACCTCTTTTTTCCCACAAACATCTTTTTGCTTTACCGGAAAATAAAACCAAAACGATCTTAAGGTAGAGAGTTATTTTGTATATGTAAGAATCATCTATAACCGCGAGAGTCTCGCAACAAAGTTGAATGGACAAACTTTAAGTTGAATTGGAGATATAGCACAAAAACGTTTTTAAATAGTAAGAAGTCAATTTGTATATGTATTAAATCGGCAAAACTGCAAATTCATCTTTATTATTAGTTAGAGTTTTCTTATTGGTGGACAAACAGTTTGAAGGTTTTAAACTGTAAGAGGTTATTTTTGATTTATGTAGGAACTTATTAAAAAATCAGTTTTTTAAAAAAATTTTATCAGTCAGAAGAATGTTTGCTTAGTTAATAAAAAATAGCTAAAAAAGGCTCAACCTTTATTTGTACGATTTCAGTAGAACTACGAATTTATGACCTGCTAAATAGCTAACCAAATTTTTTGTTCCCATGTACATATGACAAAATTTATTACATTTAGTAGAAATATGAGTTTTAACGCTAAAAGTGAATTATCATATGAAAAAACTCATTTGAAGTACAAAATATTTACTGCATGATCAGTGATTAAGAAGTAGCAGTTTCACAATCAATTAGTAGAAAAATTTGTTCAAACGGTTAATGGTCAAATTTCATATGCAGGCAATAAACAGAAATGCACTTTGCTCGCTTAATTAGTTAAAGAGCTTTTGTTTTAATAATTGTGTTGTCAAAAAAATATTTTTTGACAATTAAAAGTCCGATTTAGTATGTAGCAAAATATTACAAGTGTAGTGGTCTCACTTTTTGTTCAATTTAAGAGCTTTGTAATATTGATTAGGTTGCAGGAATGGCTTCTAAAACGTTTAATGTTCATATTTTTGCACAGAAATTCAATGCAACTACAAAAAACTCGTTTTTGAGTCAAAATAAGTCTACGTTCGAATGGACATGAAGCAGAAAAACGTTTTTCTGAACAGCAAAACTAATCATTTTCTAATGTGAGCAATTAGCAGATGTCATATAATAAACAAAAATTTAAAAACGATAAAGATTTAACCCTTAAGTAGAACTTCAATAGAAGCGTCTTTTTTTTCGGAATCAATTAGAGAAATATTGGTTTGAATGTTCTTAGAGTAGGAAAACGTTTTTGTCTAAGAATAAGCAAGAGAAGAACAAAATGCTAAATTATCTCTTTTGTCCCACAAACATCTTTTTGCATTATCGGAAAAAATAACCAAAAGGATCTTAAGGTAGAGAGTTGTTTTGTATATGTAAGATTCATCTATAACCACAAGAGTCTCGCAACATAGTTGAATAGACAATATTTAAGTTGAATCGGAGATATAGCACAAAAACGTTTTTAAACAGTAAGAAGTCAATTTGTATATGTATTGAATCGGCAAAACTGCAAATTCATCTTTTTTATTAGTTAGAATTTTCTTGTTGGTGGACAAACAGTTTGAAGGTTTTAAACAGTAAGAGGTTAATTTTGTTTCATGTAGGAACTTATTAAAAAAGCAGTTTTTTAAAAAATTTTATCAGTCAGAAGAATGTTTGCTTAATTATTAAAAACAGCTAAAAAAAGGCTCAACCTTTATTTGTACGATTCCAGTAGACCTACGAAATTATGACCGGCTAGGTAGCTAACCAATTTTTTTGTTCCCATGTACATATGACAGAATTCATTACATTTAGTAGAAATATGAGTTTTAACGGTAAAAGTGATTTATCATATGCAAAAACTCATTTGAAGTACACAATATTTACTGCATAATCAGTGATTAAGAAGTAGCAGTTTCACAATCATTTAGTAAAAAAATTTGTTCAAACGGTTAATGGTCAAATTTCATATGCAGGCAATAAACAGAAATGCACTTTGCTCGCTTAATTAGTTAAAGAGCTTTTGTTTTAATAATTGTGTTGTCAAAAAAATATTTTTTGACAATTAAAAGTCCGATTTAGTATGTAGCAAAATAGCACAAGTGTAGTGGTCTCACTTTTTGTTCAATTTAAGAGCTTTGTAATATTGATTAGGTTGCAGGAATGGCTTCTAAAACGTTTAATGTTCATATTTTTGCACAGAAATTCAATGCAACTACAAAAAACTCCTTTTTGAGTCAAAATAAGTCTACGTTCGAATGGACATGAAGCAGAAAAACGTTTTTCTGAACAGCAAAACTAATCATTTTCTAATGTGAGCAATTAGCAGATGTCATATAATAAACAAAAATTTAAAAACGATAAAGATTTAACCCTTAAGTAGAACTTCAATAGAAGCGTCTTTTTTTCGGAATCAATTAGAGAATTATTGGTTTGAATGTTCTTAGAGTAGGAAAACGTTTTTGTCTAAGAATAAGCAAGAGAAGAACAAAATGCTAAATTATCTCTTTTGTCCCACAAACATCTTTTTGCATTATCGGAAAAAATAACCAAAAGGATCTTAAGGTAGAGAGTTGTTTTGTATATGTAAGATTCATCTATAACCACAAGAGTCTCGCAACATAGTTGAATAGACAATATTTAAGTTGAATCGGAGATATAGCACAAAAACGTTTTTAAACAGTAAGAAGTCAATTTGTATATGTATTGAATCGGCAAAACTGCAAATTCATCTTTTTTATTAGTTAGAATTTTCTTGTTGGTGGACAAACAGTTTGAAGGTTTTAAACAGTAAGAGGTTAATTTTGTTTCATGTAGGAACTTATTAAAAAAGCAGTTTTTTAAAAAATTTTATCAGTCAGAAGAATGTTTGCTTAATTATTAAAAACAGCTAAAAAAAGGCTCAACCTTTATTTGTACGATTCCAGTAGACCTACGAAATTATGACCGGCTAAGTAGCTAACCAATTTTTTTGTTCCCATGTACATATGACAGAATTTATTACATTTAGTAGAAATATGAGTTTTAACTCTAAAAGTGATTTATCATATGCAAAAACTCATTTGAAGTACAAAATATTTACTGCATAATCAGTGATTAAGAAGTAGCAGTTTCACAATCATCTAGTAGAAAAATTTGTTCAAACGTTTAATGGTCAAATTTCATATGCAGGCAATAAACAGAAATGCACTTAGCTCGCTTAATTAGTTAAAAAGCTTTTGTTTCAATAATTGTGTTGTCAAAAAAAATATTTTTCTACCATTAAAAGTCCGATTTAGTATGTAGCAAAATAGCACAAGTGTAGTGGTCTCACTTTTTATTCATTTAAAGAACTTTGTAATATCGATTATAGTGTAGTAAAGGCTTTAAAACGGTTTAAATTCAAATTTTTGCACAGAAATTCAATGCAACTATAAAAATCCCCTGTATGAGTCAAAATAAGTCTACGTTCGAATGGACATAAAGCAGACAAACGTTTCTGTGAACAGCAAATCTAATCATTTTCCAATGTGAGCAATTAGCAGATGTCATCTAACATACAAAATTTTAAAAACGATAAAGATTTAACTTTTAAGTAGAACTTCAATAGAAGCGTAATTTTTTTGGGAATCAATTAGAAAAATATTGGTTTGAATGTTCATAGAATAGGAAAACGTTTTTGTCTAAGAATAAGCAAGAGTAGAACAAACTGCTAAATTATCTCTTTTCCTACAAACATCTTTTTGATTTATCGGAAAAAATAACCAAAAGGATCTTAAGGTAGAGAGTTGTTTTGTATATGTAAGAATCATCTATAACCGCGAGAGTCTCGCAACATAGTTGAATAGACAATCTTTAAGTTGACTTGGAGATATAGCACAAAAACGTTTTTAAACACTAAGAAGTCAATTTGTATATGTATTAAATCGGCAAAACTGCAAATTCATCTTTTTTATTAGTTAGAATTTTCTTATTGGTGGACAAACAGTTCGAAGGTTTTAAACAGTAAGAGGTTAATTTTGTTTCATGTAGGAACTTATTAAAAAAGCAGTTTTTTTAAAAAAATTTTATCAGTCAGAAGAATGTTTGCTTAATTAATAAAAATAGCTAAAAAAAGGCTCAACCTTTATTTGTACGATTTCAGTAGACCTACGAAATTATGACCTGCTAAATAGCTAACCAGTTTTTTTGTTCCCATGTACATATGACAGAATTTATTACATTTAGTAGAAATATGAGTTTTAACGCTAAAAGTGATTTATCCTAAGCAAAATCTCATTTGAAGTAGAAAATATTTACTGTATAATCAGTGATTAAGAAGTAGCAGTTTCACAATCATCTAGTAGAAAAATTTGTTCAAACGGTTAATGGTCAAATTTCATATGCAGGCAATAAACAGAAATGCACTTAGCTCGCTTAATTAGTTAAAAAGCTTTTGTTTCAATAATTGTGTTGTCAAAAAAATTTTTTTCCGACCATTAAAAGTCCGATTTAGTATGTAGCAAAATAGCACAAGTGTAGTGGTCTCACTTTTTATTCATTTAAAGAACTTTGTAATATCGATTATAGTGTAGTAAAGGCTTTAAAACGGTTTAAATTTAAATTTTTGTACAGAAATTCAATGCAACTATAAAAATCCCCTGTATGAGTCAAAATAAGTCTACGTTCGAATGGACATAAAGCAGACAAACGTTTCTGTGAACATCAAAACTAATCATTTTCCAATGTGAGCAATTAGCAGATTTCATCTAATATACAAAATTTTAAAATTGATAAAGATTTAACTTATAAGTAGAACTTCAATAGAAGCGTAACTTTTTTTTGGCTATCAATTAGAAAAATATTGGTTTGAATGTTCATAGAGTAGAAAAAAGCTTTTGTCTAAGAATAAGCAAGAGAAAAACAAACTGCCTAAATTATCTCCTTTGTCCCAAAAACATCTTTTTGCTTTATCGGAAAAAATAACCAAAAGGATATTAAGGTAGAGAGTTGTTTTGTATATGTAAGAATCATCTATAACCACGAGAGTCTCGCAACATAGTTGAATAGACAAACTTCAAGTTGAATTGGGGATATAGTACGAAAAGTTTTTTGAACAGTAAGAAGTCAATTTGTATATGTATTAAATCGGCAAAACTGCGAATTCATCTTTATTATTTCTTAGAACTTTCTTACTGATGGACAAACAGTTTGAAGGTTTTAAACAGTAAGAAGTTAGTTTTGTTTCATGTAGGAACTTAATAAAAAGCAGTTGTTTAAAAAATTTTATCGGTCAGAAGAACGTTTGCTTAATTAAAAAAAATAGCTGAAAAAAGGTTCAACCTTTATTTGTAGGATTTCAGTAGAACTGCGAAGTTATCACTTGCTAAATAGCTGACCATTTTTTTGTTCCCATGTACATATGACAGAAGAAGATTCACTATAAAATTCGTTTAAAAAATGATATGGTTAAAAAAGTTAACCGGGGGTAATTAAACTCCTTTTCAGATTGGGAAATTTAGTATGCCTTCTCACTTCTCACTAAAATTTGTGGCTTCTCAGTCAATTATTTTAATGTAGTGGAAAAATTTTTTTCTCCAAAAAAAATTCCAGTTTCATATGCAAAACGTAATGGTGAAATTTTTCATTGCGCATGTAGTTTTGTGAAACTTTGTGTCAAAGGCCACAACAATATAAACTTTTAGTCGGTTTAAAACACATATTGAAGATTGAAAGGGTTTGAAACGATGAAAAGTCAATTTTCATGTGTAGGAATTCAGTAAAAGTGTAAAAATCTCACTACTTAATTAGTTACAAAAATCTTTTATTTTTTAAAACCATATGGAGTCAATGTTGACTTCCAACAAAAGACTTGAAGACTTTATTTATTTAAATAAAATAAAGACTGAAACACTCAACCCTGATTGGTTGAAAAAGGGAAAATACCTTTCCTTAATGGTTTATCTGTTTTCCCTTCATAACCGTTTAGTCGACCCCGTTAGTCGGTACTAGTCACAGATCTGATATAATAATAAAGTATATTTCTCTCTCTCTCTCTACTCCGCTCTTGTTTAGTATTGAGATATACGTTAGAACTTAGCATTGGGGCCCGTGCACTGTCTACTGAAGCTCGGATAGAAGAGTAACAGACTAGAGATCTAGAACTTTAGTCCGAAATAAACCAAAGAAATTAACAAATTTCTAATCTCCATAACGGAATTAAAATTAACAATATTATCTCACAAATAACAAAAACAAAAGATGGATACCAACCATCAATCACAGTCGATAACAAACCGTTTCTTAGCACTTTTTGCAATTGCTAGCGATTGCCCGCAAGAATACCGCGAAATTATTTACAGAATAATAATAAATTTGAAGAATAACCTCTTCAAAGAAACAAAACATGTACAACAAATTAATATTCATAGAAATCACTTGGCACACTATCTACCAGTAATACTACTGGATAGAGATCAACCTAATAAACATGATACATTTATCTTAACAGACCAAAAAGGAAATAGAAAAACATTCTATCATTTCCAAAATGAAACAACACTACCTAATATGTTCAAAACATTCTTAAAACGACACGAAGACTCTCAAGATAGAACAAAAGCAACAGCAATACTATCTACGACGTACGAAATACTACGAAATACAACCATCTTCTTAAACGATTAAAAGAAACCAATACAGTCAGTAAACGACAAACTAAGAAACGACATAATGAATTATAACAATTGGTTAACAAAAATCATGGAACTAAGACAAGAACTAAAAACGGCAACATCAGACAGAATAAAAATTATCTCAGAGTTCACATTCATATTCTGGTTAGATAATTTTGAATACATTAATGACAAACGAATACAGTTTGGAGAAACAATCCACGAACAAATCGAAAACTTAAGTGACGAACTTAAAAACATTTGGGACAGTGAGCACTATTCGCAACACTTTGAAAGCACACTAAAAGTATGTTCAGATAGTATCAACTACATAGAAGGATTAGAAACCTATGTAAAAATTAAAGACCAAGGACAAGCAGGTTCTTCATCGTTTAACTTGTCAAGAAGTCTAACATCAACATCAACACCAAAAGATGTCCAAATGAACACAGATTTACAAACACAACAAAAATCAACATTAAAACCAAATGAACAGTTAACATCAGATTTATTTGGAAATCAACAGAACATAACAGATGAAAAAGATATATTTGATTCAGAAGACAGAGATGCGAGAATCGGAAATTTGTTACCACCATCAGTAAATCAAAGAGTAAGACGAAAATATCAGAACCCAACACAATATAATTATAACAGAAATAACACATATATAGGTTCATTGAACGACAACCGTGAACAAAACGAATTATTCTGGGAACAACAAATGTACAATTATCAAGATCTCAAAGAGGAAATAACAGAAAAAGTGACAAACTTACGAATAAACTTATTGATAATATATAAAATAAATTTAGACAAATTAACGAGAACATAGAAAGAAGACAAGAAGAAGCACTAGAAATGGTATTTGACAAACTTGAAAGCACATTAGATAACATTAATAGACAAAATAATCTAAGATGAGAAGACGGAAACCCAAACAATGACAGAAATTCAAATAATAATAACATACAAAATACTAATATTCAGAACAATAGACAACAAGAAAATCGTACTAGAAGATCAAATTCAATCACAACAGAAGAAAGAGAAACGACAGTAACAAAACCTCCCTTACCCTTTTATAAACAATTAACATCAATGAGTATACATGAAGAGCCACAAATAGAACAAAACATAAGTAGTGGTTCAGTACCAACAACAATACGACCATTTGACGGCACAAAACCAGCATATACTGTTGAAGAACATTTAAACAGTATAGTTGCAGCAATGATATTTAGTAGCGGCATAGAACCAGTAAACAAACCAGCACATCATCAATGGAAAGTAAAAAGAGCAGCTTTAATATTACATACACTACAGGGACCAGCTCAAATGTGGTATTCCACTCTTCCAAGTGAAAGTAAATTGGATTGGGAAACATTTTGTAAAGAATTTTCAGACATGTTCGACTCTGAGAAATCAAAACAACAAGCAAAATTAGTGTTACAGCAACTACAAAAACACCCAAATGAATCATTACGATCACTCGCACTGAGAATAGAAACACTTGTAAAAACAGCATACTCATTATATACAGAAGATTATAGAAATAGCGTTATGAACCAAACGTTCATTAGATGCTTAGATAACGAATTAAAAACAGCAGCCTTGAAAAAACATGCCAATCATAAACAAACGCCAAGAGAACCAGAAACGCCATTCAAAACACTAGTTGACAAAATAGATCAAATGGATTTAACAAGAACAATAACAAACAATCACAAAAGACTATATGAAGTCAATCAAACTACAACTAACAATAGTGAAGATCTCAAACAAATGAATGTAGCTTGCAACAACATAAACGATCTTAACCAAAATGATTTAGAACAATTTGAAGGAACAATCTGTAACGTTCAAAACGGAATTAATAACACATACGATAGAAAAAACTTTAAAGGAAGACTAAAAATTGCACTCTTTTGCAGCCATAGCAGATCACACGGTCACACAAAAGGAAAATGCTTTAAAAGACCACGAAGAGAAAGCATAGCACGACCAAAAGAAAGATCATTCTATAGTCATATGAGGAACAATCAAAATCTACCAAACAGAAGAATTGATTCGAATAACATCATCGGACGACAATTACCATCAACATCACCAGTATACCACAATTCCCGAAGCAGAACACCATACAGATCACAATCAAGAAACAATTCTAATAATAACTCATATAACAGAGATAGTCGAAACTATCAAGGATATCGCAACTCGAATAATAATTTTAACAATAGAAGTGGAAGTTATAATAGAAACAATTAAAACAGAAGTAGAACTAACAGTTACAACAGAATTAATAATCACAACAAATACAACAATAGCAGATCAAGCTCAAGATACACAAAACGCAGTAACTCAAGACAACATTCATCGTACAACAGAAATAATAATAATTACAATAACAATAATAGACAAAGACATTATAGTAAAAACTCAAACAAAAGTGATAGATACAGACAACGACCAAGTAGTAGCAATAGCCATTATTCTCATAATAATAATAATAATAATAATAATAATAATAATAATAATAATAATAATAATAATAATAATAATAATAATAATAATAATAATAATAATAATAATAATAATAATAATAATAATAATAATAATAATAATAATAATAATAATAATAATAATAGGGATGACAGAAGAAAATCAACGCGAAGAGACCAAAATGATAGATATCACTCAAAAGATCGAAGAACAGACGGATATAAATACAACAATAACAATAAAAACAGGATAAAATACATAGAATCAGAAAAACAAAACGATGACCCACCAGGAATTGACCCACCATCTGTGTGTGTGTGGGTTTTTCTGGTGATAGGTTCTTCTGGCTTCGGCTCCGAGTGATAAAAAAATAAGGCTTTTAACTGTTTTGTCCGCTTCGTCCCACGGGATTCTGTCAACCATTGCTCCTTTGCGTTCGATCACCTTGCATTCGTTTTCAAAATCTACTCTTCTTCTTTCATTTCTTTGTTCTCTGTTTCTGGCTTCATCCTCTGTTTCTCCTTCGAATTCTTCCTCGTATGTTGGTAATGTCGGATAAAATAGATCTGTGGGTTGTGGTTTCAGTTTGAGTAGTTTATTTGCCATTATCGCCATTTTCAACGTGGAGAACCATTGTTTCCACTCTATCGGGGGTGTTGCGCCTTGTTCCCAAAATGGGTTGACTCCTAATGGAGTTTTCGCTGACTGCGCCATGTGAAGAAGGTTGTCAGAGAATGCTATTTGTCTGAGAATTTGTGGATGTAAATTAGTCTGTATTGGATTTGACCAAACCAGTTGGTCGAGTGAATCTATATTAATTGTATCTTGTGTTTGTGATGAAGTAATATTAGGATCTGGATTCATAGAATCCTCAACTGTCTCAATAGGAAAACCAATTGGTGCAGTAACATTTAATTGGCCACGAGGCGACTGTATCATAGTAAGTCTCTTTTTCGTCTGCACTTATTTCATAGGTGTCAATCACACTTTCAACGTAACACGTTAAGTTAACAGGTTGCATAAACTGAGCAGTTCGCTCCAGTAGGTTTACGTATGTACAAAGACAATAAATAGATAACATAAGAGATAAAGTGTTTATACATAGATATGATAGATCGTGGTTGCAAATGCTGAAGTCCTTTTTGCTTCCTGTATCTCAATAATAATAATAATAATAATAATAATAATAATAATAATAATAATAATAATAATAATAATAATAATAATAATAATAATAATAATAATAATAATAATAATAATAATAATAATAATAATAATAATAATAATAATAATAATAATAATAATAATAATAATAATAATAATAATAATAATAATAATAATAAAAATAATAATAATAATAATAATAATAATAATAATAATAATTATAATAATAATAATAATAATAATAATAATAATAATAATAATAATAATAATAGTAATAATAATAATAATAATAATAATAATAATAATAATAATAATAATAATAATAGTAATAATAATAATAATAATAATAATAATAATAATAATTATAATAAAAATAATAATAATAATAATAATAATAATAATAATAATAATAATAATAATAATAATAATAATAATAATAAAAATAATAATAATAATAATAATAATAATAATAATAATAATAATAATAATAATAATAATTGTGAAGAAGGTTGTCAGAGAATGCTATTTGTCTGAGAATTTGTGGATATAAATTAGTCTGTATTGGATTTGACCAAACCAGTTGTTCGATTGAATCTATATTAATTGTATCTTGTGTTTGTGATGAAGTAATATTAGGATCTGGATTCATATAATCCTAAACTGTCTCAATAGGAAAACCAATTGGTGCAGTAACATTTAATTGGCCACGAGGCGACTGTATCATAGTAAGTCTCTTTTTCGTCTGCACTTATTTCATAGGTGTCAATGACACTTTCAACGTAACACGTTAAGTTAACAGGTTGCATAAACTGAGCAGTTCGCTCCAGTAGGTTTACGTATGTACAAAGACAATAAATAGATAACATAAGAGATAAAGTGTTTATACATAGATATGATAGATCTTGGTTGCAAATGCTGAAGTCCTTTTGCTTCCTGTATCTCACTCCGTCCGCTATATGAAACTCTTTTTTAAAGTGTTTCATCTAAATCTCTAATGTCCTCTGAATTCAAGTCTGAAATTTCGTCTCTGATTGGCGACACGGGTGGGGTTTTGTACACTTGTGAAGTTGTGCTGATGTTGGTGATGGCTTAACTTTGGATTCCATGTTGTCATGTGGTTGTGTTGTGTCCTGTTGGTGGAGTGGTTCTTGTTGAGTTTTGAGTTGAGGTTGTGCGGTGTCTTGAATCTGTCCTGTGTCTTGTTGTGTGGATGTTTGTTCTTGAGTCGTGTATTTGTTGTGTTGGTCCAGTTGGTTGCTCGAATCAGTGTGTGCTGGTACAATTGTGATGATGTTTGCTTGTTCCAATCTGATGCGTTCTTGCTCTAATTGTATCAACTCTATTTCTTTGCTCTGTTCTGGTGTGTTCTTGGTTGTGTTGTCTGCTTGGTTATCTAAAAATACCACTGTTGGTGTGTCTCTCTTGGTTGCTTTGATCTTTGCCATAGCTTTCTCAATTTTGGGTGTCGATTTGTACTTGGCTTGTGTTTCATTGATTATGATGTTTTCCGGGCCAATTGGTGGACTATATAATGATGTTAGCATGAATAATGACGGATCGTTAGATGTTATGATGTTAAAATTTTGGTTCACATCGGAGTCGATTGTGATTTGTTCTGCATTCTCCGATTGGAGTATCGGCTCTGCATCGATTGTTAAGAATGATCTATTAACATCAAATTGGGAACTGCTCTGGAGGGCTGCTTGTTTCGAACCGACTTTGAAGTCTTCACCAGTGGACTTTTTTGGGGTCCTCGTTCGTTTACGTGATAACTCCTTCTTCCCCCAGATGGTTTCTCTCTTTGGTGTTGTTGGTGCCCTTCTTGTCGTTTGCTGACGTTGCTGGTTTTTTGTTGCCGTTTTTCTTACTTTTTTGGGAGTCCACTTTGTGTTGTCAACGTTTGTTGGGGCTGACCGCTCTTGTATCTTCTTTTGTTTGGCTTCTTCTAAACAGAATTTTTTAATTGTCTCTTGGTTTCTTTTATATTCACCTACTGTTTTACACGCGACCATGTGTATTAGACGTTGTTTATTTTCTACTGTTTGATGTGTTGGTAGATTGCTAGATCATTTTTTCTGATTACTGTATTTTTTCTTAATGGTGTGTCTAAAGTGATTGTGTGTGGTGAGTATCCGGTGATTGTACCGTCTTCAATGATGTTCCATTGTGGTGCAAGTGTGTGTCTTGGTTCTTTGGTTTTTCTTGCAAGTGAGTTTCTTGCTATGTTTTTGCGTGTTCTAATGTATTTTGTGGTTTTGTCGCCTAATGTGAAATGTATTTCGGTTGGAGTTATCTTACGTGTTGGAGTAGAGATGGATTGATTTCTGGCGAGGGGAACGTTTTCAGAGTTGTCGCTGTCTGTGTTAATGTCAACCAGTTGGTTGCTTTGTGCGCTAGTACTTGGCTGGGTTGTTTGCGTTGTCTCGATGGGTTCCGGTGCTGCTTCATTGTCCCTGTACCTTATGTCCAACTCGTCCTCTGAGTTGCCGTCCCTTCTCCAGATTTCCTCCATTGTAAGAGCATTTTGAGATAGTATCTTCATTTTGACATGTATTGGTTATGTTTTTGTAAGTGAGGTTGTGTTTTGATGGTTTTGTTGTGATGTTGGAAATTTCAGTGTTGGGTTTTCGTCCGAAGTGTGCTTCAAACGGAGTTATTTTTGTTGTGGAGTTTGGTATTAACCTGATGTTTTCAATAATGTTTGCTACTCGATTTGCTAGTGTCACTGTTGACCAGTTGGGGTCTACATCTAACACTGCTAAGCGTCTTTTTATTGTTTGTATTAATCTTTCTACCATCCCTGTTGCTCTATGATCACCAGCTGGTGCTAGTATTAGTTTATTTTTTCTGTTTTTACAGAATAGTTCAAACTCTTTTGCTTTAAATGCTTGTGCTTGATCACATCTTATTGATCGGGGTATTCCGTGTAATCTGCAATAGCTTTCTAAGTATTCTATTGCTGTGTTTGTGTCGCAATTATTGAATGTTTCTGCATGAGGAAACCGAGAGAGTCTGTCAACAGTTACTAGTATGTAATTGTTTTGTGTATTGTTTTTGAATGGTATTGGACCTGCAAAATCCATTTGGATTTCTTCGTTTGGTTCAGTTAATTTTCTAAGTGTACTTATATTATTTTTTGCGAGAATTGGTTTTAGGTTTTTACCTTTGTCAATACAGTGACGACAGCTCTGCGCCTGGGCGACAATTTCACTATGGATATGGGGATACCATATCAGACGCGCTAATGCAAGCATACCCGCTTGGCCGGGGTGCTTACTGTGAATAGTTTGGAGTACTAAAGGGCGTAACTTATTGGGAATAACAATTCTATTGTCGAATAGTAAGCAACCAGTTGGTGTAACCGATAAGTCTCGTCGGATCTTATGGTAAATTGGATTTGTTTGTTTAAGTGTTAACCAGTCTTGTTTGATAACCAGATCTATGATAGGGCCTAATTCTTTCTTTGAGTGTTCTGCCAGGAATTCTTCGTTGAACACTCTCATTAGATTTGCCCGGTACTCCGGCGTGGGTACGTCGTCAATTGCTGTGAACAGGTCCTCGTGCTTATCATTTTGTATTGGAGTTATTCCTTTCCCTTTGTTAGATCCTGCTTCCGTCTGGGTGCTGCTGTCACGTAACTGTTTATTAGGGGATAGGTTTGTAATTGTTGTTTGTGGATTCATGTGGAGTAATTTTTTGTTGGGGGCACGTTTTCTTTTTCTAATTTCGATATCAAAAGTGTTTTTGTTCGGATTATTTCTTGTTGTAATAGCGATTAATTTTGAATTGTGTGAGTTTAAATTTTGTTCAATAGAATGCAACTTGTTCTTAGCTGTGTTATGGCAAAAAGCGTGTTGTTCGTTTAGTGTGTTTGCTTTAGCGTGTGTGACGTCATTATGTTCTAATTGCTTTCTCTCGGCCAACTGGTTGTAATTACCAGTTGGTTTTACTATTTCGCTTGGTTTTATTGTGTGTTTTAACCAAGCATGCTTTATTTCTTGAATTGTATTTCTGACATACTTCTCGTCGTCTTCGCTTTCTGGTGATGCTTTACCTGATGGGTTTCTACTTAAGTAGTCAGCGAAACCCATATTTTTTCCTGGTATATGCTCTATGTTAAAGTTGAATGGTAGTAGTCTGTCTACCCATCTAGATAATCTACTTGGTTATGTTCTGTTTCCGCGATTATTTTTTAATGCTGATAGCAGTGCTTGATGATCCGTTTGTAAAGTAAATTTATTACCATACAGATAGTATTTAAAGTGTTCTAGTGCCCATACTATTGCTAAAAGTTCTAGTTCGTTGGTGCTGTATCTTTCTTCCAGTTTGTTCAGAAATCTGCTTGCATATGCATCTGGTTTCCAGATGGAGTTATGTTTTTGTTCTAACGCTGCGCCTAAGCCTTTTCTGCTGATATCGCACTTAACTCTTGTTTCTTTATTGATGTCGAAGTGTTTGTTTTGTGTTATTATTATTATTTGTCTTTTTATTTCCTCAAATGCTATTGTGTGATGGTTTTTCCAATCTAGTCTGTTCTGTGATTTTGTGTTATTTTTGATAGTAGTGGTCGTAGTGGTTCTGATAATTCTGCGAGTTTTGGTGTAAACTTTATTAAGTGGTGTATGCATCCCATGAATGATCTTAATTGTTTCAACGTTTTTGGAATCTCGAGCTTGTATATTGATTCGCATTTCCTTTTCGTTGGAGTTTTACCAGTTGGTTTTATCTGAAATCCTAACCATGTTATCTCTTTCTTTGCGAATTCACATTTTTGTAACTTTATTGCTAGGTTTTCTTTGTCCAGTTGGTATAATATTTTGTCTATTTCTTTTTCATGGTCGGCTATGTTTCCCTTCGTTATGACCAATATGTCGTCTAGAAATGCGAATTTGTTTTGGCAATTTTTTAGTGTGACATCTATTGTTTTTTGAAATGTTGATGGCATGTCTGTTAGGCCGTAGAATCCATTTAGAAATCTATACGTTCCTGTTGCTTCTCCGCCGAGTATATTAAAGTTGCAGTGTTTTTGTAGTTCAGGGTCTAGTGGAATCTGACTGTAAGCGTATTTTAAGTCTATTTTTGAAAAGTAAAATGTGCGATTTCGTTGCTCCTTTCGGAGATGTATGTTGCTACCGCATCTATCAGGTGGTCAATGCTTTGCATTTGATATTTGTTTTTATGAAAAGCATCATTCAATTCTTTAGAGTCTAGTGCTATTTTTACTCTTTTGTCCTTTTTTACTGTTATTACCACTGGGCTTATGAAGTATTCATCTGAACATTTCTCCAGGCGTTTTATTTGTTTGTCTTCGATTAAATTTTCTAGTTCTTTTTCAACCCGTTCTAATAGATGTAGTGGTACTCTTCTTCCTTTATGTTGTGTGGGACTAAAATTTTCTTTGAATGTTGATTTTGCCATGTGTTTTTTTGATCTTCCTATTCTAGTGCATAGGTGTGGGTATTTTTTGAATATCCATTTAATTATGTTTTGTTCTATGGTGGTGTCTGAAATTAAACCAACTGTCTTACCTATTGGTTTGGATGCGCTCAGGTGGATTCCCAGTTTACGTAGAATGTCTCTTCCCATAACATTTTGTGGTAGGTTGTTGACCAGCAAAATTTTGCAGTTTGTTGCCTTCCACGAGCCTGAGCTGAGCGTTATGTTTAGGACACCTTTTATTTGGATTTCCTGGTTGTTGAAACATTTATACTTCGTTTTTTCTGTGAATTTTGATATACTTGCATCTTGATGTTTGGCTATTAAGTCTTTGGCAATTGACTCCTGCATGAACAATCTGGGAGATCCTGTATCCGCTAGCCAATCTATTTCTGAAGTTTGTCTTCACCCAGAATTCTGCACTTGTGTCCTTATTGAGTGATACATTATTGACTTCTTTAAAACCAGTTGGTCTTACGATGTTTATTGCCGATCAGTCTTCCATTAATTCCTTGATGTATAATGCCGGTTCTCCATCAACTGTTTCGCTTTCTTCTTCCGGTGACTCCTGTTCTTGTTCTTCTTGGATGTGGCGAACTCTTCGTGTGTTTTGTGGTTGATTCTGTGGTGTGTATCTGTTTTCTTGTCGTGGTGTTGTGGGTTTCTTTCTTTCTGGCATTGGTGCTTTACACATTGATGTGTAATGTCCTGTTTTCTTACAAATTTGACATGTGAGGTTTTGTGCTTTGCACATGTTTAAGTGATTTCTTATGAATGGTTGTCCGCATTTGAAGCATGGTTGTGTTTTGCCTGTAGGTGGTGTTGGGAGAATGGGTTGTTTGAATGGGCGTTGTTGTTGTTGTTGTTGTTGTTGACGTGTGTTGTTTCTAATGTATGAGACATTCGACCAGTTGGTACTGCTTGAGTGTGCTTTAAATATTTCTTGTTGGTTGGCTTGACCTCTTGCCCTATTTATTGCGAAATTTAGCACTTGTTGTGGGGTTCTGACCTCCGACAACCAGTCCATTTGTATAGAAGTGTTGGTCATGTTAGAGATAAAAAGGTCTTTTACCAAATCTTCTTCTAGATCTTTGAATTTGCACATTGCTCCGGCTTCTCTAATTCTACTATAGAATGTTTCTAGTGATTCGTGTGGTTGTTGCATGGATTTGAAAAACTTGAATCTGTCGACTGTAGTGTTGCGTGGAATACTGAATGTAATGTTGAGTTCGTGTACTAGTTCGTTTGTGGTGCATTTTTCTATCTGTGTGTGTGGGTTTTTCTGGTGATAGGTTCTTCTGGCTTCGGCTCCGAGTGATAAATAAATAACGCTTTTAATTTTTGTGTCCGCCTCGTCCCACGGGATTCTGTCAACCATTGCTCCTTTGCGTTCGATCACCTTGCATTCGTTTTCAAAATCTACTCTTCTCCTTTCATTTCTTTGTTCTCTGTTTCTGGCTTCATCCTCTGTTTCTCCTTCGAATTCTTCCTCGTATGTTGGTAATGTCGGATAAAATAGATCTGTGGGTTGTGGTTTCAGTTTGAGTAGTTTATCTACTTCGATACTGTCGCGTGCCGTTATCGCCATTTTCAACGTGGAGAACCATTGTTTCCACTCTATCGGGGGTGTTGCGCCTTGTTCCCAAAATGGGTTGACTCCTAATGGAGTTTTTGCTGACTGCGCCATGTGAAGAAGGTTGAGAGAGAATGCTATTTGTCTGAGAATTTGTGGATATAAATTAGTCTGTATTGGATTTGACCAAACCAGTTGTTCGAATGAATCTATATTAATTGTATCTTGTGTTTGTGATGAAGTAATATTAGGATCTGGATTCATATAATCCTAAACTGTCTCAATAGGAAAACCAATTGGTGCAGTAACATTTAATTGGCCACGAGGCGACTGTATCATAGTAAGTCTCTTTTTCGTCTGCACTTATTTCATAGGTGTCAATGACACTTTCAACGTAACACGTTAAGTTAACAGGTTGCATAAACTGAGCAGTTCGCTCCAGTAGGTTTACGTATGTACAAAGACAATAAATAGATAACATAAGAGATAAAGTGTTTATACATAGATATGATAGATCTTGGTTGCAAATGCTGAAGTCCTTTTGCTTCCTGTATCTCACTCCGTCCGCTATATGAAACTCTTTTTTAAAGTGATGGCTTAACTTTGGTGATGGCTTAACTTTGGATTCCATGTTGTCATGTGGTTGTGTTGTGTCCTGTTGGTGGAGTGGTTCTTGTTGAGTTTTGAGTTAAGGTTGTGCGGTGTCTTGAATCTGTGCTGTGTCTTGTTGTGTGGATGTTTGTTCTTGAATCGTGTATTTGTTGTGTTGGTCCAGTTGGTTGCTCGAATCAGTGTGTGCTGGTACAATTGTGATGATGTTTGCTTGTTCCAATCTGATGCGTTCTTGCTCTAATTGTATCAACTGTATCAAAGAGACCAGAATGATAGATATCACTCAAAAGATCGAAGAACAGACGGAAATAAATACAACAATAACAATAAAAACAAGATAAATAACATAGAATCAGAAAGACAAAACGATGACCAACCAGGAATTGACGATTACGAATACACATCCGAATCATCAAATGAAGATCAAGAAATATTAGATAAATTTTATATTGCTAACGAAGACACGTTTAACACAGTTATAAATACACTAGAAAGTAATCCAACCTGGATACCACCAATGTACCAGTGTAACAAAATTGAACAAGACTTTACAAAGCAAAAACCAATACTAGAGATCGATTTTCAATTAGACTCTGGAGCAACATTAAACCTTTTGAACGAAGATACTTGGAACGAAATAAAATACAACAACTCAAATATATGTCTAGAACAATCTAACAAGACGTTAACAGCAGCAAATAATACAACTATAGAAACATTCGGAACAGTAACACTAAATCTAACACCTGACAAGACATTAAACAACAGAAATAAAACCCAACAGGACTTTAGTATACATTTCTACGTAAAACAATGCAATCACAATATACTTGGAACTCCATTCTTCAAAGAATACATAGAAACAATAAATGTAAATACGAATAAACTAACAATGAATACTAACACAATTATAGATAATGACATTAATTTTTTCAAGAACAGTACAAAAGTATATCCGTATTACTCTCGATTATACCCAATTTTTAACAAAGAACCAATATATCTTGAACGAGCTCAACATAAATGCATAACTTTTCCTATACCAATATTCAAAAAAATGGAAAAATCAAGTGGGAAAACAATTTACAAATCAATGTACTATTTTCAACCGATAAACAAATATCAGAATTTATCATTTACAGACATAAAAGATTTGTTGATAGAAAAAGAACACTTCATAGACATATTCTTAATAAATAAAAACCAACATAAAATGACAATCGACGCAGGTCTAATTGGTTTTATGTACCAACCCATTACATTCAAACAACATAAAGAAGAAATGTACCAAACTAAATCGATAGACTTATTTTCAGCATTATATCACCTAACATATGAAAATGAAAACGACATTATTGAAATACTAAATATACAAGAAAACGAAACAATTGAACAAGTAGCAACATTTGAAAGAAAACCAAATTTTAAATGCAAATTTGATATTAACACATACACGGAATCAGAAAAGGAATTCATTCAAATGTTTGATTTTCAACATTCACATCTATCACAAGAGGAATTCGAAAAAACAGTAACAATCACATTAGAAAACAAACAAGTTTACGCAACAACAAAATTTGACGTTAGAAAAACAAAAGTAAAATTGAATTTACCTATGAAAAAAGATGCAATCTTCAAAAACGGAGAATAAGCAAAGTACCAGTACACCTCAGAGAAAGCATTCAAAACTACTAGATGCATTAAAGAAATACGACATAATTACACCTGTAAACAAAGAACAATTATCTACAGGAAACACATTCACAAACCCAGTAATTATTCTACGGAAAGGAGAATCATTGAAAAAAGTATTAGAGGCACGATACTTGAATAGCTTGATTGACGAATCTAAATGCAACTGGCCAATCGAACCAGTTGATATAGCCCTAAAAAGGATAAATGGAACAATATTTACGACAGCTGATCTCAACAGCGCATATAACCAAATAACTTTAGACGAACAAGCAATGAGATACACTCAATTTACAATTGGAAATGAACAATACTGTTTCAAACGACTATCTTACGGAATATCCATTGGACCCGCAGCATTCGCATCGATATTAACACATTTTCTCTATCCCTTAATTAGGAAAGGGACAGTAATCACATATGTCGACGACATTTTCATTCAAACCAATTGATACCCACAAATGTATGAAACCTTACGAGAATATCATAAAATATTATTGAAAAAAACCTTAAAGCAGCGCCTGATAAAACATACTTCATGTTGAAAAAAGTTAAATTTCTCGGACACATCATTGAAGACGAAAAAGTAAAACCATTAACTTCAAGAATTGATGGTTTCCAAAAACTGGAACCACCAACAAGCATGAAAGCATTACAAAGATACCTGGGAACAATAAATTTCCTTGCGAAATACGTCTATGGTATGCAACTATTATTACAACCATTATATAACCTCCTACACAAAGAAAACGATTTCAAATGGACGAAAGAACATCAACAAAATTTTGAACAAATGAAACGAACAATAACAAATAAATTAGAACTAACAGTACCAGATACTACAAAACCATTCTATATTATCACAGATGCATCAAACACAAGCATCGGAGCAGCATTATTACAAAAACATCCAACTGAAAGAAAAATGAAATTGGTATCAGCAAATTCCAGACTATTCACACCTATCGAAATCCGACTATCAACATTAATCAGAGAATGCTCAGCAATAATTTTCGCTCTAACAGAGTATGAATTTCTACTAACCGGTTCAAACCACCCAATAGTATTATTCGCAGATCATAAACTCATCATTTATCTATTTACTCAAAAGAACAAACCAAATCATAGAGTTTATAGATTCCAATTAATATTAATGAAAATTCCCAAATTTACACATAAATTGGACAGAAGGAAAAAACCTAGCCCTCGCTGACCTTCTAAGCAGAACAATAGACGAAGAACATTTTACAATAACACGGGATATAACTGTAGAAATACCAGAAAACGTAAAATTTTTCCTCGCAAAAACACCATTTACAAACAACCTCGAATGCAAATAGAGCATATGTAACAATACCAACGAGGAAAATACAGAAAAAACACAATACCCAGTATTAGCCAACATACATAATAACTATTTCAAAACAAATATCGATAAATATGAATATCACCCAATCTCATACGAAAAGTATAATACAGAAACAAAAACAAATCGAATCCCAAAATATAAACCCAAAACAAAAAATTGGCAACCACCGATTGTAGAAAAGGATGACTTAATCATTGAGAAAAATCAAAAAGGAACATACACAACACATCATGATGATGATTACCTAAGATTAAAAAATAACATGAAAACACAACAGAAAACAAATTACGAAAATGTAAGAATCTCAGACATTTTTTTTGACGAAAGAACAAAAATAACTGAAAGCTTAATCAAAGCAACCCAAATCTTAGATCCTGTACTTCACAAAGTGAAAATGTGGAAGAAACATAACAAGAAACCACACTCAGTAACGATGGAAATACGTGGAAACGAAGGATTATTTGCATATTTTCGCAAATTCAAATCCATCATAATTGATGACAACTCCGGTATCATAAAAATTGTAATCAACATTCACAAAAAATCAACACAAAGAAACTGTCTGTCATTAACACTATTACTATGTACCTTTTATAACAACCATTGCATCGACCTAGTAGGTCACACAGGCCTTGAGGAAATAAAAAGAAAAATAATGGACAAATATTATTTCCCAAATCTTACAATTTGGATAAAAATACTGATAGCAGATTGCATACAATGCAAAACAAACAAAGTATTTGCTAATACAAAAACAAAAAAGTAAGCAAGAACAGCTTGCACCAAAAAAACATATTTCAACGAAATGATAATGATTGACACAAAAGGACCTAATCACCCAACATCTGAAGGAAACAACTACAATTTTCTCATAGTGGACGCATTTTCACATTACGTAACGATAATATGTGCACCGAAAAATAATGTACATTATGCTTTTACAGCACTATTCGAACATTGGTTCATGAAATTCGGACTACCCGAAGAAGTTATATCAGATAACGGATCGGAATACATTAACACTGAGTTAACACATTTATGTAACTACTTTGAAATCAAATTTAAACCAAGCACAACATATGCACCCTGGACGAACGGTCTAGTAGAAGGAACAAACAGAATAATTGGACAATTCATTAGAACACTACTAGACGAAAAGTATCATAATTGTTCACGGAAAGCAAAATTCTTCCCATATGCATACAGCACACAATACCAAACACGACTAGGCATGTCATCATATGAAGTTGTTTTCAACCAAAAGCCAAAAAAACCTACAAAAATAAAACTCGGAACAATTACAGATGAAATGGGAAATTGTAATCCAACAGAAAAAAGTGCATGTAACACGCAGCCAGCACAAACTCATCTGGAAAAACAATTTAACCATCCACAAATTTCAAAATTACAAAAAGGAACATTTGCCAAATGGTTCCTTGATAAAGAAAAACATTATAATGACACATATCAAACAATAACAAAAGTCCTACAGAACAGAAAAAAATTAACAGATGAAATGAATCTCAGATTCAGAACGGCAAAACCACTTGAGAAGAATACTGTTGTATTAGTGACAAATCAACAACAAATTGACGGAGTATCCAAAAAACTGTTACCCCTGAAAACAGGACCATATCTAATCATAGATAAACCTACAGAAACAACATACATATTAAAAGATAACATTAAAAAACAGATTACTATCCACAGAAACCACATTGTACCATATTATCCAAAAGAAAAACATATTAAACTAGAATTACAAAATTACCTACTCACAAATGAAATTGCAACATTAAAACAACCAAAAATAACAACTACAATTAATTTAAACATAAAACAATCCGACAACGAACATACACATCAGTACAATCTTCGCAAAAGGAAGAGAACACTCTTAAAGTAACCAAGCAACGATCAAAATGATAATAATAATAATAAAAATAATAATAATGATAATAATAATAATAATAATAATAATAATAATAATAATAATAATAATAATAATAATAATAATAATAATAATAATAATAATAATAATAATAATAAAAAATAATAATAATAATAATAGTAATAATAATAATAATAATAATAATAATAATAATAATAATAATAATAATAATAATAATAATAATAATAATAATAATAATAATAATAATAATAATAATAATAATAATAATAATAATAATAATAATAATAATAATAATAATAATAATAATAATAATAATAATAATAATAATAATAATAATAATAATAATAATATTAATAATAATAATAATAATAATAATAATAATAATAATAATAATAATAATAATAATAATAACAATAATAATAATAATAATAATAATAATAATAATAATAATAATAATAATAATACACTGAACATTAAAAGTTGTCTAGGCAGTGGTCTAGGCAGTTTTTTAAAACTAAATTAAATTCTGTTTTGTTCAGCACTGTTTACTCAAAAGCGTATAGCAACTGCTGTATAGCAAAGAATATAAAGAGTGAGAATGTAAATAGTACATTAATCACATCTGAACACTATACCCACTGAATACAGTATCTAACAGTTATAATAATCCTACTTAAGTACTACATTACTTTTACTATTATAACATTATCATCTTCTATAATCATATGATCATCTTCTAAATTTTATTATACCACAACTACTTCATATCACTCAGTATTCTCCTACACTCAGCATTACAGAATGCAATTACATATTCTTTAAAATCATTGAGTATATAGTATTACTTAATAATAAATAAATCCTCTTATTCAATACACAGTATTTCTACTACTTTTAGCTAGCACACATTCCTAACCCGAACCTTGTGTGCACACCACCAAGACAGTAAAAACACACAAATATATATTTATATATATATTAACAAATGAAACATCAATATTATGAACATGACTGAAAGTAAAATGAGTATAAAAACTAAAAAGTGTTAACATTCACCTAACCTGTAACCCATATAAGCAAATATCCAACAATTAAACACAAAATTATGAATAGACAAAAATGTCACTAGACATTATTATACATCAGTGTTCAATAAATACCCTTGAAAACAGACAAAATGTGATACATACCACCTTAAGTTTTAACAGCTTCTGGTGGGATAAGTTATAAAAACAACATAAATATAAAGGGATTGTACTGTTTGAACATGTAACCACAAACTCCAACACTTTCGTAACCAAGTCATCACTGTCCATTGTCACCACTGTCCATCGACAAACACCACCTCTGAGCTGACACACATTCAGCAATAATCACCCATTGTCATTGATAAAACAAAGTCAAATAACAAGCACTCTAAACAACAAATAAAATATCCCAACAGGATATACTAATACAAATGAGTATGGATAGTAGCCCTTGAACCAATCACCAATGAATGGAAAAAGAAATTTCATATAAACAAATAACAAAGCACAATACGACCAAAACACAAACGGTTTTTGACGTTCACAGGCTTGGAACTGGAATAGACGTTTAGAGATTGTCGGCATTAAACAAATAAACAAAGAAATCAAAAAATAAAATAATCAAAACACAAACAGAATCAAATAACAATATCCTCTATAATATGATCGAGGATTCACGAAATAGAATAAATATTATGTAGAAATTAATAATCAGACTGTCATCATTATGACTACAATACTTTGTTTACTAACACTCTAGTACTAACACTCGTTCAACAAGGAGAAATATACAAAAAGGAAAACGAAACACAACAATTACAGGGATAACATTCTTTTTATAATAAAGAAACTAAAAATAGAATAACTTCCTCATTGGAACAAAGAACAACTTCCTCTTTTAAGTAACTTCCTCTTTTAAAACAAGTAATTCAATCATGAAAAGTACACTAATGTAATGCGGTAACATCTTAAGGGTCAGCACAGATAAACGCTAGAACCGCTAAACGCTAAACTAAACACTAGTGTGTTAAACAAATAAACGATAAGTTATAATTATTACACATATAAACACTAAACCAAGTAACAATCCAATAACAATCCATGTAACAATCTAGGGTACTCATTCACACGGTATTTTAGACAATTAAATATCCACAACGGCTCAATATCTGAAACACATGAAATCCAGTTCACATTGATATTGTCAGATATTACATTGATTAATTATCGGTCAAACGGCCTTTGGCTCACAACTCGGCCAAGCGACCTTCGGCTAAATAGACATTTCACAGTGACATTTTACGTGAAAAATACGTCACTATCCACCTACGTCATACGAATAAAACGGACGTTAACAACACGCTATCATTAGCCGGAAAAGACCTTATTAGTATCCTCATTAGAGAAAATACAAAGATTACCAAAGGTAACGAGGACCTCATTAACACAGAACAAGGAAAGAAAGGAACAAATTACTACTTTAATTTGCAGATAAAAAGAGTTTGCAAACAAATTATAGGGACTTACCGTTCCCTTGCAGACGCAATTAGTAACAAATAAAAAATGTCAAACCAATTAACATATTCAACGCCATGAACGTAATGGTGATTACCATGATAGATCTACAAAGATCATTTCGCAGTTGAAGTAAACACTTCATCTGCAAAACACTTCAATCATAAAGAAACGAACACTTTCAATATGACGACGATGCCAAATAACTAATTAAAAGTTGCAGTTTGCAAACGAACCATCTACTTGACATTTATACCATTTGCACCAAATACCAACTTGATAACTCATTAACGATATACACCAACGGCGTCACCATTCACTTCAAACATCTACATCAATTAAACCATTGATTAAAAACCTACTTGAAGTTAAATGTTAACAAGTGACAAAAACACCAAAGTAAATAATTACTACCTCTAACATACCATGACAAAAGTACGTCACACTACCATCAAACATACCAACATTTCCAACTTCTACTCAAAACTTCATTTTCTGAATTCATAATCTCAAATACAGACAAAACTTCATTTCATTTCATTTCTAAAGACATAACCTCATCGCATTTCCCCAGCCAAAAAATAATACTAAAATTCTCAAATTTTATACTCTCTCGATCTAGATAAACCAATTTGAGAAACCTCAAAATTTTCATTGAGAAATTAAAACTAATATCTCTTCTTCAATTAACTGTTTTATCATCAAAATTTTAACCAAAAACGATTCAACAGTACCAGGTAATCTGAATTATTTTCTTTTCATTTCTGACAGATTAATTCATCATTACAGTAAACATTATAATGAACAACCACCTATGCTATCAGTGTCAGAGTTTATGAAATCATTGAATAGAAATCAACTTTGCATAAAAATAATTGTTCAAATAGATGATTATGTTGAACTAGAATATCCACCAGATTGTCATATACATTTCGACGACGACAGTATTAAACTAACAAACTGTAAAATCTCACCTGAAAACTATCTTCTTCTAATAGAAGGAGAAACAGAAACTGGACAAGAAGTAAAACTCTTTTGGGGAGAAAAACATTTTGAAATACTAAAGAACACGATACCGTGTACTGGAACAATTACAGAATTCGAAAAACTAAAAGATTAAATTAGCACAGACAAGTGTATCAATATAAACAAATTACACACAGTGTTTCTAATAGATTGCGAAAAAGACGCTGCAACATTGTCAGACGACAAGTTGGAAAACTAAATAAGTAATGAATCCTATCATTGTTATCGTTGTATATCATTAACATAAAATACAAACACTATTGAAACTACCGTATTTTCATAGTGCGACACCGTTAAGTGTCAGTTACAATAGTAAATAACTGTCACTCTTCAGTGAAGCATTTCCATCGAATCAAGTTTATTACAATATAAACAAATACTAAAATAAACAACACATACCGAAAACAACAAAAACAGTTTCAACGATTGATTTTCCTAGCGCACTAATAGCAACGTATTTAATATTGTCTAAAATAATATTTTTCTTAACTATATTTCTCGTACAGTGTATAGTAGTTATTTCAACATATCTAGCGGTAGTACCAATATAGGAAATTATTAGAAACCGTAGAGTCATCTACGCCAGTCCACCGGTTCAATAACAAATCCAATGCATGACGTACATTCTGATTTATTTCATATATGCAAGTCTAAAATAGATATAATAGAACTGGAAATTTTAAAATTTATTAAAATTGCACTAATAATTTATTTCTTCTTACGCATGTTTTTAATGTTAATAGAATATTTTATGAATCCATAAAAATTGATCCTTTACCAGATAAAGAAGAATCTATATATTACACACTACACTCCCAAAAATTTAATCTACAAATAGGATTTCCTGAAAATTCACCATTACACGGCAACATTATAAATTATCAATTACAACTCAGACTTGAAAATAACGAAATTTGGGTATCAAATCTAGGAGCACAAACACAACAACCAGAACAAGAATTAACACCACTAATACTCCTCTCACCACTATTCGTCCAAGTCCCACCACACGGACCTGGCTCAGGACCTTAAAATATAATTTGCAAAAATTGCGTCGTCTAACAATAATCAAAGTAACAATAATAATCAAGAAAGACCACATCATAACGAAGCTACAGATTTAACAAATATACCAGCTTCCCCAGAAATTGATGATAATCCCGGAAACGAAAATCCATATACCGTACGGCTAGACCGCCCGGAAAGAATAGAACTCTTAAGAGCACGACGTCGATCTTCGCTATCATTCCCAACACAAGATTCAACACTCGTTTCATATGGTTCAACAGATATAGAATCTAACATAATAAGACCTATAGAAGCAGGAACCTCAGAACCACCAAGTAGAACAGGATTTCCAACACTACACAATTTTAGTTTAAGTTCACCAAGCGATCATTCTGGTAATAGTACAATCCAAACACCCACACAATCTGAATTGAGAGCAAACCCATTTCTACCACCTACATTCCAACAACGACAAGATTTTAATTTTGTTCAAGAGCATTTTCGAGCACAGCCATTACACTCACCTAATAGTTCCCTTCGGTCAGCAACATCACCACAATCCGTAAGTGGTAATACAACACCACAAAGAACAAATCAAACATCATCATCGAATGCCTCTGTAAGCGTACCACACGTTAAACTAACAAACTCCCTACAGCCACCAAGAAATACAGCTTTATCCCCATCATCCTTTATACCAGAAATAAGATTACCATCAAGCCATCCTGATAGAACAAGATCAACAGCAATACTTGACCCTAATACAACTACTAAAAGTAGGACTAATGAACATACATATCTTTTCGCACTAGATCATAAAACTTGGAATCCACCTCCACCGTTATACGGACCCACTAATCTCGGTGATACACTTACTAATTGGTCAAGAAGTAGACTAACGAACGCTTTAAATCTTACACATCGACAACGTAACGCAGCACTTAACCTTTTAGCAACACCATCTCTCGAACTTAATTTTAACACAACAATTAAAAACGACACTGTCTTTAATCACCCGTTCCACGCAACTACACCATCAATAGTAACAACCACACTTCCTGCACCGTTCATCTGCATTGACTTTATATAAAAATTTGACAGATGTATAAAACAAACATTAGGATTTGCAACATTCTACCATCCACACACTGGTCTGTCATACACATGTCGATTCAACTAAAAACTATTATTCTCATATTATTATTAATAATATATATATATATATATATATATATATATATATATGTATATATAAATATATATATATATATATATATATATATATACATGCAAATAGAAACAAAAATACAATTAGAACAAAGACTAAAAGATGATGCTAGACAACAGATTAAAGACCGTATAAATGAAAGATTGCAAATAAAAATCCAACAATTTCAAAATAAAATTAAAACAAAAAACACAGAAGATAAAGGTAATTTCCACACAATTGATCAACAAAAATACACGAACCTTAGACACCATGTATTTAACAATAATATTAAAGTTAACACTAATTCACAACATTTCAAAAATACTAAAATCGAAGAACTCGGTGACTTTGAAAACAGCTCAGACAACGAAGCAATGTGGGAAATAGCCATCGATAAATGGACACGAAATTGGAACTTTTGCAGAGAACCAGTAACAGATAGTATATTAGAGAAATTTGGCATGAACAATAAAAGACAAAAGTGACAAACAAAAATAGACTTTGTAGAACCAAAAAGACAGAATATCAACGGCTCCGCAACAGGACCACAAGACATTTTCATTGAACACTACAATTGTGATGCAGAAGAAATAACTAATGTTAAATATTACGAATTAAACAAAATAAGCACATGTAAATTCAAAACCCTAGATTTAGATATGACAAAAACTGAAGTACACCTATAATCGAAAGCACAAGCGGTAGAAATAAAAGCATACGCAGTTGCAGGAACAATTAAAGAACGCGTTAAATGGTGTTCACAACACACCGATTATATCCGAGCTAATAGACCAAGTTATTATGTCTCAGATGCACAAAGAACAAAAATACTAGACGCAGATGAAGTTCGTAACGAACTCGCCAGAATAAACCTTCTTAAAAATACAAGATACAAACCAACACGATGTAACATTTCATTCAATTACATAGCTAACCCACCACTTCAGAAAAGGATCGAAGATATGCAAGGCAGAATACCATTCGACCTTGATACTCCTATGGTACCACCATATGGACGAATAGTTTATGACTATACAAACCCAATGTGGATACCAAACGCAATTAAAAATGCACAATCAAACTGCATGAAAGGTTCAAGAAAACAGAACAGAACAGACTTACTAGATTGGACATTAGAAATACGAGAAGTATCACTAATACTAAACTTAGATACTGAAGAAATATCATATATGGGAACAAAATTACCATGCGACCTCCGCAAAGGAGAATGTCTACCGACGCCTTTCACAAAAGCAACAATAGTTTTGGAACCACAAACACATTGTCAATTATTTGAAATTATTAGATTTGATGCATTTATAGTAAAATACCAAAACAGATATTGGATAGAATCAAATGCCGAATGGACAACAGTTCAACAACATGATAAAACACAGAAAAAAATGAACAAAACAGACACTATAGCCACACGATTTGAAATCTACCCTTTAGTCGAACACGAATGCGGTTCGCTTCAACCAATACACAAAACAGAATACGACGATATCAACATAATATACGAATACGGATTCGATATGCATACAGGACAAAAAGTAACAAGGAAAAAAAAATTTGAAGAAGAAAAATTTATACGGATCAAACCAAAACAGATAACATCACAACATAAACGATATGAAGACTAGGAAAACAAAAAATACTACTATGGTTTTGTAAACCAAAACACACACATAACCATGAAAATGGACCTTTACTTGATTAACATATATTCGAGAACCAGTCTACAAGCAATAGAATTTTACTCAAAAATTTGTGAACAAACTAGAAATATTTGACAATTGACTTTGGCACAAGTACAAAAGAATACACCACTCTTAGGATACATCCTAACTGGAGATAGATTGGTCTTTGTTAAACAGGAAGGTGTAAATGTAATGAAAATTTACAAATGCGCGAAAAAATCATCACCTTTATATGTACCACAAACCCGAGAATGTTATGATAAAATACCAATACTGTATAAGAACAGAGTACAATATGTACATCAACTAACAAGAAAAACATACTTATGGGCAAAGAAAGTCCCATGTTCACATAGCAACTTCGATCAACTAATCTCAATAGATACTGAAGGAACAGCACGATATAGAGTAACACCCTATCCTGTAAAAGTAGAAACAATACTGAACACAATATCACCTGAAGAAATTGTACTTGATAACATGTTTAGTAAAGCAAGTTTAATAGAAAGTGGTATATACAGTAAAGAACAACTAATTCAAGAACGAAAACGAGATTTATTACACGAATACATGAGAGATCGTGAAAAACCATTACAAGAAGCAACATCAGCAAAGGCACAAAAGCTACTAGAACTTGAACAATTAGGACTACTACAAACTTATAAAAACTACAAACATTCACTAAAATGGTTAAGAGACCTGAACATAAATGGATATAACTTCCAAATCAACCGACCCAGCGTTAACTGGAAAGAAATCTTTGACGGAGCATGGCCTAAAGAACAAATATTGAAAGTCTTTGGTTGGCCATGGTACGTTTTAGAAAAAATGGCAATCAATTACGCAATGATAAGCATGATACTATTTATCACAAATTTAATTATAAAAATCTACAACGCCTTTGCAATACATAAAGCAATTGGCAAACAAGCCATTATAACAAAAATACTCCTTACAGGAATATTTGGAATCTTTTCTCAAACAATAACACAACTAGTAGCTCAAATACAAGAAGACGAAGAAAATAGCCACGACAGCGATGAAAATTATGCTCACTACGGAAATAACAAACCAAAAAAGAAGCATACATTTCGCAGACATTCCACAGACATAACACACACAACAGATTATACTGATAACGAGAAACCTGCAGAAATTTATGTAGATACAAACTATAAACATTATAAAACAACGATTCGTAGAACGGATAAAGGACTACAATTAAGAACAACAGATTCACCTCCAACGAAGCGAAAACCACCATTACCAGAAAGAAAATATAAGCAAGAACCATTAAGAGTAGAGCCACTGGAAACAATATCAGAAAACAAACTACAAACACTGCCACCACAACTCATTACTCCACCTCCTGCATATCAGTGCTTGGGAAATAATATAGCATTCCCAAATACAGCCCTTCCCAGTGCGCCTAACATACAACAGCAACAAACTACATCATTTCAGACACACTCATGCGATCAACCACACAATATAAACCAGCCAACATCTTACGAAATACCACAACCATCTAATAAATCTACAAATAAACAGAATCTGATCCCAACAGTAAAACTACTGGATATACAAAATCCACCACCAATAGATTTTGACCAATTAAAAATAACGGCTAACAAAATGCAAACCCGCAGCCATAGTTTAGACATACTAAAAAATGATGATCAACCACATATGAACGAAGTGACATATTTTAAAAATCATTCGGCGGATACATACGAGGTTTAACAACAACCACGTAGTACACGAACAACTAACATTATACAATTTATGTACAACACATTCCTTCAATGTTAATAAATTTTTCCTAACCCTCCTTGTATGACCCTTCTAATGACCCTTCTTCTCACTTTGTAATTTTCATTTTAATAACCAAAAATCTCGTTCATCTTATTCATTTTATTAAAACATGTAGTTTTCACATAGTTCATATAACAATAACAATATACATGTATATTTCGTAACGACACACTAACCGTTGAATGATGATCAGCCAATATCTATTCATACTCATACAATATCTTCTTAGTAATGATAGTAACAGGAAAATTTTATTAGGTAATAGTCATAACGACTCCAAATAACAATTAAATAATAACAAATACAATAATCGTACCATATGTAATAAACCAAAATATGTACTAAACAGTAACAATTTTAGCAAATGACTTCCAGAATGGACTACGAAAACGAATCACCTTACAAGACAGACTCTCCACTAAGCTATGATGTGGAAGAAGGCAAGCTCAGCCCTGGCTCTGGACGGTCAAGCCCGGGGACAATCCGCGACTACGCATCCGATAGTACATAAACGGATGACAATTTTGATCACCCACAGGATCGAGTAATAACTATGAGAATAGAAGTGGAAAACGCGACATCTACACAACAGACGCAGACTAACCAACGTACACCACAAGAGATAGCGAACCACATTTCAGAACACATTGGTAGGAAGCGACAGTCAGATACCCGACGAAATCTAGATTCGTTTCGTAACAGAACAAATGAACAAGGTACAAGCACTAATACACATAGTTACAAGAACAGTAGGCCGAGTAACAAAACTCCGAATGAAACATATGTCTCTCCTCCCTTACCAAACTATCCACCACCAGTACGACCACCCCCACCTGATGATTATCCAACCGATAACAATAAAATACAAAACAGTGTTCAACAACGCTGGTTTGCTAGTAATCCACATCACATTAGACCGAACAACCTCCGGTTTCCATACGCAGTTACACCTAGGAGTAACAATAGGAAATCGTTCTTTCACCAATCGACCAATGGGCAAACTCCTACAACAACTGTAATGGAAACAATTTGGTTCCAAGAAAAGGACCCGAGAACTCTTAACAATCCACACAACAGTAATTATAATCCTTTACTATCGTACCGTAACTGGTCTGAAATGCCATTCGATTCACGAGATTATAATTTCGTTATAACACCATTACATAACTTAAAAGATCGTGTCTCGGAAGACTTCCCGCCTCTACCATCAGAGAATACTAACACTGTAAAACGTAGTACTAAGAATATGGGGAGAGATAAACTACATCAGTCAACATGCCCCATCTTAAAACAATTCTATAGTCTAACAGAACGCTTCATGTATGATTACGACTACGAGTTTAAGGTAACAGTAAATTGTACCTTTGACTATCTTGTCGCCAAGGCATCCCAAGACCTTTCGGCTTACAGTGTCTTCGAACATCAAATTTTCCAACTAAGCTTTAACTTCTTACATCCAACACCGAAGGATTTACAAAACAACAATTATCGGGTACACGAAACAAAGTTGATACACAACTTGATATACTATGCGTTCCTACGCGATAAGAACATTAACACTACTAAGAGTTACATACATATTAACGATCAATTAACCTCACCGTATTTCTTAAACTATGGATATTAGCTAAAATGGGACTATACTATCGGGACTTTACGTAATTTTGACCCTATAAAAATTATTACATTTTTCAACCCAAGGAAGCACCGGAACGACCACTAATTGTACCAATCGAAGCGCTTGAACCGTGTTAAGAATATCACACTTACCACTTAGAAGGCAGCGTAACGAATAAAGCCTTTAGTAATAGGATACAATTTAATAACGAACGAAAAATAACGGAAATTGAAAAAGAGATAAGGAATACAGTTAAAGCGTCGATAACTGACGTACCAATTGACGAAATAATTAATCTCCTCGCACATTTTCTGTCAAAAGATGATCCACAAAAGACGACACACTGAGAACAAGTAACAATGTCGAAATTTGAACATTGTACATTGAATAAATCTGTACAATTATTATCCAACTATGAATCCTTCTCTGCATATGTGTTTTACCCTTTTTGCAGTAACAATCTGTACTTAAATTGTTTGAACAGACTATTTGGTATATTTATAATGTATCTGTCCAAATAACCATTATTTAAATTGTACAATCCTCTACATTTGTACCATTCTCTACAATTTTACCCCAGTTTATATCCCTAATAACTATTGATAGTTATAGCAATTGGTTATAACACTTGATGTGTAATAAACTTTAGAAAGAACTCAATTTTTTACTTTTCTAAAAATCTACCTATCCTACTCTTAGCTGATAGAACTATAAATGTACATATACAAAGATTTTCCATAGTTAGATATATACACTTTTGTAAATAAAGAAAAGACCAAAAATAACTTGTACTTTGTAGAATGAACAAAAGGAATAGATACAAACAAGCGTAACAAACGTAATGTACACAAAACAGTGTATAATAACACACTATAGGTTGTATGTAACAGACATGCACAAAAATTTCAACACATAACGTGTACATAGTTATTCAATAGGTTGAGTCATGACATGACAATTCTACCAATTTTAGCAGTAACATTACTATGTAATACCAGCTTAAAATCTAGTATTAAAAACAACAACATGTATGAAAAAAATTTCATAACCAAATCTGATAAAACTAAATAACAAAATATTAAGAGTTTCTAACAAACCGAAACATAGGTATATTACTAATTCGAAAATTTCAAATCACAAAATTTTGACAAGGTTGTATGTAACAGACATGCACAATAAGTTCAACACATAACGTGTACATAGTTATTCAATAGGTTGAGTAATGACATGACAATTCTACCAATTTTAGCAGTAACATTACTATGTAATACTAACTTAATATCTAGTATTAAAAATAACAACATGTATGAAAAATATTTCATAACCAAATCTGATAAAACTAAATAAAAAAATATTAACAGTTTCTAACAAACCGAAACATAGGTATATTACTAATTCGAAAATTTCAAATCAAATTTTGACATATCCATAAATCAGTTTATTACCATATAGACTGATTAAAATAAAACATGCAATAACAATTAGAACATTATTTCTATACATGTAAATAATTAAATGAAACTATCGCATGTATAAACAGGCATCCTTCTATAGTAACAACTAACAACAAATCATCTATTAACAACTATTATGATATAATTCCCAAAGGAATTATAATTACCAAAGGAATTATTTGGAAGGTTGAATATCATTGTGTCGTATCAGGCGTATCTTTAAAAAATAAAGCGCGTAGACTGATAAATTACTACATTTATCCATGATGAAATACACGCTAATGGAAATACGGCAATTGGACATTTTTTGGACATACCCATTACAACCTATAAGCGAGATCGGTAACCTTTACTAAATTTACAGATATGAAAACGCGAACAATAACAGTGAACCTTAATCGTAACAACTAACAAATCCAAAACCTGTAGAAAAATGAAAAAACAATTTGTAAGAATTAATTGCATCGGAATAACTCCTGGTTTCGGGAGACTTCAAAAGTAATAATACATGTTCATCTTCGGTAATAACATTTAACATGGCCAAAACAGTCACATGTCACTAACATTTCTCGTTATTGTCAACAATCTTTTCGTTGACCAACTACCTAACTACTCTCGATTTTTCCACCGAGTTCCATACAACCTTTCGACCAAATGATTTTAATTTTTCTTTCCAACCGGAAGGGATACTGCGTATAACAGAACAAATCATAATACCTAACATGTTAATCTGATATAGAGAAAAATTTTAGACATAAAACAACTAACACAAACATATCAGGTAATTCGCCAGACATCAAGAGCGCCTCCAACATCAATACTGGGCCTACTCGAAAGGATCTTCACCCACTGGACGTGGTACTGGAATAGATACTTTTGTTGTTGTTGATCATCTCTCCTTGCTCTTTGGGCAACCTGTGTCTGGGAACCGACTCACTGACGAACGAACTACAAGGCAACACATTCAAACAGAAAAGAAAATCCTTCAGAGAGAATAAAGAGAAATTGACTTATTGTACTAATCAGAAGATTTTCAAAAAACTCAAAACCCCGGAAAGATGGATTCAATGTTGACTTCCAACAAAAGACTTGAAGACTTTATTTATTTAAATAAAATAAAGACTGAAATACTCAACCCTGATTGGTTGAAAAAGGGAAAATACCTTTCCTTAAAGGTTTATCTGTTTTCCCTTCATAACCGTTTAGTCGACCCCGTTAGTCGGTACTAGTCACAGACCTGACACAATAATAAAAGATATTTCTCTCTCTCTCTCTACTCCGCTCTTGTTTAGTATTGAGATATACGTTAGACATTAGCATTGGGGCCCGTGCACTGTCTACTGAAGCTCAGATAGAAGAGTAACAGACTAGAGATCTAGAACTTTAGTTAGTCAGGTAACCCTTATGAGTATCCTATATTCTTGAGACAACCATAGGACAGTTCCAGAATTAGCCTTTAAAACGGTAAGCTCAGAACACGTCTTATCTGGTGCGACCAATTCCGAATTAAAAACCAAAGAAAATAACAAATTTCAAATCTCCATAACGGAATTAAAATTAACAATATTATCTCACAAATAACAAAAACAAAAGATGGATACCAACCATCAACCACAGTCGATAACAAACCACTTCTTAACACCATTTAAAATTGCTAGCGATTGCCCGCAAGAAAACCGCGAAATTATTTACAGAATAAAAATAAATTTGAAGAATAACCTCTTCAAAGAAACGAAACATTTACAACAAATTAACATTCATAGAAATCACTTGGCACACTATCTACCAGTAATACTACTGGATAGAGATCAACTCAATAAACAATATACATTTACTGTAACAGACGAAAAAGGAAATAGAAAAAGATTCTATAATTTCCAAAATGAAACAACACTACCTAATATGTTCAAAACATTCTTAAAACGACACGAAGATTCTCAAGATAGAACAAAAGCAACAGCAATACCATCTACGACGTGCGAAATACTACGAAATACATCTATATACTTAAACGATCAAAAGAAACCAATACAGTCAGTAAACGACAAACTAAGAAACGACATAATGAATTATAACAATCGGTTAACAAAAATTATGGAACTAAAACAAGAACTAAAAACGGCAACATCGGACATAATAAAAATTATCTCAGAGTTCACATTCCTATTCTGGTTAGATAATTTTGAACACATTAATGACAAACAAATACAGTTTGGAGAAACATTCCACGAACAAATAGAAAACTTAAGTGACGAACTTAAAAACATTTGGGACAGTGAGCACTATTCGCAACACTTCGAAAGCACACTAAAAGTATGTTCAGATAGTATCAACTCCATAGAAGGATTAGAAACCTATGTAAAAATTGAAGACCAAGGACAAGCAGGTTCTTCATCGTTTAACTTGTCAAGAAGTCTAACATCAACATCAACACCAAAAGATGTCCAAATGAACACAGATTTACAAACAAAACAAAAATCAACAATAAAACCAAATAAACAGTTAACATCGGATTTATTTGGAAATCAACAGAACATAACAGGTGAAATAGATATATCTGATTCAGAAGACAGAGATGCGAGAATCGGAAACTTGCTACCACCATCAGTAAATCAAAGAGTAAGACGAAAATATCAGAACCCAACACAATATAATTATAACAGAAGTAACACATATATAGGTTCATTGAACGACAACTGTGAACAAAGCGAATTATTCTGGGAACAACAAATGTACAATTATCAAGATCTCAAAGAGGAAATAACAGAAAAAATAACAAACCATACGAATAAACTTACTGATAGTATAGAAAATAAATTTAGAGAAATTAACGAGAACATAGAGAGAAGACAAGAAGAAGCACTAGAAATGGTATTTGACAAACCTGAAAGAACATTAGATAACATTAAGAGACAAAACAATCTAAGATCAGAAGACGGAAACCCAAACAGTGACAGAAATTCAAATAATAATAACATACAAAATACTAATATTCAAAACAATAGACAACAAGAAAATCGTACTAAAAGATCAATTTCAATCACAACAGAAGAAAGAGAAACGACAGTAACAAAACCTCCCTTACCCTTTTATAAACAATTAACATCAATGAGTATACATGAAGAGCCACAAATAGATTAAAACATAAGTAGTGGTTCAGTACCAACAACAATACGACCATTTGACGGCACAAAACCAGCATATACTGTTGAAGAACATTTAAACAGTATAGTTGCAGCAATGATATTTAGTAGCGGCATAGAACCAGTAAACAAACCAGGACATCATCAATGGAAAGTAAAAAGAGCAGCTTTAATATTACATACACTACAAGGACCAGCTCAAATGTGGTATTCCACTCTTCCAAGTGAAAGTAAATTGGATTGGGAAACATTTTGTAAAAAATTTATTTTCAGACATGTTCGACTCAGAGAAATCAAAACAACAAGCAAAAATAGTGTTACAACAACTACAAAAATACACAAATGAATCATTACGATCAATCGCACTGAGAATAGAAACACTTGTAAAAACAGCATACTCATTATATACAGAAGATTATAGAAATAGCGTAATGAACCAAACATTCATTAGATGCTTAGATAACGAATTAAAAACAGCAGCCTTGACAAAGCATGACAATCATAAACAAACGCCAAGAGAACCAGAAATGCCATTCAAAACACTAGTTGACAAAATAGATCAAATGGATTTAACAAGAACAATAACAAACAATCACAAAAGACTATATGAAGTCAACCAAACTACAACTAGCATTAGTGAAGATCTCAAACAAATGAATTAAGGTTGTAACAACATAAACAATCTTAACCAAATGATTTAGAACAATTTGAAGGAACAATCTGAAACGTTCAAAACGGAATTAATAACACATACGATAGAAAAAAACTTTAAAGGAAGACCAAAGTTTGCACTCTTTTGCAGCTACTGCAGTTCACACGGTCGCACAAAAGGAAGATGCTCTAAAAGACCACGAAGAGAAAGCATAGCACGACCAAAAGAAAGATCATTCTGTAGTCATATGAGGAACAATCAAAATCTACCAAACAGAAGAATTGATTCGAATAACATCAACGGACTACAATTACCATCAACATCAGTAGTATATCACAATTCCCGAAGCAGAACACCATACAGATCACAATCAAGAAACAATTCTAATAATAACTCATATAACAGAGATAGTCGAAACTATCAAGGATATCGCAACTCGAATAATAATTATAACAATAGAAGTGGAAGTTATAATAGAAACAATTATAACAGAAGTAGAACTAACAGTTACAACAGAATTAATAATCACAACAAATACAACAATAGCAGATCAAGCTCAAGATACACAAAACGCATTAACTCAAGACAACATTCATCGTACAACAGAAATAATAATAATTACAATAACAATAATAGACAAAGACATTATAGTAAAAACTCAAACAAAAGTGATAGATACAGACAACGACCAAGTAGTAACAATAGCCATTATTCTAATAATAATAATAATAATAATAATGATAATAATAATAATAATAATAATAATAATAATAATAATAATAATAATAATAATAATAATAATAATAATAAAAATAATAATAATAATAATAATAATAATTATAATAATAATAATAATAATAATAATAATAATAATAATAATAATAGGGATGACAGAAGAAAATCAACGCAAAGAGACCAAATTGATAGATATTCAAAAGATCGAAGAACAGACGGAAATAAATACAACAATAACAATAAAAACAGAATAAATAACATAGAAACAGAAAGACAATACGATGACCCACCAGGAATTGACGATTACGAATACACATCCGAATCATCAAATGAAAATCAAGAAATATTAGATAAATTTTATAATGCTAACGAAGACACGTGTAACACAGTTATAGATACACTAGAAAGTAATCCAACCTGGATATTATCAATGTACCAGTGTAACAAAATTGAACAAGACTTCACAAAGCAAAAACCAATACTAGAGATTGATTTTCTATTAGACTCTGGAGCAACATTAAACCTTTTGTACGAAGATACTTGGAACGAAATAAATAACAGCAACTCAAATATATGTCTAGAACAATCTAACAAGACGTTAACAGCAGCAAATAATACAACTATAGAAACAATCGCAACAGTAACACTAAATCTAACACCTGACGAGACATCAAACAACAGAAATAAAACCCAACAGAACTTTAGTATACATTTCTATGTAACACAATGCAATCACAATATACTTGGAACTCCATTCTTCAAAGAATACATAGAAACAATAAATGTAAATACGAACAAACTAACAATAAATACTAACACAATTATAGATAATGACATTAACTTTTTCATGAACAGTACAAAAGGATATCCGTATTACTCTCGATTATACCCAATTTTAAACAAAGAACCAATATACCTTGAACGAGCTCAACATAAATGCATAACTTTTACAATACCAATATTCAAACAAATGGAAAAATCAAGTGAAAACAATTTACAAATCAATGTACTATTTTGAACCGATAAACAAATATCAAAATTTATCATTTACAGACATAAAAGATTTGTTGATAGAAAAAGAACACTTCATAGACATATTCTTAATAAATAAAAACCAACATAAAATGACAATCGACGCAGGTCTAATTGGTTTTATGTACCAACCCATTACATTCAAACAACATAAAGAAGAAATGTACCAAACTAATTCGATAGACTTATTTTCAGCATTATATCACCTAACAAATGAAAATGAAAACGACATTAACGAAATACTAAATATACAAGAAAACGAAACAATTGAACAAGTAGCAACATTTGAAAGAAAACCAAATTTTAAATGCAAATTTGATTTTAACAAATGCACAGAATCAGAAAAGGAATTCATTCAAATGTTTGATTTTCAACATGCACATCTAACACAAGAGGAATTCGAAAAAATAGTAACAATCATATTAGAATACAAACAAGTTTACGCAACAACAAAATTTTACGTTGGAAAAAAAAAAGTAAAATTGAATTTACCTATGAAAAAAGATGCAATTTTCAAAAAACAGAGAATAAGCAAAGTACCAGTACACCTCAGAGAAAGAATCCAAAAACTACTAGATGTATTGAAAAAATACGACATAACTGCACCTGTAAACAAGGAACAATAATCTACAGGAAACACATTCACAAACCCAGTATTTATTCTACGGAAAGGAGAATCATTAAAAATAGTATTAGACGCACGATACTTGAATAGCTTGATTGACGAATATAAATGCAACTGGCCAATCGAACCAGTTGATGTAGCCCTAACAAGAATAAATGGAAAAATATTTACGACAGCTGATCTCAACAGCGCATATAACCAAATACCTTTAGACGAGCAATCAATGAGATACACTCATTTTACAATTGGAAATGAACAATACTGTTTCAAACGACTATTTTACGGAATATCCATTGGACCCGCAGCATTCGCATCGATATTAACACATTTTCTCTATCCCTTAATTAGGAAAGGGACAGTAATCACATATGTCGACGACATTTTCCTTCAAACCAATTCATATCCACAAATGTATGAAACATTAATAGAATATCATAAAATATTATTGAAAGAAAACCTTAAAGCAGCACCTGATAAAACATAATTAATGTTGAAAAAGCTAAATTTCTTGGACACATCATTGAAGACAAAAAAGTAAAACCATTAACTTCAAGAATTGATGGTTTCCAAAAACTGGAACCACCAACAAGCATGAAAGCATTACAAAGATACCTGGGAACAATAAATTTCCTTGCGAAATACGTCTATGGTATGCAACTAATATTACAACCATTATATAACCTCCTACACAAAGAAAACGATTTCAAATGGACGAAAGAACATTAACAAATTTTTGAACAAATGAAAAGAACCATAACAAATAAATTAGAACTAACAATACCAGATACTACAAAACTATTCTATATTATCACAGATGCATCAAACACAGGCATAGGAGCAGCATTATTACAACAACATCCAACTGAAAAAAAATGAAATTGAAATTGGTATCAGCAATTTCCAGACTATTCACACCTATCGAAATGCGACTATCAACATTAATCAGAGGATGCTCAGCAATAATTTTCGCTCTAACAGAGTATGAATTTTTACTAATCGGTTTAAACCACCCAATAGTATTATTCACAGATCATAAAACCATCATTTATCTATTTACTCAAAAGAACAAACCAAATCATAGAGTTTATAGATTCCAATTAATATTAATGAAATTCCCAAATTTACACATAAGTTGGACAGAAGGAAAAACCTAGCCCTCCCTGACCTTCTAAGCAAAACAATAGACAAAGAACATTTTACAAAAACACGAGATATAACTGTAGAAACACCAGAAAACATAAAATTTTTCTTCGCAAAAACACCATTT